>NC_056733.1:366819249-367046749 GCF_019279795.1 Protopterus annectens
GCAATATAGAGTGAGTAAGTGGTGCAATGCTGTGCTGGAGTAATTGCCATGTTTAGGGGACACTGTGGATATATCATTTGACTCAAGGGGACTAAACTACACAAGATTACTGGTGTGGGTGAGCTGTTACTTTATATGGCTAAAGACTGCCCAGCATATTGAGGCATCAAAGGCTGGTTTACCACTGTTTATGAATATCTTTATCTTTGGTTCTTGCCTTAATGGTTTTAAATGTATTGAGTATATATTTGGTACGCAAATAAGCTAGTTGCACTCCCCTTTCTGTGTTACTATATGCAAATGGATGATTTTATCCCCAAGTCCACAGTTGAGCAAATGTGTGTGTGTGTGTGTGTGTGTGTGTGTCTGTATGTGTGTGTGTGTGTGTGTGTGTGTGTGTGTGTGTGTGTGTGTGTGTGTGTGTGTGTGTGTGTGTGTATGTGTGTGTGTGTGTGTGTGTGTGTGTGTGTGTGTGTGTGTGTGTGTGTGTGTGTGTGTGTGTGTGTGTGTGTGTGTGTGTGTATGTATGTGTGTGTGTGTGTGTGTGTGTGTGTGTGTGTGTGTGTGTGTGTGTGTGTGTGTGTGTGTGTGTGTGTGTGTATGTGTCTGTATGTGTGTGTGTGTGTGTGTGTGTGTGTGTGTGTGTGTGTGTGTGTGTGTGTGTGTGTGTGTGTGTGTGTGTGTGTGTGTGTGTGTGTGTGTGTGTGTGTGTCTGTATGTGTGTATGTGTGTATGTGTGTGTCTGTATGTGTGTGTGTGTGTGTGTGTGTGTGCGTGTGTGTGTATGTGTACCTTTCTATTATTCCGAGATGGCATTTATCCAAGAGCTGGGAGGTATGTCCTGTCCGTCCAGCAGAGCATCTTATGAGCTATCGTCCCTACTCCACCTTTATTTATTTATAAACTGGATTGGTCAATGGCCAGTCTTCCCTCCTTTCATCCCTTTCTTTTCTTCAGCCAGTTTGTCAGTATGCTTGATGAATAAGCTTCCTACAATGTTACAGTGGAGTAACTGTCAGACTTAGACAAGGGGGCACTTTGACATTTTACTTGGCCTAAAGGGTACTGGAAAAGCTGACTGCTGTGGATAGCCTGGAATGCTACATAGCAAAGAGCTGTCCAGTATACTGTAGTCTCAGAGGATGGTTTATAGGCTAATTATGAATATGTTTAGCTTTTATTTTAGATGGTGTGCTTTTGTGGTCAGGCTAATTATGAATATGTTTAGCTTTTATTTTAGATGGTGTGCTTTTGTGGTCAGAACAATAATGCCCATGCAGTGAACTTGTAGGATGCTACATTTGTGACTATTGATGGGATGGCCGAACTTGTGTGACTCATGGCATCAAGGGCATCATTCTTGCTAACTGTTACTGTCTATGCTGGGACCATTGTTTTAATGTGCAATTTCCTATTCCAGCGATGGTCTCCTTTTTAGTTTTTACTTCATTTTGGGGAATGGGAGCTATGGTTAGCGAGATGAACTCAAATGGTGATTTGTAGACCAGTTTTTAAACATGATAGACATATTTACACCATAAGTAGATGATCTTGTTCATTTTGGAACATCAGATCTTCAGTGGGGATTTGCTGAAGTTCAAGGCAATTTTTTCATGCGATTTAACACATACAGTTGAATGATGCTGAGTATACTGAAGTACATCAATGCATTTAGTTTACAATAAAAAGAAAAAGAAAAATATGAATGAAAACTGGTGTGAGATTATATGTTTATACATGTATACATGTTTCTCACTCTCTAGTTATAATGAATGTTTTGGGTGTATCAGGAGTTTCTTCTGCAATTATGTATGACTAAGAAAGTACTTAAGTGCTCTGGAAGCCTATGTTCATATATATATATATATATATATATATATATATATATATATATATATATACACGCACACGCACACGCACATGCACACACACACATATTTAATATATATATATATATATATATATATATATATATATTTATGCTTGTATGTTTATATATAGATAGCTATAGATATAGATAGATTTTCCCACTTATATTGCTAGGATTTTTAAACTTCGGAGATCCCATTCAATAGTTTACTGTTAAGGATTTATTTTGTATATTTGCATTTTGAAATAATGCTGGCCATTTTCAAGAGAATTGTTCCCTGACTTTTTTTGCTTTATTTGCTACATATAAATGCCTGTATCTCCAAAATGTTTTGAGTATTTTCATGCAGTTTATTATATAATACTATTAGAGTAATAGTCTATAGCACAGTTATATTGTGCTTGTGGTCTTAAAAAACACAGGAACATTTGTATCTTGAAGATGAGTAAAATATCATGTTTATATTAAGTTTTATGGCACAATATATATAATAAGAATAAAAATCACTTTTGCACAGAAATGGAAATTATTTATATGCCAGAAGTCAGAATAACATTGTATGTTTAAGTTTTCAGTTGCTTTTATGTGCTTTTTACAAAGACATGTGTCTGGAGCATTTTTCCCCAGGCCGCTGCTGAAAATTGGCTTCATTCCAATTTGGACTTTCTCAGTAAATAAATGTTAAATAAAATAAATAAATAAATAAATGTATATTACATTGATGAGAACTGATAGCTGCTCTTCTGTTTTGGACTTGTGTATTTTGCAGATGTACTTTTTTATTTTCAAACTGTTATTCTTTCCTAAAGTTAACTCAACTTAAGAACACATCAGTCTACAGTGCTTCAAGATGTTCTTGATAAATATCAAGATAGGTACCTGGATAGTAAGTGTTATATAGTAAACTGTATGAGTTAATACCAAGCAGGGAAAGCATGCAGCACATTATCAACTATGTGCATGCATTTCAAAACAAGTAAAACGTATTTAGTTTCATAGAAATTTAAAATAACAGAAAATACAAATTTTATGAGAAAAAGAGTATTATTTTTAATTCTGGCTTCCTACAATACAACAGTGATGTGGTTTAGAAATATACTGAGTTTGCAAATATAAAATAATGTCCTATGGGTATGCTTGTTATGAACTGAATATCAAACAAAGAGTACTCAAATGGCTGTAGAACACTTGTGGTACCCACAACTATGAGAATCTAAAGCTTTAAAAGTCATCTGAAATAAGCAAATTCCTCACCACAATTTTTTATAGACATTTTCCCATTTCTTGTTATATAACAAGTTGCTCTCATTCAGGCATCATCCCATTAATTCCCCCTTACTTGATATTCCAGTTGGTGGTGAATATGTGATCTCTATCTCTGCATGGGTAACCATGCCTTCCTCCAATTGAATGTGTGTTCCTTGCACTCAAGATGAAGGCTACTGCATATGTGGCTTGGTGGCTAAATGCTCAGCACATTGCCATCTATTTTATTGCTATCCCTTTTCTCCCACTTACACTGATGGGATTTTTAAGCTTCAGGGGCAACTGCAGTTGACCCCAGAGACAGACATACCATCTTGTCCGTGACATCTTTAGCAGACAAGCATGCTGCTAATCAAACTTGCATTGTAGTCAGAGCTTTATCCCTTTACACCACTGGAGCTGGCTGTGATTATCTTTTTTTCTGTCTCTAACTCCTCCCCAGCAGCTGACATGCATTCTAATAAATGTTAGACATTCTTCATTGAGTGTGTCAGTTCCTGGACATGGTCTGTGAAGAATATAAGACAACTGTAACTTAGAAGAGCCAAGCTATATATCATACACCTATAAAATACATGCTGTGTACCTCTCTTTCTCTCCAGAAGGTGATGGTAATGCAGCAGACTGGACCACCTTCTTCACCAGGATGGGTTCATAGGTAGGTAGGTACTAGGCTATTGGCACTAAGGCCTGTATAAGCCTAGCCAAAAAATGTACCCTGGCTTTCGCCACCCAAGAAAATTATTTTCCTGTGCCCTTGTCGAGCAGAGCCACAGAAGTGATCCCTGGGGTGAATTTCCCATTTCCCATCCAATCATTAAGATTTTTCTTGAACTAATGAGGAGCTCTGTTTGACATAGATAGGTAGTCTGTTCCAGAGTATGGGAAGTCCCTGGGACAGGAATCTATCCCTCCAGCATGTTCTGTTTATTGTGGTGACAAGGTTTAGTTCCCTAGAGCATGTAGCTTGGAGAGATTGGGATTTCTTTAAGTGGAGCATGTCCAACAGCTCTGGGTTTGACATAGCTTTGTATGTTAGGCAGAGATCGCCCCTGAGTAGGCGATATGTGCTGGAGTAAAGCTGTAGTTTTTTGAAACGGTCTGCGTAGGGCATCTGTTTGAGGCCAGTAATCCTCTTTGTGAGGTATTTCTGTGGTCTTTCCAGTTGTTGTAGATATCTTGTGAGGTACATACCAAAAGAGGCATTGTACTCTATAATGGGTCTAATGAGTGATGAGTAGAGGGGAACAATGACCTCTTTTTTTCTGGATGAGAATCCTTTTGTGATGAGATGAGCCACATAGAAGGATTTTCTGACCACTGTGGTGATGTGATTATCAAAGGAGAGACTACTGTCCACCTGTGTCCCAAGGTCTCATCACATTTTCGGCATTAAGTAGACTACCAGCTATGTGGTAGTCCATGGGTACAGAGTTTTTACCAAAGGGGATGACAATACACTTTTTGACATTGAGCTTCAGGCCATGGCTTTGACACCAGGTATCTGTCTCAGTGAGGCCCTTTTGTAGTTTGTCCACATCGTTAGGAGTTTCGATTATGGCTCCTAGTTTGCAGTCATCTGCAAACTTTGTTAGCCAAAGACCTTCTGTGTTAGCCTGCACTTCAGAGAAGTAGATACCAAACAGGAGAGGACCCATGACTGAACCCTGTGGTACTCCACTTGTCACTGGTCTGAAGTCGGATTTGGAATCCGCTACTTTCACAGTGTGGGTTCTGTCCGTGAGCCAGTTGGCAGCCCATCTTGTGACATAGGGATTTATACCTAGTTTAGTGAGCTTATCTATAATTCCAGAGTGGGGGATGGTGTTGAAAGCCTTGGCGAGATCTAGATAAGCTGTGCGAACCATTTTACCCTCATCTATGGCTTTGGTGACTGCTTCAAAGAAGTCAATCAGGTTTAGGAGACATGCTCTGCCTTTTACAAATCCAAACTGGGTAGGGTGAGACAGCCTTGATCACTCACTCTCATACTCTCCAGCTTACCAGTGACTGGGTCATTAGTCAGTCCAAAATCTTTTGGTCTCAAAAAGGGATTTACTTGCTAGATAATAGAGTTAAGTTTAAACCTGTATTTAATGATATTTTTATTGTAATGTACTTGACTGCATATGAGAGTAAATGGTGGCAGGCAATCATGAATTCATTGGAAAATTGTCCTTATTTAAGAGAAACGTAGCATTATTTTTACATTTGATGCAATGACAGCTTAGTAAAAACATATAATTTGGAAATGCCCTACATTCTTTACCACTGCTAGCGGAAATCAGTATAAAGAACTGTGGCAAACTTTAACAGTGAAATGCTTATATAATCCCAAATGTGGTACTTCTATGCAATGACCATATGTCGGTCTTGCTTTCAGAGTTCTTAAACTTTTTTATAGAATTACAGTAGGATACACAGGTCCAAAATTAAAAGACCACCCTTGTCCCTTTAGAGGTTTGAGAAAAACTCTAGATGCTGTTGAACACATCATCTTCTTTAGCACAAGTAGGTTTGGGCATGTTAGGTTGTCGTAAAATTGTTGCTTTGTCTGATGAAACACATGGGATATTTTGCTTCAGCTAGCAAAAGTATTCAGTTAAGTTATACACTGGGCAAGTGTGGCATTCCCTACTGATTCAGATGTCTTGTATGCACCCCAAAACATCACTAGAAACTCAGTATAATCCACAACTCCAGACTATGACAGTGAAATGCCTTAAAAATCCTACATTTGGACAAACTGATAAAATATATACTTATTGTAGTTGTTTTCCTATGACAGATTTCTTTGCATCTCAATGCTGAATTTGATAACAACAGATGACCCTCATTATCACAGGATGTTTTTCCCATAACATATATCTACTGACAAATAAGCTGCCTTTTCTGAGCAATATGTATGATGTCTGCTTCACCTGTATTGCTAGCCAAGTGCAGATGCCTTCTGACTAAGTGCTGAACTCTCCTATTAGTAAAAATGTCACATAGTCACCTTAGTGGAAACAGAGTGCAATGCAACATGCAAGCTTTTGTAGTAAGCTGACTGCAGTAACATTACTATACATTTATACCGTGCTATAATGCAACATGCAAAAATGTGATAGTGTAATTTGGTATATGTGTATAAAAGACCATGCATCCAGCACCATTTTCAAACAAACTTTCAAACTTTAAGGGAGGTGTCCTTTATGTCCGGTAATGTAAAAAATATATATATAGATATATATGTGTGTGTGAGTGTGTATAGATATAGACATAGATATAATCTATATCTCTCGCTATGTATATATATATATATATATATATATATATATGTGTGTGTGTGTGTGTGTGTGTGTGTGTGTGTGTGTGTGTGTGTGTGTGTATATATATATATATATATATATATATATATATATATATAGATAGACAGATATTATTAGTCTTACATTATACAAATAGTACAGTAATGATATATTTCTGCTGGTGCTGTAGTCCTCTGAGAAGAGAACTTTTGGCAAATATCAAAGACTGAAGTAATAATAATAATTTAATGAACTCTAATCATACCCTGACTCAAAAATGAGGTCATTTCCTATTGTGGCATTAGAAATCCAAAACATTTGGATAAATTCAAAATGAAGGCTAACAGAAACAATGATACTTGCCAGACTGTGCCAGTAAAACTCCTGAAAGGTCCTACATTTGGTATGCAAGCTTTCCTTTCATAGTTCTTACTAAACCTTCATAAAACTATAGCAGCATACTTCAATACCAAGTATAACCTGACTACTATTATTCTGTTAGGGGGTTCATTTCATTTCATCTCAGTAATCAACACACACAGGAAGCTTGGCTATGCCATGCAATGTCTTCCGTGAGAAGAATGATTTATTGTCTGGAGATATTTATATTACTTTTACTTTTGCTCCCATTAAAACTCAATAAAGACAAATAAACTGTAGTGCAATATTCAGTCCTGTCAGTATAACATAGCTGTATACACTTGTCCTAGAAAGTAGCACATTAATAAGTCATTCAGATTTTTGACAGAGCTTTTAGAGAAGTATGCTCATATCCTCAGATGAACAATAAACCTCTGGATGACTTTCTTTTCCCACGTATTTTAATATAATGCAATACTAGATTTTATCTCAACACATTGTCCTCATCATCATGGGGTGTTTTGGTCATGGCATGTTTCCACTTGAAAAAACAGCTTGCCGTTGCTAGTAGTGGTTCACTACGCTGTAACATGCAGGATCAATTGCCCCACTCTGTGAAAATTTGTGCATCCATGAGTTCCTCAGTCCCTAGAATAATAGACATTTAAAAAAATGTTAAAGTAGTCTGTTTCTATTTTTACGGTTGCTCCATTTTGCCATTGTGCACATGTTGCTGTGTTACGAACAGTTGGCTGTGGCTCCCTTCCATGGTCTCATACCTCTTCAGGTCCTACATCTCCCTCAGCACTTGGGTTTAAGTATAGCCAATGATAATGAACTGGAAATAACAGAAAATGGGAGCCCATGGTGAGCCAGACAGTGAGTGTAGCCCCAAAATCTACCTTGGATCATAGCAGAGAATTAGTATGATGTAGCAGAGCGCAAGACAGTCATTTTACACATATATGTATGTTTGTGTATGTTTGTGCATGTGTGTCTGCGTGTCTGTGGTCCCATCTGTTCTGTCCAGTGTTATAGGTTCATAGGTTCATGGGTGTGTACTAGGCTAATAACCCTAGAGCCTTTACAAGCCTAGCTCGTAGGATTACCCTGGCATCGAGCCACCCAACCTTAGTTCCCCATGCCTATGTCGTGTAGAGCCACTGGACTGATCCCTGGGGTGAATTTTCTATTTCTCGTCCACTCATCAAGATTTCTCTTGAAGAGGGTCAGGGAGATGACTTGTTTGACATGTATGGGTCGTCTATTCCATAGCATGGGCAGTCTCTGGGTTATGAACCTGTCCCTCCAGCTTGTTCTGTTGATTGTGGTAATGAGGTTGAGGTCTCTGGAGCATGTGGTCTGGAGGCATTGGGATTTCTTTAGATGTAGCATTTCTAACAGAGCTGGGTCAGACATGAATTTGTAAGTCAAATAGAGATTGCCTCTATGTAGGCGATATGAGACAGAGAATAGTTGGAGTTTTTTGAGTCTGTCCATATAGGACAAGTGTTTAAGGCCTAGAATCCTCTTTGTGTGGTATTTTTGTGGCCTCTCCAGTTGTTGCAGGTGTCTAGTGAGGTACATGCCAAATGGGGCATTGTACTCAATGATTGGCCTAATGAGGGAAGAGTAGAGAGATACAATGACCTCTTTCTTCCTCTATGCAAATCCCTTAGCAATGAAATGTGCCACACAGAAGGACTTTCTGACCACAGTGGCAATGTGGTCGTCAAAAGAGAGGTTGCTGTCAACCTGTGTTCCCAGATCTCTTATAACTCCTTCTTTGTTCGGTTGACTACCATCAATGTGGTAATTCATTGGAACCAGGTTTTTCCTAAAGGGGATGATGACACATTTTTTGGCAATGAGCTTAAGGCCATGGTTCTGACACCAATCATTGGTCTCAGTGAGGCCTTTCTGTAGGATTCACCATCACTTGGGGAGTTAATAATAGCTCCCAAGTTGCAATTGTCCGCGAACGTTGTCAGCTAGAGTACCTTTGTGTTGGTCTGGACTTCAGAGAAGTAGATACCAAACAGGAGTGGACCCAGGACCGTAT
Organism: Protopterus annectens; assembly: GCF_019279795.1. Taxonomy (NCBI): domain Eukaryota; kingdom Metazoa; phylum Chordata; order Ceratodontiformes; family Protopteridae; genus Protopterus; species Protopterus annectens. The sequence goes on from NC_056733.1 coordinate 366,828,098, forward strand.
CCTGTGGGACTCCACTCGTGACAGGTCGGCAGTCTGAGCCAGTTTGCAACCCATCTAGTGATATAGGGGTTGATGCCTAGCTTGAGTTTTTATATGATTCCTGAGTGGGGAATGGTATCAAAGGCTTTGGGCAGATCAAGGTTGGCTGTATAAACCACCTTGCCTTCATCCATAGCTCTAGTGACTGACTCAAAGAAGTCAAGCAGGTTAAGCAGGCATGATCTACCCTTCACAAAACCAAACTGTGTGGGATCCAGAGTTTGGCGATTCCCTACATCCTTGTTCATTAGGTCCATGATGATGCATTCCATAGCTTTGCATATCAAACACATCAGGCTAATGGGGCAATAGTTCCCTAGGTCTGTAGTTGCTCCTCCTTTGTGGAGAGGGATGACCATAGCAGTGCGCTATTTGGTAGGGACAAAGCCTGAAGTGAGGCTGTGATTGAACAGGGCACGCAGGTGAGGTGCCAGTTCACTCTGTAGTCCATGTGGAATACAGCCAGGGATACTGTCAGGTCCCATAGAAGCTGCATTCTTGGCTTTGGACAGTGCTGTTTTAAGCAGTGCAGCAGTAATACTGGGTGCCTTGCAGTCTACTGGTATTGTGATTGGTCCTTTGCTGGGGGAGAGAGGGGTAAAGTTGGCACTGAATCTGTCAGCCAGTATATTGGCAATATCTGTTGGCTCGGTATAGGAGGTACCATTCTGCAGTAGCTCAGAGCAAATCTGGGTATTGCCATGGAGATTCTTTACATAACTATAGAACGCCTTGTGGTTGTCTTTACTATCTGATGCAATTCTGTTTTCATAGCTAGCTTCAGAGGATTTGATGAGGAATCTCAACTTTTTGTTGAGGCTAATAAGGGAGTTTTTCCAGTCTTGGGACTTCACCTTATTCCACATCAGTTTCCTCCCTCTGTTGTAGAGTTTGTTTATGGCAGGGGACCACCAGATTGGCTTCCTTTTTTTGGAGGAGAGCACCTTGGTTCTTTTGGGTATGGTGAGATCCATGGATTTGTGTACGTGTTCGTACAGTGCACTGGTGTATGATTTGGTGGTCATGCAACTATTCTCCATTTGCATGGGTGCCATGAAGTTAGCCACCTCTGTTTTTAGGAGCCCAAAGTTAGCTTTGGATAAGTTTTTCATAGTTGATACCTTTGTGGGGGGTGGGGGGTATGTGGATTTCCAAGGTGATTAGTTTGTGGTTGGATCTAACCAGGGAGGAGTTGACTACTGGTGCAGAGCAATGGTCACCCATGTTTGTAATGACCAGGTCAAGGATGTTGCTACCTCTAGTGGGGGTAAAAATGAGCTGGTCAAGGGCAGTGGAATTAATGAATTCCATGAAATGTGTAATTGTATTGGTACATGAGAAGTTTTCCCAGTTAATGGAGGGGTAGTTGAAGTCACCCAGTTTGAACGTGTTAGGTTGAACCCTAATATTCTCCAGGGTGCTTAGGAACGAGGACTGTGACTCTTGGGACATGGTTGGGGACCTATAGCAGGTGATGACATGAATCACTGTCTTACCAAATGTTAGCTGCACCTGAAGTATCTCTGATGCATTATGTTGGGCTACCATACTGGAGGTGTGTGCATTCTTTATGAATATGGAAACACCATCACCTTTAGAGCTTCAGTCCAGGTTCTGTGGCCGAAATGTGTGAAATAAGTTATAGCCTGGTAGTGCAGGGGTGCTTTCTGCTGCCTTGAACCAGGTCTCTGTTACAGCACATATATCGATGTTCTACATTTTAAGGAGTGCTTCGAATAAGTGCATTTTGAGATTTAGACTTCTAGTGTTGAGCAGCATGACCCTCAGATTGCATTTGTTTGTAGCTATTATGGTGGTAATTTGGTCTTTGGAACACCACCTAAAAAAGGCACTATAGGAGTGGCAAGAGCCTTGGCCAGTATCCGGAAGTCCAGGGGTGACAGATGCAGGCCATCTATGGCAAAGTATTGAGGTCTGTCAGCCATGTCATCCCAGGCAGACAGATACTGGATCCCCTTACAATGACACCAGAAACTTAGACAATTGTTGAAATCAATCATTTTCTGTTTGTACTGTGGTATCATTCTGGGTGATGGTAGGAATCTGCTCAGGGCTAGGGTCATACCCGCCTGGGCTACATAATCTGAGAGCTCCTCCATGTCTCTTTTCATGTAGTCCAGGGAGGTACTTCTCAGGTCATTCACACCCACATATACAATGACAGAGACATATTTGTACCTGTTGTTGAGGGACCTGAGTGTGTGCATTATATGGCAGATCCTGGCACTTGACAGGCAGCTGACTGTTACTTTCTCCTTATTCAACCTAGTGAGTGGGACATCAGTGTTCCTCACTATTGATTCACCTATGACTAGTGTGTTGGGCATGCTGTTTTTACCTTAGGGGCTTTGGTTGAGTGGCACACTGTTTAGGAGAGTTATGTGTCTTGTGATTAGTGTTGTCTTGTGGTGGTTGAGTGCATTTCTGCCTTGGAGGTCTCTGCTGTTGGAGTAGATTTTTATTGAGAGCTTCCACGAAGGTGGGTGTGTGGTTTGTGTTTTTATGTGAAGGCAGCGCCGGTGTGTGTGTTTTGGAGGGCTATGTGTTCCATGTGATGTGGAGCCATTGTTGACCTTCTTCTCTTGGCCAGCTATTTCAGTCTTGGCTGGAGAGTGCGTGTCTTCCAATTTGGATATATAAGTGCATCTCTCGCAAGTCTGAGTGTTGGGAGATAAGAGGCTAGGTTTGTCAGTGTACATGAGGCAGTTGCTACATTGCTTCAGGATGCCCAAGTTCACCATATTAATAGGAGAAAGCACAGGCAACTGACCTTTGACATGCCTGAAGGGGGCATTAATAATATGTACTGGTGCTGTTTCATTGTAGAACATTTAGTGCTGGTAGAACTTTTATGTGCTACAATAATTGCTACAAGATGTCTGGTAAAGTGCTAGAATAATAAGCTAGTAAAAGTGCAGGACAGGAGAGAGAACTAGCAGATCTATTGGAAAAATTGAAGAGCAGACGTTTTGGCACTGGTCAGAAGCTTACTAACAGTCCTGGATACAGCAAATCTGTATCTGGAGTAGACTAATTACAGGAAAGGTGGGAAACAAGCACAAATGCAGGCTGTTAAACCAGAAAGTTGAAAGAGATGGAAAATCTGCCCAAACAGACAATAAACTACAAGTTCTGGGCCAGAAACCACTCATCTTGTGGTAAGTAGGCTACCTAGTGCTTACCACTCACACTGATAAGCTTGAAGGCTTCCCTCTGACACAGAAAGGTTGGGGACTCAGAAGCTTACAAACAGTTCTGGATATAGCAAATCTGTATCTGGGCTAGACTAGTTATAGGAAAGGTGGGAAACAAACACAAATGTGGGCTTTTTAACCAGAAAGTTGAAAGAGATAGAAAAAACTGCACAAACGGCCAATAAACTACAATTTCTGGGCCAGAAACTACTCCTCTTGTGGTAGATAGGCTACCTAGTGCTTACCACTCCCACTGATAAGCTAGAAGGCTTCCCTCCAACACAGAAAAGCTTGGGAGGCTCAGAAGCTTACAAACAGTCCTAGATACAGCAAATCTGTATCTGGACTTGACTAGTTACAGGAAAGGCAGGAAACAAACTTAGAATATTTTTTTTATTTTACAAAAAAGCACTTAAAACAGCACTAAAAACAATTCAAGTCCAGTGCAAGCTAGCACACATGAGTGTGTAGCAATATTAAAGCAAATACAGTTTAAATAAATGCAATTTTCTCAAACTATATTCTGAACTGAATTGAATTATTGTTTTATTCAACTCTGAATAGTTAACAAGTGTCAAGAAGCACACTCAGTTAGAATACACAAGGAGATTCTAGCAAAGGTTTTTTTTTTCTTAGTAAAGTGGAAAGAGAGAAAGGAGGAACAGAAGATAATTCAAGGTTAATAACCTAAGAAGGTTGGCCTTCTCAAATGTTCTCTCTGTATTAGGTAGAATGAGCTAATGACACTAGACTGGGAGGAGTGTCCCAGATCAGATTTACAGCAGGGGAAGGAAACAGGACAGCCAGCAAGTATAAGAACAAGACACCAATAGGGTGGGAGGGCAGGAATAAAATACAGACATCAAGACAAGCAATCTCAAGCAAATTAATAAATGCAGCAGTTTAGTTGACTATCACTGATAACAGATTAAGTGCCAAAAAATATACTTATAGGCTTCTGTATCCAGATGTCTATTGAATCAGTCACAGTTAGGCCACAAAGAGCAACTTGATACCGATACTATCTCACAGAATTGTAACTCCTTATACAGTAGTATAAAGGAAAACTTAAGAGCCTCAAGGAATCAGATAACACAAAAATATTTTTTTTATGTCTGCTGCATTATTTACTGATGCACAATCATAGTCACTGAGCAAACTAGCCAGCAACTATGATTGCACAACAGTAATGGTATTAAAACAGTGACCCCATAGGTTTTTACAAATAAACAGCTTTGACCACTGTTACATGTATCTGGTTAACCAGACATCTTCATGATTTGCCATTAATGTTGCACTCAGAGGCTGCACATTGATAAGATATTCCATGTCACCACCATATTCCACTTTTTTTGTGTGATTATTTTGAACTGATGCAACTTGAATTATCTTGAATTATCTGTTATTTTGCACTTTTCTCTTTTCTATTTTTTATAACATCTGCTAGGGGAGCAGGAAGAGAAAAAGGAGGTGAGGGGTAGCTAAAACGGCTGTCCTGTGAACTTAACTGCTTCAGTCTCTGCTCTCTTATTGGTTTGCACTCAAAGCAGAAGCTGACCCAGTGAGAAAACAGATTCACAGAGGGTGACACCATCAATACTGCCAATCAGATATGTAGCAGTTAAGGCTGTCCAAATGCTTTGCAGTTTCTTCTGGTACTCTGCAATTTTTCATGAATTTCACAATCAATAATGTAGAATGCAGCTGGAAGAAGCAGAAGAGGAGGCAGTTGGAGTGATTTTTTTTAGTGAGTTTGAAGACATTCTACTGGAAAAGGCAAATGTATTATTAAATGTTTATGTGTGTATTTTGGAATATTTGCTGTTTTGCACAAAATGGCTCCATTAACACAATAAAGTAGAGCTTTTTGTGCATTTTTACAAAGTTATCCAAAGATGGTACAAATCTGAAGTTAGAGAGACAACTGTTATTGATGATGCAATTGTTATTCATCCCCTACTTTCCAAGAAAACAGGGCAAATCTGTACTTTATTTAGACTTAAAATTATGTTCATCATGAATTCTACTACGTTCTTATAGAGATCTGTCTGCAACTGCAGGTCTCTAGACAGGTTACTCTTTGCTGAACTGTTTCATTTAATTCTTAAATAGCAGATCAGAAATTATTCTTGATTATTTTTATTTCCAGTTTATTATTTATTTTGATTATTACATTTTTAAATTCATTTTTTGATTTGAGTTTGTTTACTTGATTTTATTAGGCAAAGGTGTATTCCCTTCTGGGAGACAAAGGCAACATTACAGAGAACCTTTAGATTTATTTTATTATTTTACTGTGAGAAAGAATGTTTTTACTATCAGCAGAATTTTACAGCATCCTCTTAGTTGGATTGATAGGTATAGATGTATCCAATCGTTATATATAAACAGATTCAAAGAGGCATGATTTCTGGGCTCTTTATTGTGGTTATCAATAGTTTCTTTTTGTGATTTTCAAGAATGACATGTTGAGAAGTATTCAAGACAGTGTTAGCAAAAACAGTTAATTTTCCTATGAATTGTAGGGCAGGTAATGCAACTGAGGGCAAGGTGGATGCAAAATAGAATTTCAGCCAAGACACCAAACTCCATTAGTATAGTATGAGCTGCACATAAATCTGGCATCACTACATTATATGAGCCTGTACTGTTCTACTAAGAACTGGAGAAACTGTCCTGGAGCAAATGCACATGTTTATATGCTATATTCGGAAAGATTGTTGGTGAATTTGTTGCAATGGAAAAGTAACTTTATGAGAGCTGTCATGAGTCTCGTGATCACCCCTAACAAATCTTTGACAGAGAAGCTAATATAAGAAAATGTTGAGCACAGTTCTGGGTTTTGTGCATTGAAGACTGACAAGATTGGGAGCAATAATGGAAAAAAAAATATTTTCTTATGCAGGTCATGTCAGCATCAGGTCTGCATGAATCCTGATCTGGTAGCCCTTTTTATAGGTCCTTCTTTTATAAAGGATGAAATGCCAAAAGTAACAAGAAGGAAGGAAGAAAAGAGGCAAAAAGATAATGTGTGTGTGTGTGTGTGTGTGTGTGTGTGTGTGTGTGTGTGTGTGTGTGTGTGTGTGTGTGTGTGCGTGTGTGTGCGTGTGTGCGTGTGTGTGTGTGTGTGTGTGTGTGTGTGTGTGTGTGTGTGTGTGTGTGTGTGTGTGTGTGTGTGTGTGTGTGTGTGTGTGTGTGTGTGTGTGTGTGTGTGTGTGTGTGTGTTTGTGTGTGTGTGTGTGACAAATTCAAATTCCAATTTAAAGGTACAAATCCTAAAATTCAATCAAAGAATCATATTAAAGTATATAAAAATATATGTTACCACTGCGACCTGCTTTGAAGGCCAGACCACTACGAATGAAATGAGTGACTTATTATATATGCTACCTTCATGATCTGACATGTATATGATTGTTTACATACATTTTTTAAAAGAGTTGTATATATATATATATATATATATATATATATATATATATATATATATCATGCTATTTTTGTGATAAAATTTATGAGTGCTTGTCTTTAGAATGATGTATTTTTCTATATATACACATATATTTTTATATACTTTAATATGGTTGTTTGAATGAATTTTAGGATTTGTATCTTTACATTGGAATTTGAATTTGTCATGTGATTTGAGATTTAATAGTTAAATATGGTGCCTTAAGTACTTAGTTTTTATGTTACACCTAAAGAAGCATTTGATGAAACCGTTTGTGTGTTTATTAAAAGACTGTCCGTGAACCTGCAGCTTTGCCTGCGTCGGCCATTTTTTTAAATAGGATTTCTGTTTATTTGCAACAGAGGTACCAGAGGAGTAGTGGCTGTTGTGTTTTTTTTTCATAAAATAATGGTTGCTGAATTCATAAATGGCTAGGATTTTGGAGTAGATAGCAAGTTTAATTTTGGAGCTGATTCCATTATATTGACTGTTGTTAGTCCAAGATAGCAGCTCTGAAAAATGATGGCACAGATTCAGTTATATGTCAGCTGTGTTGAACCTGCACATTTTAGACTAAAGTGCAAATCAAAGTACTAATGCAAAACCTGCTATGCTAGCAGCTTTCTAATTATACAAGACTAATATTAAAAATCTCTTCCTGATTCTGTGTGTTTGTGAATGATTTTTCGAGTTAAGTGGTTGGTAGAGCATGGTGGTGCAATGGGTTGCATAGTATGGTTTTCACAGAGGTAAGTTGAAAAACACTTAAACTTGTCACCACATTCACATTCAAGGCTTCATCCCTCTATTAATTTGACCAGGCCTCTAAGTTGCTAATTAGGCCTAAGTCACCAGATTCACATTCATGGCTTTATCCCTCTATTAATTCTACTAGGCCCCCAAGCTGCTAATTAAATGATTCACTAGATTCGCATTCAGAACTTTATTCCTTTATGTCAATGGAACTGCCCTGCAAAAAATAATTAATAGTGTGGCACCCCACAAAGACTTGCAGATGCTCCCTCATTTTATTACAAGACACCCATTAAAAACCCAATTAATTGGATTCTTAAATGTAATTGTCTCTCAATATGGTTAAATCAGTCACTGTTATTTAGTCATAACCCTTAGAAAATTATACTTAAGGCAAGTTAAAACTGTTCTTTAGATTGACAAGACTTGTTACATTAAAGCCAGAAGCTCATCAGCCAAAAATATCCTGCATACAAAAAAATGAATATGTTCTAACTACTGCAGAATAAACTGAATTCTGCAGACTAAACTAAATGCAATGGACCATCTCATTATTCATTTTGAATGTAATGAACACAAATGTCAGACATTATAGAAAATAAACTGGCTGCCTATTTTGCAAGCAGCAGCAACTGTGCTGCTTTCCACCTTAATAGTCATACCCACCTCTAGACAAATATGAATAGAACTATTTTGTTCAATGGGTTCAGTGAAAAAGCAAACCAAGATGCCCTTGCCTTATGTTTTGAGTTAGTATCAGAGAGTGTCCTTTTTTAAGGATAGTATCCATGATCTGGATCGCTTTACTTCTGTCTTCCAGAAACAACCAGGGCACACTCTATATGGCCACTGCACATGTCTTAGACATGATAATAATAAGTGGAAAGTAACTCTATATGAGTGTTTCATAGCATGCACTTGTTGATTGCCAAATGCTGCATGACCATCTGTAAATAACTATAGACTGGCTTATCATTATACTAGTAAGAGCACTCCTGTTTGAATGAGAATCATTTTTAGGGATCGTTGTTTTTATAACAATTACACTATTTGTTTCCATAGTCTGTTTCCAAATATAACACTGTTAAGCCCCACACTCTCACTCTCTCTCTCTCTCTGGAATATACATTTTATATATATATATATATATATATATATATATATATATATATTTATATATATATATATATAATATATATATATATATATATATATATATATATATATATATATATATATATCAAAACTTAAAATCTGTGTATGTCTTTGGTGAAGTCTTGGATTTTCTGTGCTACAGTGTTACAGAATATGTATTCTGTATTTAATAGTAGCTCTAAATTGTGATTTCAAATAAAGAAAAAAGGTGTCTTTTTCATATAATTTTCATGCAATTTACTTTTCTATTTAGTCTTTAGTTTGTGCAGTCTCAGAATTTGTATTTTTAGAAACTTGGCATGTAGGGGCATTGCCTCTACATTGGGAGGTGTGGAAGGGCATTGTTAATTAGTTATTTTGCTTTGTAATATTTTGTGCGCAGATTATTGAGTGTTATAGATACTTTAGGCTCAGTATTTGTGTGTGTGTGTGTGTGTGTGTGTGTGTGTGTGTGTGTGTGTGTGTGTGTGTGTGTGTGTGTGTGTGTGTGTGTGTGTGTGTGTGTGTGTGTGTGTGTGTGTGTGTGTGTGTGTGTGTGTGTGTGTAGAAACACTTGTTTCCTTTATCCCCAAGTAGATATGGTGCAAAACAAGGAATTAATTGTTTTAAACAGGACCGTCATCATATGAGCTATGTTTTGGAGTATGATACTTGGTTCCTTGTTTTTTTTCTTTTTTTTCTTTTTTGAATATTGACAGTATATTTATCATTTAGTTTAAATAAACTGAGTGGCATGATTCCTATGAGTTTAATATTAATAGTCTATGAATGCATTATTAATACAGCTTTTTTTAACACAAGGATTAACAACAAATGCTCATAGAAAGATATTATAATAATTTTAAAAGTAATGACCAATTAATATAACGGCCAATTAATAAAAGAGTTTCTAGATCATTAAAGGAATTTAAAAATCAGATAGATCTGCAGGGTATTGAGGGAGCCTACATGACCAAAAAAGCTGGAAAAGGGGTCACAGATGATCACTGAGGAGGTCCTGAACCCATGACTAACAGTGAAATATTGAACAGTCCTGTCTTCACCTGCTGCCATTGATCTTTCAGTCTGCATGCTAATATCATAATCTCCAAATCCTGCACACTCCCAAAATCTATCTCTGTTCTACTATGTCTGCCACATCTGTCCCTCTTTCTTTCTCTTTGGCTTCTTCTACAATTCTTTTGTTTCTTCCCTCTCCCTTCCCTGTAGTTTTAAAAATCTTGCTTTCCATTCATCATGCCCTTTCTTATTTATGTCTGTTGTCCAGTCCTAACTGTACAATTATCCTACTTCAACACACGTCCAAGTCTATCCATTTAAATCTATTAGGTTATCTCTTACTACCTACTCCACCATCCCCTTTTCTCACAAGAGGTACTGCTGCTCTTTCCATTTCCAGGCATTATAATATTGCTCCAATTGCTCCTCCTTTACTCATTCTTTCTTTCCCAGAATGAACATGGCCTTCTCAATTCCTCTTAGATATCCACATACATAAACACTCTATCTAGACTAATGGTTTGCTTTCACTCTTCACATAAAAATGACTACTGTTTCATATCCCCAACTTTACTCTCATACCTCTAACAACAATGCACATTATGTTTCTACTTGCAACACTGAGTAACAGTCACTGTGAAATTCCATAACTCCATGCATTCTATTCAACCGCAGATCATTGACCATATAAAACTCCCATCTGCCCTAAATGTTTGAAGCATAAGAAATAAAATTGCTGAACTACATGCCTGGATCTCCCAACATAAGTCGGATATTCTTTTTTTTCCACAAATTTTTTTTATTTTCAATTAAAACAACATTTACATAATATTTCTAAATATCATTTTAAACAACTATATACAATATTTACAATAGCCTGACTTTCAATGATATACACTTTATGTTATTAAATACAGAATTAACAGATCAGTTATCAGAGATACAATATTGATTATCGCAGCGTGTCCAACAAAGATATAACTTTCTTCCAAGGATTATTTACCAATGGCCTGGGATAGATTTGCAGTTCTTTGATTTTTATTTTCATCAATGCAGTTGTCTTCAGTAAAGTGTAGAATTCTTTCAAGGTCAGGGGTGTATTTGAATTCCACCTTCTGGTTACGCATTTCCTAGATATAGCAAGTATTGTCCGTAACAAATACATATTTGTCTTATTCAGATAGGGACCTTCATTTACATTTAGTATTATCAATATTTTAGTTAAGGCAAATGAGTCATTAAATAAAGCTTGTAAAAAATGATTGATTCCATTCCAATATGATTTAAGTAGTGGTGCTGCGATAGCGTTGTCGCCTCACAGTAAGACATTGTCCCATTCGATTCTCAACTAGAGCGTCTTCTGTGTGGAGGCATGCGTGAATGGGCATGCCTTCATTGAAGTTTGTGCATCAGGGCTGGTAACTCGGCACGTAAAAAGACACTACCAAACATTAGCGGACCGGAGTTCCGCTGTGGCGACCCCTGACCGGGATAAGCCGAAAGACACAGCAACAACATTCATAAAAAATATGAATCCAGTCTGCTTTATTTGACTTTTCACACCTCAACAAAAAACATTTTTAGTAGTACTGATATTTCTAATTCTATCTGGTGTTAAAAATGCTCTATGTAAGTATTTCCAGTTAAATATTTTCCAGTACTGTGTGTTAGAGGTGTAATTAACTGATAGTAAGATGTTACTTTTAATTTCTTCTGTTAACTGCAATGACTGACCTTTTGTTAAGAACTGCCAGCATGATGATTTGGGAATTGTTTTATATGTTATTAACTCTTTATAAAGATTTGAAATGGAATTTTTATTTTCACAACTTTGTTTGTGTCTTTCGGCTTTTCCCGGTTAGGGGTCGCCACAGCGGAACTCCGGTCCGCTAATGATTGGTAGTGGATTTTTACGTACCAGGTTACCAGCCCTGATGCACAACCTTCAATGAAGGCACACCCCATTCACGTATGCCTCCACACAGAAGACACTCTAGCTGAGAATCGAATGGGACAATGTCTTGCTATGAGGCGACAACGCTACCGCAGCACCACCACCACAGTCATAAATTCATACAGAAAACTTATTAGATTTGGAATATCTTTAAATGAGGAATTATTAATTAATCTGCATAAATTTTGAGTGTACATTAGAATGCTTTGTAAAGTTAACCAGTCCTGTGTTGGAATATTGTAAGCAGTTTTTATCATATGTATATCTAAAACATTTAATTTATTTACACATTGAAACTAGCATAAGAATCCATTTTGTTCCCAGGAGGTTATTGTTTCCCTATATATTTTGTGAGGAAAGTTCTTTGTGATGGTAAATGGGGTTAAAAGGTCAAACCAAAGTTTTAGATCTATGTTTGAATTGATAAGTTTCCTAAAGGAATTGATGTAATGATTAATCAGTGTTGTTTTAGAAGGTTTTGTTATATTATATTGTATACTTATGCATAGTATGTACCCAGGTTTGTTTGATTTGTCTACTATTAAAATTTTTTTAACAGATTAAATTCATTTGTTAATATAGCCATTGTTATTTTTTTCCAGCTGGCAAAATAATTTGGGTTTATCCAGTCTATTGTAGTTTTAATCACAGATGCTTTTATATATGTTTCTGTTTCTGGGAAGTTCAATCCTCCTAGTTTCCAGGGTCTAATGTGATGAGTTAGAGGTACTCTATTCTTTTTGGGATACCATAAAAATTTTATTAAACATGAGTTTATTTCTTTAAGAATGCATCTTTCAGGAAATAACTGTATTGCTAATGCTACATATAGTATTTTTGGCAATAAGACCATTTTTATTAATTGCAATCTGTCTTCAAAAGTTAATATAATTTTGTTCCACTTTTCTATATATATTTTTGTTGTTTCAATAATGTTTTTATAATTTATTAATATTGTTTCATTTATATTTTTGCATAACACTATTCCTAAATAATTTAGTGTAAGTTCTTGTTTTCCTATGATGGATTTATCTGCAACTTGTAGGTCTTTTTTCTTATTTAAAAATAGAAATTTTGATTTTGATCTATTAAAGTGTAGGCCTGAAATCTTATAAAATTTCTCCATTATTTTTTCTATCTCTCCTAATGACTCTCTGGAGTTTGATAGGGTTAATAAAATATCATCAGCAAAAAGCATTATTTTAGTTATGTACTGGTCATAGACTTCTATTCCTTTTATTCTTGGATTATTGTGTTTTATTTCTGCAAGTATTTCTATAGCCAAAGCAAATAAAATAGGAGAAAGGGGGCATCCTTGTTTAGTACCTTTACTTATATGGATAGATTCTGAGGTGAAAGGATGTAATTTAATGTAGGCTAAGTTATTAATATATATGTTTTTAGTAATAAGATGAAGGGAGGAGGAAACTCAAATAATGCTAAAGTTTTGAATAGATATTCCCAGTCGAGGGAATCAAAGGCTTTTCCCATGTCTAATCTGATTACAAATGATTCTCTATCTTCTTTATTCACATAATCTATAAGAGTAAGTATCCTTTTAATATTATCATGTGTGTGCCTGTTATATAAAAATTCAGTTTGATCATTATTAATTGTCTTTGAAATTGGGATTTTCATTCTGTTAGCTAGCATTGACATAAATATTTTGTAATCATTATTCAGTAATGATATAGATCTGTATAAGGTGCAATGGTCTGATGGTTTATTATCTTTTAGAAATGGTGTTATGAGAAAATATTTCCATGAGGGTGGTATTTTTCTTTCTGACTGGACTTCTAGCAAAGTTTTATGAAAAAGGGAGATTACTGTTGATGGGAAACGTTTATAAATTTCTGTAATTATACCATCTATGCCTGGAGCTTTGTTAGATTTACTTTCTTTTATCTTGTCAACAATTTATTTGCAGGATATAGGCTTTTGTAGGTCTAGTTTTAAGTTTTCAGGATTTTTTTTATATTGATAAGGTTTGTATCTTAGTTTATTTGGTTTGTATCTAAATCTTCTTTTTTGAAGTGTTCCATACAATGGAACTGAAATGCTTCAAGGATGTCTCCTATATCTGATACTTTTTCCCTTTCTTTTCATGATATATACTACTAATGTTATTTGCTTTAGATTGTATTTTAATTCTTTTAGATAAGTTATGTAGATATCTGGGGGAGGTGGCTAATGAGTTTATTTTTAATTTTTCCAAGGCTAGACAAGTTTTGTGTGTTAGAATTTCATTATAATTTTTATTTCATTCCTCTATTTCTTTTCTGACTTCTGGACAATTCTGATTTTTTTAGATTTTGCTGTCAAGAGTCTGGTTTTCAAGTCTAATGATTCAGATTCCCTCTTTCTAACTTTGTTTTTGTACCATCTAAGGGTATTACCAAATAAATATGCTTTTAATGAGTCCCAAACCATGACTCTACTGATTTCTGTTGCATTTTAATTTCAAGAAATAATTGTAGTTCTGACAACATCCAGGGTCTGAATTCTTTAATTTTCGTGCTATATGATGGAATTCTAGTTGAGAGGATTAAATGTTTAAACTCTATTTGGAGCTTTATTATCAGAGAGTCATGATCTGAGAAGGGGCATGTAACTATTATGAAGTTGAGGATTTTTGTTTGTAAATCTTGAACTATGAATAATTTGTCAATTCTGGTTTGTTTTCCAAATCTATGGTCTTTATGGGAAAATAATAAGGATTTATCATCTTTTACTTTAAAATTGTCTATTAAATGAAATGAACCAATCCATTTTTTTAAGGATTTTGAAATAGTTGCTATGCGAAAAGACTTCTTGGTGGTTTCAGAAGCTTCTAAGGTACAATTAATGTCTCCTCCCAGTATAAGATTTCCTTTATAATTGTTGAAAATAAAATCTAGGTAATTTTTAACCATTCCTGCTCCAATTCCTGGGAACCAATATAGATTAGCTAAGGTCCATATTCTGTTATTACATTTAATTATAACAAATGCTAGTAGATCTTCTTTGTCTTCATATTTATAAATAACTTTTGAAGTGATTATGTTTTTCTTCCAGAGAATTGATTCTCCCTTTGTCTTTGTTCTATAGGAGGATTGAGTTAAGACTGTATAGTACTTAGGATTCCAAATAAAGCTATCATTAGTCTTAAAATGCATTTCCTGGAGAAATACTACTTGTGCCTTATTTAGATTTAAATATTTTAGTAAGTTTGATCTTTTACTTGCATTATTTAAGCCATTAGTATTTAATGATAAGAATGTTAAATCCATTTCAATTTATTGTAGGAAGAAACTTTTTGCTTCTTTTTTTTTTTTTTTTTTTTTTTTTTTTTTTTTTGATTATAGTAGTTATACCATATTCGCTGATAACACTGGATGTTATTTTTTATGTGTGTAAACTTGGGAGTGTAATTTAATGTTCTTTCTTCTTTAAATATAAGTAGGGTAAAATTCTGGTGAGGCTTTAAAAAAAGTACTTCTATAAAACTTTAATTCTAAAGTATCATATACAAGTAAATATGAATTTCCCATTAAACATGGAATGAAAGTCATTCCTAATCCAATAGATAAAGATAGATCTATTGGATTATCACTCATACCTTTAACCAACAATATCAACTGAGCTCCATATGTTAAATTATTATATGGAGAATTTTCTTAAAAGAGATATGAAATTCTATATTATTCTATTATTGTTCTATAGTATTTTATATATCAGGATGGAATAGCTAGCAGTGTGAACAATTATTACGTTGACTTAGAAAATATACAATATTTAGTTACCCTTAAGAGATCCCAAACATGTCAGATATGTCATTTTGGATAAATTAAATGCAACAGAGGAGCATACACTAAATAAGCCAAGAACAAATAGATTATTACTAAAATAATTTGACTAAAAGGACTCTACAGGAGACAATGAGTGATTACCAATTGTTTGTTTGTGTCTTTTGGCTTTTCCCAGTTAGGGGTCGCCACAGCGGAACTCCGGTCCGCTAATGATTGGTAGTTGATTTTTACGTTCCGAGTTACCAGCTCTGATGCACAACCTTCAATGAAGGTATGCCCATTTACGCATGTCTCCACGCAGAAGACGCTCTAGCTGAGAATCGAACCGGACAGCGTCTTACTGTGAGGCGAAAACGCTACCACAGCACCACCACTGCAGGTGCAATGAGTGATTACCAATGAAATATGAATTTACTGTAAGTGTACTGTCTTCCTTTACTTTCCCACTCTTCAGCTCACCAACTTCAACTTACACTTATGAAAAGACATGGCTTATCAGTGGTATCCTGGCTCTGAGTAGAGGCACACTACATTCTAGTGTGCAGTACTTTTACATATTTATAGATTTACAAAGCAGAGTCTAAGAATGAACTAAGATCACCCTGACAATTCCCATCCTGCATAGGGCACCTCCTGCTTCCAGAATGGGTAATCACATCAGGTCTAGAATGAATGTGAAGGTACCTATATGGTAATCAAGACTTGCCTTAGGTAAGTATTAATCAAATAGTATTTAGAGCATTTTAGAGAGTTCTCGGGGCAGTTAGAATACTCTTAAGCCTCTCCTCCCTTTACCAAAAACTGAGATTTCCCTTCTTTTTCTTTCCCTTGTTTTAAATCAGTACTAATAAAAGAAATTCAGCAAACATAGGTAAACAGAAATAACATTCAGTAGTCCATCTTGTACATGACTCGCAATCCATTAAACAAGTCAGTGACTAACATCACTTTAGTAAACATTATAAAGACAAAGTAGAAATAATTTCCTAGCTCTTTAAATTTTCTGATAAAGCAAAAAGTTAACAATAAGCTATTTTAACTAAACGTATAAAACATTTAAAATGTTCCTTGCATTACTTATATTGTAGTGTCAGTAGCTGTCTTTGAAATCTGTACAATACTTCACTTCTTCAAATCATTCCTTTTTCAATTCAGGTTTTGTTTTGTCAAAATGGCAACAGTATTTCAAGGGCACAATTAATATTTAGACTGATGTTTCAAATAAATAACTTGTCAGTTACCAATTGAGTTAGTTTAGAATGTATGGTTAGTGCAAATATAGCACGTTGCAAAAATAATATGTATTTTTTCGTGTGCTCTAGAGACTGTCATATGCAAGTGACATATATAATGTAGCATATATAGAGCAGATAGCTTATGGATTCAGGTTGTTATAGTAAATTTTGCTTACTAATCAGGCAGTTTCATTTAAAATCACAAGTAATTTGGGAACATTTCAGTTGAGTTTCCAGGAATGTGTAGTCCAATGTGAGTAATTGAGTCAACTTTTCCTCATAAACATATGTCACAATTCATTAAACTAAGCAGAGTCTAACATCTGTCTAGTAATCATTATAAAGACAAAGAATAGTAATTTCCTAGCTCTTCAAACTTTCTGATATCGCAAAATGTTGACAGTAAGCTATTTTAACTGGAAGACTAAAACATTTCAATACTTCCTTGTGAATATACATTTTTACTTTTACTGTACTGTCAAGAACTGTCTTTGAGATCTATGCATTACTTCACTTCTTTCAAGTCATTTATTTTACAGTTCTGATTATATTTAGTCAAAATGTCAATAGCATTTCATGGGCACATTTAATATTTAAACTGATATTTTAAATTAATAGCTATCAGTTGCCAAATGAGTTTGTACAGACTGTGAGGTAACTGCAAAAATAACATGTTGCAAAAAGTAATATGTATCTTTTCATGTGTTCTAGAGACTGTCAGTTTCAAGTAACATATAAAATGTAACTTTTACAGTGCAGACAGCTTGTGAAATCAGCATGTTAAAATGAGTTTTTGTTGTGTCATTTGGCTTTTCCCGGTTAGGGGTCGCCACAGCAGAACTCCGGTCCGCTAATGATTGGCAGTACATTTTTACGTGCCGAGTTGCCGGCCCTGATGCACAACCTTCAATGAAGGTACGCCCATTCATGCATGTCTCCACACAGAAGACGCTCTAGCTGAGAATTGAACAGGACAATGTCTTACTGTGAGGCGACAATGCTACCGCAGCACCACCACCGCCGTACATAGCATGTTAAAATTTTAATCAAGCAGCTACATTTCAGTGCACATGTAGTTTGAGAACATTTCAGTTGTGTTTCCAGGAATATGTAATCCTATGAGGATAAATCATGAAATATATACAAATAGTCCTATTATGTATTTATTTTACCTTGTTTAGGTTGTTTTTCATTTTAATAACTAAACAACATTACTTTTTCTTATTCTTTGTTATCTATGAGGCTAAATGCACTTTGCAGATTTACAGTGTCCTTAGAAACTGCAGCAATTGTTTACTGTTGCTATGGCAATGCAAATAGAATGTGAAGAAAGCTTCACTTCTCTTAACCAACAGTACATTTTTCCCTCCTTTTTTTATGTATTTGTTAATACTAAAAGGAAATAATTCAAAGGACAAATGTACATGAAGGGAACATTCCAGAGTTAATCACGAACATGTCCCCAATCCCAATAAGCATAACAGTCACTATCATTAATCTAATAAATATTGTAATAACAATTAAGTTCACTATTCCAATTAGTCTACCTTAAAACTAGATTATTTTACACTATTATTTATCTAAGTATAGATAATGAGTTATTAAATATATGCAGACTATATTAGTATAGTAAATAAGAGAGAATTTAGAAAGGGAGACAAGATGCAGTTAAAATAAATAATGAGAAGAGAGAAAGAAAAGAAAAAAATTAAGAGAAAATACACATATACTATGTATGTTGATTTACAGTATAAATATTTTATGTGCTATATAACCCTCCTTCTGTGAAAGAAAAGTACCCTGTTTTACATACCTGAGGTAATGTGAAAACTCTCATGTGTCATCTATTTTCAAAAAATATAGATAAAGATTCCAGTAGTAAGTTACCTTTGTTTTAATATTCCAAGCAGTAAAATTGGTCCTTTAAGATAATGTTAAAACAATTCATATCATAGTAGATGCTTTGAGAGATTTGGCTGTAACAGTATTAGTCTTTTGCTTCTTCTTTTTGACATCTATCCAGACATTTTTTTCTTTTGTTCTCTTGAGAGAAGGTGACATCCAATCCATATCTTCTGGTAAAGTAATCACATTATTAGCTTTAATAAATGAAGAGGCTTCCTCTAAGTCAATAAAAGTCCTCATCTCATTGGCATACAGTATTCTTATCTTAGCTGGATATGCAAGTTGTGCCTTGATGATAAGTCTGATATTCTCACTGTAAATGAAACTTGGCTTAAACGTCACATAAACAACTCTGAAATTACACCTCCTGGCTATAATATCTTCAGCAATTACCATGTAAAGAGGAAAGATGGTGGTACTGTTTTAATATTTCCCAAGTACTACAACATTCTCCTTACAACAAACTTATACCAAAATTTAATTCAGCAGAGTTTATTATTTTCCTGACATTTAACAATTTATAAACAAATATGTATGATTGTTCTTTGCATCCTTCCTGGCAATAATACAGCTACACTGGATGGCATCCTTCATCAGATATTCATAACCATATATTCTGGAGAAATGCATCCATCACCAGCTTCTAGACTACCTACAACTAAACAAACTCCTCTCCTCAACTCAATACGGGTTTAGGCCTGGCCAGAGCATTACCACCACCCTCATTTCCTTTATGAATACAGTTAACTAAGCTGTTAACACTGGTAAATATGTATCCTTTCTCTTTTTCAGCCTTTCAAAAGCCTTTAATATGGTCTTCCACTCCTTTCTTCTCAGTAAACTCTCCAACCTCAGTATCTCCCCCCAACTCTAAACTGGTTTACAAACTATATAAACGAGAGAGACAGCAATGCACTAGATGGCTCAACTCTTTCTCCCCATTTCTCATCTCTCCTACAGGTGTCCCCCAAGGCTCCATTTTAGGACCTCTACTATTCAATATTTTTATAAATGACTTCCATACCAGACTTAAACATGGAAATGTTGTATAATACACAGATGATTCAACCATTATTTGCTCCGCTAATTCAACAACAGTACTTTTGCAGATGACCCAGAATGCCTTCGCCACCATCAAAAGCTGGATGGCTAATAATCATCTAGCTGTAAACCCAAACAAAACCAAATTGTTGTTACTACCAAGAAAAATATCTATGTCAACAAGACAGATTTCACCATTCATTCCCAAACCAAACCTACCATAGAGGTTGTCTTCCACACAAAGTTGCAAGGTGTCATCCTTGATGAAAACCTGACATTTGAACTCCATATCCACAATAAGATTAAAAAACAAACTATAAACTAGGTATCCTCTGTCGACAAAAATACTATCTCAACTGCTCAATTTAATGTACTCTTGCCTTATCCTTTCTCTTACCCTCACTCCTCTATGGTGTTCCACTCCTCACTAACATCCTCTCAATCCTAAAAACCAAGCTTGAAGCTTGCAACAATAAGGCTGCCAAGTTCGCAACCAACATGAAACATTCCTCACGTCACTGCATCACATTAAAAAGAGTTAGCTGGCTCGAGCTTCCACATCAATTTACCTACATACAGCTCATCACAGCTCATAAAATCATTTACAAACCCACATACCCCCCTTCCCTCTCTTCCATCCTAACTATCTACCAGCCAAATAGATCACCTAGTTCTGAAAATCAACTTCTACTGCAAGTAAACAAACCTACACTTCCTGCTGGCAAAATGCTTTATTCCATCTCCATTGCCAAACTTTGGAACTCTCTCCAGTCAGTTGTCAGAATCTCTAGTAGCATTTCCTCCTTCAAAAAATCTCTGCGGCATCACCTCTCCATCCTTTGGCAAAGCACATGTATCTACTCACACCCATCCATAACCTAACTCTCTACACACCAGGTTTGTTCTTACTCTGACTTACATCCTCACCTCATCAAGCTTTCTTTTTCAGTAGTCAAATCCAATAACTTATCTTCCTCTATACTTTCCACCTGCACCCTTCTGTCCAATCACACTTCTCTCTCCACTCTGCTTCTAACCTTAAAACACCTCTAATACTAATATATTATATTTCCTCAGCATAGTACCTTTAAAGTACAATAATTTAGTACCATGTTGCTAAGGTCTGGAACTCCTTATTCTATCCATCAGGTCAATACCTTCCCTCCTATCCTTCAAAACCATTTTGAAAGACTTCTTAGCCAAAAGTTGGCACTGTTTTTACTGAAAACTAGGATAAGTATATCTCTAAATGTGAACAAATGCCTATTCATACCTTACATCTCCATACTTTCCCTTCTTCACTCCCTCCCTTATTTCTATCAATTTCTTTCCACTGGCTTTCTTTCTAAATATACCATTAACCGGATTTTCTCTCACTTTGTATTGCAATTCCTGTTTGTATCATATTAGCTTACATTTAATTTCTCTAAAAACTGGCTAAAATTTCTCAATTATTAGATCATCGTTATATAACTTGTATCTATTCTTAACCAATGATCATTGTTATATAACTTCTATCTATTCTTAACCAATGTTTTGATATTGTGTCTAATTTGGTATAATTATTCAAACTGTTTTGGTATTATCTTTAAAGACTGTAAAATTATTGTTCTTTAAAGATTTTGTAATGCTTTGGAGCTTTTCTCCCCAGGCCTCCACAGAAAATGGGCTCCTACCCAGTCAGACTTTTCCTGTCAATAAATAACTAAATATAATAAAATTTACCCCTCCTCCTTGGTAGACAACATTTTATTACTGGGTTATGTTTGTGCTAATAACTGTATATCAAGCATATACATTTTACTAGGAGTTTTATCTTGTTCAATTTTGTTGATATATTTGTGTTCATAACTATATGTCAAGTGCTGTATATATTTTACTAGGAATCTTATTATACTCCATTTTGTTATTGTTACCCACTATTTTGGCTTTATCCTATTCCTGTTTTTCAAGAACTCTTGTGACCTCTTACACTTTAACAATATCCACTGCCATCTCCCTGTCCAAGTTGTCCATGAATGCCCAATCTAACCTCTTTAGAATCACCTCTCCTTCAATTTGGCACAAGCTATCCTGCTACCATTTCTCTAATCTCAACAGTGTCCTTGTCCTTAACTTAGTTTCTTAAAGTATTACCATGTCTGTCTGTCTGTTTTTGCCATTACTGATCTTTGCAAAATCCTTTTCCTTTCTTATTGGATGATTTATCTCCTTTACATTTAGTGTGACCATATTACTATTTTTTTCTCCACAATTCCATGTACTCTGACAGCCTACCATTTGAGTTTTCCTTTCTTGAAGCTACACCCAACAAGTCCTTTGGAGTCCTTGAAACATATATAAAAACTTCCCTGGCAAGCTATTAGTCAGATCCATGCAGAATGTGTCACAAACATTCCTCAAAGTGTACCAATACCCATACCATCTCCCTCTCCACATTTCTGACTTTTCTCCAGCTTTGTTTCTCCTAATACATTTCTCTGTCTCCATTACACTAAATTATTTGTTCTTTTCCCAACTATTCCCTGTCCTTACATTGTCTTCCTGACCCATCTACTGCATCCCTAATCCCATTCCTTTACATAGCAGTCAAAACTGTTCTATCACCAACTCCATAATCCTATTCCCCCTTTAACCCTCAGTCTTACCTCATCCCCCAGCTGCTCCTTGATTTTTCTTCACTCTCTGAGAGCCCCCTTACCTTGCGTCATTCTGTCCTCCTTTATCCTTCATGATCGGCACTTTCACCCACTGTAGTCACTCACACTAGCTTACTGATGTTTCTCTTCTCATAAGCTTTCCATACTCCTGCAGAATATGGTCTTAACTCCATATTTCTCTGCATCTACCTTCTCCTTTTCCCCATATAAATTATAGTATCCTCTGCATCAATCAATAATCCGCTAATGCTCAATAACAGCACACATTATAAGGTGGGCCCCCCATGCACAGTATACCTAATTAAACATTTCCAGAATTATAAACACCAAGCATTAAACTGCGAAAAGCAAGCTTTTCATCAAATGTAATTAAAAAAAATGTAAATTCTGCTTAAGTTGCAGTTATAGTGGCCTGTGTACGTTTTTGCATTTTCCATGATTTAGTGAAAAAGTTATATTTGCATTTTTTTATTTTAGTATTATAACTTCATTTGCAGCTGTAGATTTAAGAGAGGTGGAAAGCCCTGAAGTATGAGAAACAAGATTTTCATCAAAAGAAAAGAAAAAAACTTTTATTGAAATTCTGCGTACATAATTTAAACTGTTCTTATACTGCGTGGTGATACTTTTTTTCACTTTTCTGCTTTTCCATGTTTTCACCAAAAATGTTACTGACTTGCAATTTTTTTAGTTTGTTCTGGGACCTTAGTCCTGCAACTTCATTGCAGTTGTGGAAAGATTGTTTATTACTGCAAAATACTAGCATTATGTATACATTATACTGCACTTCAGTCTCCACAAGTAGAATTACTTGTAAAAGCTAGCTGTTTGTATTCTGAACCCTAACTGGTGTCTTAGTCTTGTAGTTTCATTAACATTTGTGACAGTACTGTCAACCACTTCCAGATTTGAACCACATTTACTCTTTTATTACTGCATATTTTCCATAAACAGTGTACTGGTAAAGTTCTGCTTATACCAGTGCTTCAGTCTATGGTAGGATTACAACAGTGGTAGTTGTGAAGAAAATGAAAACACTGTGTTAGCATGTGTGGCAGGAGATTTGTGCATATTCTCAGATTAACTTGTTTTGTATGCCAACATGTCCAATTGTGAAAGTGTAAATACGTTTTAAATGTTGAGTATTTCCCTGTTTATACAGAATGTTCAAAGAATCTGTCAGTGTTTGGATACATTTCGAATTGCACATGTTTGTGAGGGGAATTCTAAAGTTCTGCGGAGAATCAGCTAAACAGTAGGTGATTTCATTAGAATGTTCCTGGTTGCTAGGTGATTTTTGAACAGGTGATTGGCAGGAAAAAGAACTTTTTCAAACAGCTAACAGTTTTAAAAATAAGACATTTGAGACTTAAACTGAGCAGTTAGTCAAGTGCTGGGCAATTTGTGAATAGCTGCAGTCAGTTACAGTGTTATGCAGTCAGTGGACACCCAGGAAAAAATGAACTCACCGAAAAACTGTAAGTCTGGCTTTGCCTTGCTGTTATGTGTTAGACTAGATCAGGGATAGTATTTTCTAGTTAGATTAGGAAAGTTTAGTTATTCAGATAGAGTTTTTCTAGAATGATAGATTTATATCCTACAGTTTAATGTTATATTTCTGGTGATTGAATTCTGGTGTTTATTGAAAATTATTGATTTACATTCTTGTAATCATTTTTGCTTATTATTAAATGTTTTACATTATTTTATATTGTGGCTGGAAATCAGTGTTTTTCTTTAGAGATTAGAGCGTGTTTCTAACTGTTTGATACTCCTCAGGTCCCCAGAAGTTTTGGCTGCTCTGGTCTTAGCTATCATTTATTCTGATATTTAATTTTCATAATTGGACACTCCTATAGAAAGGCATGAAGACACTCTGACTGGTGACAGCATTACCCTATTATTTTGGGAAAGGGACACAGATAACAATCTGTGTTAGGCTTTCCCAGAAGTGTTTGTAAGTGTGAGATTTAAATTTATTTTGAGTGTGAATGCGTCTGAGGAGTTACACTATGGATGGGCAGAAGTATACAGTCCAGTGCCAGATTGCTGAGCACATTCCTGTTGTGCTCTTAGGGGAAAATTGTGAAATATTACTCCTGTTTAAGTGACAGTCTCACATTGGAGTCAGTAGTGAGGACTGAAGTGCCTTAGTTACTGACCTAGGATAGTAAGGGAAGTCACATTTTATTGGTGGCTGTCTGGTGGGATTTTGGCCAGATGTCACATTTATTGGTGCTAGCAGTGTGGGATTTTTAATTGGATTCCAGTATCCTGCAGGTATTTGTCATTAAGTTATACATTCTTGACAGCCACGATATAAACCTTCAGAATTTCAGTCCACCACAGTTGTATTTATTTATTTATTTATGCATTTGTTTTTTGTTAGATCGTCAGGGATAGCAGGCAAGAATATCATCAGAAGATTTCATCAAGCTGACAAAGACCCATTTGGCTAAGGAATGTGAAGCCATAGGATTGGTGTATGCCAACCTGATCAAGGAAGCAATGATTTCAGCCTTGCTTGCAGCCACAGCTCAGAACAACCATTCAAAGCATATCCAGTTTGGTGCTGATGATGTGCAACCTGCTGTTATGGAACAGTCTACCTTTTTTCAGAGGACCTGAGAATCCATCTGAAGTTAAGGAGAGTGGAACTGGAGGCTGAAGAGAGACAGCGTCAAGATGAATTGGAAACCAAATGTCTTGAAATGGAATCAGCAGATAGATTGCACCTGGATGCCTAATGACTGGAGGCCATGTAGCAAATGTGACATTTGGAGGTTGAGAAGAAGCAGCACCAATAAGAACTGGAAACTAAATGACTGGAGACCGAAAGGAGACTGAGGCATGTAGAAGCCAAGGGCAACAAGAGACAGCATGTGGAGAATGAGAGACAACACCAGCATGAAGTGGAGCCTCTTACCCTTCAAAAGGGTCATGGAGGTAATGGAGAAGAGAATAATTGGACCCCAGAAGCTGAAAAGTTCAGTAAACCTTTTCCTCAGTACAGGGATGGGTATGACTTTGATAGTCTTATTCATGTTTTTGAGGGGGTATGTAGACAATACAATGTTGACCATTAGCTCTGGGTCCAGGTCCTGACTCTTTTACTCCATGGTAAAACTGTTCAGGCCCTGTCAGAATTATCTAATGTAGATTGTTTGAATTATGTTAAAGTTAAGAACTGTCTTCTGGATTGTTTTAAAGTAACACCTTAAGTTTATAGAAAAAAAGTTTTGTGAGCAAAGACACAAGGAAGATGAAAGTGTACATGATTATATTGCTGACTTAAGTACTTACTTTCACAGATGGGTGAGTGGGTGTCAGGTCACCACTTTTGAGGGACTGGCAGACCTTTTGGTGAAGGAACAAGCCCTCAGCACTTTGCCTGATAACATGATAGTCTGGTTTGATGACTGTGAGTACAGCTCTGCAGAGGAGTTGGGGAGAAAATGGGATCTCTGCTTGGCAAGCAAAGCTCAACTGCATAGGAAAGTGATACCCAGTGCTGTACATGGAGATAAGGGAACCAATGGAGGACAGTCTAAACCACTCCAATAGAGTACACCAATAATGAGGGAAACTACTAATCCAAGTGTATTGTTGGGGATTGGATGTTTCAAGTGTAACCAGAGGGGACACATAGCAGCCAATTCTCCATCAAGGCAAGGGAAGAAACAGAAGGTGAGGGAGCCAGTAAGTGTAAATGACATACTGCTAGTGATAAGTGGTAAGTTAGTGGTAAGTTGTTCAGAAATAACTGGGGTGCCAAATCATCACCAAAAGTTATATCCAGTCTTAGTAGATGATAAACAGGTAACGGTAAACAGGTTACTGCTAAGAGGGACACAGCTTCTGATATAACCATTGTGAGGTGCACAGTAGCAAGGGAAGACCAGTACTTGCTTGGGAAGCCACTCCAGTCAGAGCTTTGGGAGGGGCGGCATTCAAAATACCTTTGGCTAGGGTTCATTTTGACTGGGAGGGTGGAAGAGGAAGCAAGCATAAAGGTGTGTTTGAGAATATTCTTGCAGATGTCCTGATAGGGAGTGACTTTGATGAACCCTGTGTACATGCAGTGACATGCAGTCAGGCTTGGAGAAAGGCATGTAGGTCCAGTAGTCTGGGAGGGACCCAGAAAGATCTCATACCTGAAGCTGGAACTGGCATGATGGCTGTTTCAGAGAAGGTGCTATCTGATAGCAGTAAGTCTGAATGTGAGCCAAAGCTGCTGGGAGGTACTGGTGTTCCCTTGGACATGGTGACTGCAAGAGCTTCCTGGGGAAGGGGAGATTGGGATGGTTACAAGTGTACAGTTGAGACAGGCTCAACTTATGGATCCTACAGTACAAGGCTTGAGGGAGATGCCTAAGGAAGCACCTGAGGTTAAAGGAAGAGGGTAGTCTGTATATGGGAATAAAAGTTTGTTATATAGAGAGTGGACTCCTGGAGGTGGGCTAGAAGATGAAGTAATACACCAATAATGAGGGAAACTACTAATCCAAGTGTATTGTTGGGGATTGGATGTTTCAAGTGTAACCAGAGGGGACACATAGCAGCCAATTCTCCATCAAGGCAAGGGAAGAAACAGAAGGTGAGGGAGCGAGTAAGTGTAAATGACATACTGCTAGTGATAAGTGGTAAGTTAGTGGTAAGTTGTTCAGAAATAACGGGGGTGCCAAATCATCACCAAAAGTTATATCCAGTCTTAGTAGATGATAAACAGGTAACGGTAAATAGGTTACTGCTAAGAGGGACACAGCTTCTGATATAACCATTGTGAGGTGCACAGTAGCAAGGGAAGACCAGTACTTGCTTGGGAAGCCACTCCAGTCAGAGCTTTGGGAGGGGCGGCATTCAAAATACCTTTGGCTAGGGTTCATTTTGACTGGGAGGGTGGAAGAGGAAGCAAGCATAAAGGTGTGTTTGAGAATATTCTTGCAGATGTCCTGATAGGGAGTGACTTTGATGAACCCTGTGTACATGCAGTGACATGCAGTCAGGCTTGGAGAAAGGCATGTAGGTCCAGTAGTCTGGGAGGGACCCAGAAAGATCTCATACCTGAAGCTGGAACTGGCATGATGGCTGTTTCAGAGAAGGTGCTATCTGATAGCAGTAAGTCTGAATGTGAGCCAAAGCTGCTGGGAGGTACTGGTGTTCCCTTGGACATGGTGACTGCAAGAGCTTCCTGGGGAAGGGGAGATTGGGATGGTTACAAGTGTACAGTTGAGACAGGCTCAACTTATGGATCCTACAGTACAAGGCTTGAGGGAGATGCCTAAGGAAGCACCTGAGGTTAAAGGAAGAGGGTAGTCTGTATATGGGAATAAAAGTTTGTTATATAGAGAGTGGACTCCTGGAGGTGGGCTAGAAGATGAAGTAATACAGCAGTTGGCAGTGCCTAGAGCTTACTATCTGCCACTTTTAGCCATAGCACATGACATTCATTTCTCAGGTCATATGGATATAAAATGTACTAAGAAATGTATTATGCAAAGTTTCTATTGGCCTGGGATTGAGAAGGATGTGGTATGATATTGTAGGACTTGTGAACAGTGCCAAACAGTTGATAAAGTAAGGAACAAGGCTAAGGCTCCATTAATGCTTTTGCCTGTTATCAAAGAGCCATTTCAGAGTGTGTTCCTGGATATTGTGGGACCCCTGAGTACTCCAAGTTCTAAAGAAAAGAAATACATCTTGGTGGTAGTAGACTATGCTACCAGATATCCTGATGCAGTGGCTCTGTCATGTATTAGGGCAGAAAAGGAAGGTTTGCTGCATAAAGGCTGGACTCCTAGGCAGGGCTGGAAGGTGAGATAGTGAGGCAGTTGGCAGAGCCTACAGCCTACTGTCTGTTGCTTCTAGTTATAGTCCCTAATATTCCTTGGGAAGGTGCTATTAAGGCAGAGATGGAAGGTTTGCTGTATTGAAAGTGGACTCTTAAGGGAGGTCTGGAAGGTGATGTAGTGCAGCAGTTGGTAGAGTGTACAGCCTACCATCTGACTCTTCTAACTAAAGTCCTTAATATTCCTTTTGCAGATGATATTGATGTAGAAAAGGTGGCAAGTGCTTTGCTAGAAATTTTCAGCAGAGTAGGTTCACCAAGGGAGATACTGACTGACCAAAGTGCCAATTTCATGTCAGACCTGCTGACTTGTCTGTGGAAGTGTTGTGGGGTGAAACATTTAAAAACCACCCCCTACTATCCCCAGACTAATGCTCTTTTGGAGACGATAAACTCTACATTGAAGACTATGCTATGGGCATTTGTAGATCAACATGTGATGGAGGTCTTTGATAGATTAAATAGGGCAGGATTAACCACTAAACCCAGTAAGTGTCAAGTGGGTATGGCAGAAGTCACTTAGTTTGGACACAAAGTGGGAAATGGCAAAATTAGGCTAGAACCTGTCAAAGTGGAAGCTATCCAAGCGTGGCCAGTTCCTGTTACTAAGAAACAAGTGAGAGCATTTCTAGGGACAGCTGGGTGTTATAGGAAATTTGTGCTCAATTACAGTACCATAGCTGCACCCCTTACTGACTTAACTAGGTAGAATTAACTGGACAAGGTAATGTGGACCACAGACTGTGAACAGGCATTCCAAAAACTAAAAGAGATTTTGGAAGGACCCCCTGTTTCAGCCAGCCCAGATTACATTAAGGAATTTATTGTATAGGAAGATGTTTCAAATTATGGGGTGGGGGCTGTGCTCAGGCAAGTTTATTTGGAAGGAGAAAAATGCTGCAGTGGGGTTAATAATGCCAATGCAAATGGATTGAAAAACAGTAAAGAAGTAGGTTAATATTCCCAGGTAGACCCATTTTTCTCAAGCATCCGTTTTCAAGGGTCACTTGAAAATCATGCTTGAGTCATGGGGTGGGGGAATGTAAAGAAAATAAAAACACTGTCATATGTGTTAGCATGTCTGGCAGGAGAATTGTGTATATTCTCAGACTAATTTGTATTGTATGCCAGCATGTCTAATTGTGAAAATGCAAATACGTTTTAAATGTTGAGTATTTCCCTGTTTATATAGAATGTTCAAAGAATCTGTCAGTGTTTTGATACATTTCCAATTGCACATGTTTGTGAGGGAAATTCTAAAGTACTGTGAATAATCAGCTGAACAGTATGTATTGTCATCTGAATGTTCCTGGCTTCTAGGTGATTTTTTGAACAGCTGATTGACAGGAAAAATAACTTGTTCAAACAGCTAAGAGTTATTCTTAAAAATAAGACAGTTGAGACTGTTACACTGAGCAGTTAGTCAAGTGCTGAGCAGTTTGTGAAGAGTTGCAGTCAGTTACAGTGCTGTGCAGTCAGTAGACAACCAGGAAAAAGAGAACTCACCAAAAATACTGTAAACCTGCCTTTGCATTGCTGTTATGTGTTAAATTAGATCAGGGACAGTATTCTCTAGTTAGATTAGGAAAGCTTAGTTATTCAGATAGAGTTTTTTTCTAGAATGATGAACTTCTATCCTACAGATTTATTTTATATTTTTGGTGATTGAATTCTGGTGTTTATTGAACATTATTGATTCACATTCCTGTAATCATTTTGCTTATTCATAGGTTCATAGGTTCATAGGTAAGTACTAGGCTATCTGCCAATAAGCCTAGCCAGAATGTCTTGGCTTTTGCCACCCCCTTAGATTAGTTCCCTGTGCCTCTGTCCAGCAGAGCCACTGAAGTGATTCCCGGGGTAAACTTTCTGTTTACCATCCACTCGTCAAGGCTTCCCTTGAAGAGTGTTAGTGAGGAGTTCTGCCTAATGTAGATTGGAATCTTGTTCCAAAGCATGGGAAGTCACTAGGACAGGAATCTATCCCTCCAGCATATCCTATTTATTATTGTGGTGAGGTTTAGATCCCTAGAACATGTGGCTTGAAGGGATATGGTTTTCTTTAGGTGGAGCATGTCCATCAATTCTGGGTTGGACATGGCCTTGTATGTCAGGCAGAGATCACCTCTCAGTAGGCAGTATGCGACCGAGTACAGCTGGAGTTTTTTCAGTCGAGCTGCATAGGGCATCTGTTTGAGGCCAGTGATCCTCTTGGTGAGGTACTTCTGTGGTCTTTCCAGCTGTTGCAGGTGTCTTGTAAGGTACTTCCCAAATGGGGCATTGTACTCTATGATGGGTCTGATCAGTGATGAGTAGAGGGGCACAATGACCTCTTTTGATCTGGATGCGAACCCTTTTGTGATTATGTGGGCCACATAGAAGGATTTTCTAACCACTTTGGCAATGTGATTATCAAAGGAGAGATTACTATCTACTTAGGATGCCAGATTCCTTATTATGTCTTTTGTATTTAGGGGACTACCACCTATGTGGTAGTTTGTGGGTACTTTGTTTTTTCCAAAGGGGAGGACTATGCACTTTGTGGCATTTAGCTTGAGGCCATGATTTTGACACCCGGTATCTGTCTTAGTGAGACCCTTTTGGAGGATGTCTGTGTCAGCTGGAGAGACAATTATATCCCCTAGTTTACAGTCATCTGTGAACTCGGTCAGCCATAGTCCTCCTGTGCTTGCCAGAGTCAGACCTAGCTCCCGCAACTCTCACCATGTGGGTTCTGTCCATGAGCCAGTTGGCAACCCATCTTGTGACATAGGGGTTTATGTTCAGGTTGGTGAGCTTGTCTATAATACCAGAATGGGGAATGGTTTCAAAGGCCTTTGCAAGGTCTAGGTAGGCTGTGTGTACCACCTTTCCCTCATCTATAGCCTTGGTAACTGTCTCAAAGAAGTCCACCAGGTTTAGGAGGCATGATCTGCCCTTAACAAAGCCAAACTGGGAAGGCTCCAGTGTCTGGAGATTCCCAATGTCTCTGTTAATGAGTTCTATGATGATGCACTCCATACCCTTGCAGACTAAGCTAGTCAGGCATATAGGGCAATAGTTCCTGGGATCTGTTGTGGCTCTACCTTTGTGGAGTGGAATAATCATTGCTGTGCGCCACTCTATGGGTACGTAGCCTGTGGAGAAGCTGAGTTTGAAAAGTGTGTTTAGGTGAGGGGTTAGTTTATCTTTGAGCTTGTGTAGGATGCAGCCTGGGACACCATCCAATCTCACTGATACTGTGTTTTTGGCTTAGGATAGGGCTGTTTTAACCTGAGTGTCTGTGATTTCAGGGGCTCTACATTCTTCTGGATAAGCTATGGGCCCTTTTGGGGGTGAAGTTTGCACTGAAACTGTCTGCCAGGATGTTGGCAATATCAGTCGGTTCAGTAGATGTTGTGCCATTTTGCACTAACTCCGAGCAGATCTGAGCATTGCCACTTAGATTCTTGACATAGCTAAAGAATGCCTTGTGGTTATCTTTGGAGTCTTTGACAATTTATCTTTCGAAGATTGCCTTGGATGATTTTATGAGGGATCATAGCTTCTTGCTGATACTGATCAGGGATGTCTTCTCTTCTTCGGATTTTACTCTTTTCTGTACTAGTTTCCTCCTTCTGTTGTACAGCTTGTTTATGGCAGTGGTCCACCAGACTGGATTCCTTTTCTTGGAGGACTGAGTCTTGGTTTTGCTTGGGATAGCATGATCCATGCATTCTTGTAGGTGCCCATAGAATGCATTAGCAAAGGATTTTGCAGCTTGGACAGTGTTATACTTTTGCATGGGGGCTTTGAAACTTTCCACCTCAGTCTTAAGTAACATGAAGTTTGATTTTGAAAGGTTTTTCACGGTGGTTTCCTTGACCGGTGGTGGGGGCAGAATGTGGATATTCAGAGTGATTTGTATATGGTCAGATCTAACCAGCAAGAGGTTGACCTCCAGTGTGGAACACCAGTCTCCCATGTTGGTAATGACCAGGTCCAATATGTTGTCACCTCTGGTGGGAGTGTTGACCAGTTGATCCAGGGTGTTTGAGTTTATAAACTCTAGGAAATGTTGGGCAAGGGAGTTAGTACTTGAGTAGTTCTCCCAGTTAATGTTTGCGTAATTGAAATCACCCAATATTAGGGTGTTTGGTAGGGCCTTTATTTATTTTATTTATTTATTTCAGTTTGATTACCGGGGAAGTCCACTGGGACACGAAGTACCCATTTTCAGTGGAGGCCCAGGGAGAAAAGCTCCAAAGGCAGTACAATCAATTAAATATCCAAACAGTAAGAATACATAATAAGAACAAACAGTAAGAATACATAATAAGAACAGTGCAAAATAACAAGGACATAAATTTTTATTTATTTATTTTTTTTTTTACATAATTTGCAATATTGTCTTCTTTACAGTCAACTGGGAGTAGGCTAAATCATTTTTGGGAATTAGAAATGAAGTCTGAGAGTAGATTTGTGAAGGGGTAGAGAGGGGCTTAGTGTAGAAAATCTGTACGATTTATATAGGGTGAAAGCGGGAACATATCCATTTGGAGGAAAGGTGTGAGTAGAGTTGGGTCTTGAAGTGATCTGTGTTAGCTATAGTCCTCAGTGATGGAGGGAGAGAGTTCCATTTTTTGCCTAGAGAGAAGGATAGTAGTAGCCTGCCAGTGGAATGTTTAGGTCTGTGAATGGAGATTTGGTTTTGGTGTTCAGATCTCAAAGATCGGTTAGGGATGTAAGGGGGAAGGATGTTGGATAAAGCTGGGCATTTTTCTGGATATAATATTAGTTTGTGAGCGGTGAGTCCCAGTATTTCCAGAAATGCAGAATGGGGGTCCTGGGACATGGTGGATGATCTGTAGCAAGCTACAATTTGAATAGCAGTTTTGCCCATTGTTAGTTGCACGTGGATGATCTCTGAAGCATCGTGCTGTGCCACTAACCTGGAGGTGTTGGTATCCTTGATGGATATGGATACGCCCCTGCCTTTTGTATTTCGGTCCAGGTTCTGTGGCCAAAATGTATGGTATGAGTTGTAGCCTGGTAGTGCTGGGGCAGTCTCTGGAGCCTTAAACCAGGTTTCTGTTACTGCACAGATATTGATTTTCTCCAGACTTAGGAGTGCCTCGAGTGCATGCATTTTGAGGTTTAGACTTCTGGTATTGAGTAGCATTACCCTCAGTTTTTTGTTACTTGTGCTGTTTATGGCAGTGGGTTTGTCTTTTGAGCCTTGCCTAAAAAAACACTATGGGAGTGGCAAGAGCCTTGGCCAGTATTTGAAAGCCTAAGGGTGACAGGTGCAAGCCATCTCTAGTGAAGCAGCGTGGCTTGTCAAGCATGTCATCCCAGGCAGACAGACACTGGATCCCCTTTGAATGACAGCAGAAACTTAGCCAATTGTTGAAACTGATAATGTTTTCTTTATACTGTGGTATCATTCTTGGTGGGGGCAGGATGCTACTCAGGGTCAGGGTCATACCGGCCTAGACTACGTGATCAGAAAGCTCTCCCATGTCTCTTTTCATGTAGTCCAGGGAGGTACTGCTCAGGTCATTCACATCAACATGGACAATGACAGAGTCATATTTGTACTTGTTCTGGAGTGACCTGAGTGCTTGTGTTATGTGGCTGATCCTGGCACCCGACAGGCAGCTAACAGTAACCTTCTCCTTGTTCAGCCTAGTGAGTGGGACGTCAGTGTGCCTGACTAGAGAGTCACCTATTACTAGTGTGTTGGGTATGTTATTTTGCCTTAAGGGCTGTGATTGCATGGCACACTGGTTTTGTGAAGTATGTGTTGCATGGTTTGTGTTGGGGGTGGAGGTTGCTTGGATGTCTGCTTTGGAGGTGTCTGCTGCTTTTGCAGATTTTTATTTAGAGCCTCCGAGCATGTTTTTGTGTATTTATGTGTGCTTTTTTGCCGGTACTGGTTTAATGGGTCTATGTGAGACTGGTGGTGTGATGTAAGTGTTTCCCTTCTCCTCTTCACTGTCTGATCCAGTCTTGGGTTGAGAGAGCTTAGCCTCCAGTTTGGCTGTATAATTGCATCTCTCACATGTATTAGTGTTTGGTGGCACAAGGAGAGGGTTTTCTGTGTACATGAGGCAGTTGTAACATCGCCTCAAAATGCCCAGATTCACCAGTTGGACTGGAGAGTACACCTAAAACTGCCCTTTGGACATGCCTGGATAGGTACAGTGAACTGTTTTACTGATTGGCTGGTAAGGTCAAATAGAGAGCCTTGTCCTTCTGTACAGTATAGGGGGTCTAGTGCTAACTTCTTATTAAATGTTTTTCATTACTTTACATTGTGTCTTGAAATCAGTGCTTTTCTTTAGAGATTAGAGAGTGTTTATACATATTAATACTCCACAGGTCCCCTTGAAGGCCTGGCTGCTCTGGTCATAGTAATCATTTATACTGATATTTAATTTTCATAATTGGACACCCCTTTAGAAGGCCATGAAGATAATCTGATTGGTGGCAACTTTACTCTATTATTTTGGGGAAAGGACATACCTGGAAATCTGTGTCAGACTTTCCCAGAATTGTTTGGATGTGTGAGATTTAAATTTATTTTGAGTGTAAGTGTGTCAGAGGTCTTAAATTGGGACACTTTGCTCTGAAGTGTGTAATAAGGAGTTACATTAAGAGTGGACAGATGTATATAGTCCAGTCTCAGATTATTGAGCATGTTCCTGTTGTGCTCTTAGGGGAAAATTCTGAAATATTACTCCTGTTTAAGTGACAGTGTCATATTGGAGTCAGTAGTGAGGATTAAAGCTCCTTAGTTACTGACCCAGGACAGTAAGGGATGTCACATTTATTGGTGGCAGTCCGGTGGGGTATTGGCTGGACATCACAGCAGTATAGTGAATTCTGCTCTAGGACTGGTGCTTCAGTGCCTTTACAGCTGTTTATATTCTAGAGCCTTATATTATGTTTATCATTTACCTTCATAAAACTGCATTCCAGTGCCTTTCTGTTTACTTTGTTTCTGCTTTTCCACTGCACTTTGTGTCTGCTCTGCCCCCACTGAGACATGAAACTAAAGTTTCTGAAATTCTAACCTACCTGGGGTCATTGACTCAAAACTCAGAGTCATAAGACTAGAGTTCCACTACCGGCTTTACTTGTTTGGATCCCTATCTAGCTAGTCTGCTTTCCGCAGTTTGAATTTTTTTTCTGATTATTCCACTTTTTTTATGTTGTGGTTTTAAAAGGCTGTGTCTTTGGTTTCCCATGCATATGATAATCTGACTTCTAAATACAATCCTTCCCCTCTTTCATTACTGTCTGATGTGCAAGCTGCTTAAGTACTTTTCCCAACCATTGTTTTTTCATATATCCATAAAACTGACTGCCCATTCATCAAACTAGAATTGTTCCTGATTAAAATCTCCCTTATGACAAATTGTCTTATGCTCATTTTGCAAGTGCTCGCATATGCTTGGTGCCCATGACACACTCTGAGAGGGTCCTGAATTCATACTTTTCCATCCTTGTCAAATAAGAGAATATGTTTATTGTTTTGCACATTGTTTAACTGCTTTAGGGTGCTACTGCTTTACTTTTGCTTTATTTGTTGAGTTTGCATTTTAAAGGTCCCTAATGTTTTAAATCATCTTGTCCAGGAAGCTTGTTTAAGTTTTTTTTGATAGTTCAATCAATCAATCAGCAATCCGTATTGGTGTTTTTACATTAAGAGGATTGGGATATTCTGTCTAGTGGCAGTAATTGGGGTTTTGGCCTATCTGAGTTGGGAAACCCGTAAGAAAGGGAAGCTTTAAGTGTAGTAGTTTATTGGTGAGAGGGCTTAGAAACTAATTTCTTGTGTTTTAAGTGCCTCCGTAAATTTGGTGTATACATGCACCTGCTAATTATCATTCAGCACTGGTTAGTACTGCCCTGTATAGATTCAGATAATTACCAACCAAATTTTCCATATAAAATTACATCTGAAGCTGTACCATCAACTTGGTGTGTGTATAGCAACTACATTGAGAGCTGAGTAGCATAGAGTAGCTAGTTTGCATGTTGAGGAGCTTTCCCCCTTTAATTTAGTATTAAATAGCCTCTCTAGTCTCTAGCCCCAAAAGCTTCCTTACTAAACCCATTATTAACCCCTAGTGTTCCACACCCTAATAATCCAGCAAATGACCTGACATGATGGATATGCACGTTCCCAATTTCTCCATAGCCAGTTTGATGGATATTGGAATACTGAAATAATGTAACAATTGTCTAATCTTTATTGACAGCCATTTAATCCTCAAAGAAACAAATAACAGTATGCAAGGGATGTATATACACAATGTCTCTGGAAGCAAAACTCTTGCATACAAACAATCATAATAATAATCTGGTTGTCAGAGATACACATGCTACACACCACACATTGTATTCACCCCACACATAGACAAATTTATGCTGAGGCACTTCACTGCAATCTTCCCAAACCCCAAAGACCTCCCAGACATTCCATCTGCAAAAACTATCCTCAGCAAACCTGAAAGCACTCAAAGGAAACAACATCTAACACTGCACATACAGCCACACCTAGTGGAGCCTCAGTTACCAAGACCATAAGGCAAGCCAATAGATTACCCAGGACTCTAGTCATAGGGGACTCCATTGTATGATATACTGATATCCCACTCACCAGGATAAAGAAGGAGAAAATAATGGTCAGTTGTCATGCAGGCACTCAAGTAATGTCACCACAGGTGCCAGTATGATTCAATTATGGTCCATGTAGGCATATATGACCTGAGATGTACCTCCCCTACACTATATGAGGAGAGACACTGGGGCTCTCAGACCATGTGCCCCATGCTGGTATGTGCCTTGTACTGAACATCATTGTACCTGCACCAAGTATGATGCCACAATATAAAAGGAAGATGATTGACTTTAATAATTGGCTTAGATTTTGGTGTCATTCCATGGTTAATAAGTTCATAGGTTAGTACTAGGCTAAATGTCTTTGTGAGCTATTTTAAGCATAACCAAATTTCCCAACCTAAAGGTAAGAATCAAACCCTGGACCTTATGCCAGCAAGGTAAATGACTGTAAGGTAAATGTCTTAACCGTTATGTCAAACCTCATCTCAAATATTTGTCAACATGGGAGGATGTTAACAAACCACATTGCTTTGCCAGGGATGGCCAGCACCTGTCCTCTCTAGGCTTTCAAACATTGGTTAAACAATTGTCTTCCCCTACAGAGCCTTTTTCATGCAATGCCAAATTGACAAACCTTACAACATAGCAAAATCTACCCAAGGAAATTTAAAGGTGTTACTGTCAGGAGTCTAAAAGAGGCTCCACTCCCTCCAAGTTTTTCTGTCTTTGGAGAATGCAGGCATCTGTGCAGTTACTGAGATGTGGTTTAAAGCCATGGTGATTACCCCAGTAGTGCAATGCTTTACTGTCTTCCACACATTTATTCCAGCAACTACAAAGAGAGGGACTAAATGTGGAGGTGTCTCTATGTCACATAAAATTCACAGCACATACTTAAACCTCTTGATAACACTCACCATTTAACAAATACCACAAACATGGGAGACTTTACTTATCCCTCTATAAACTGGGGATCCTGTATGACCCCAAACTTGAGGGTGCAGAGATTCCTAGACTTTGTAAACACAAACATCCTTGACCAGTTAGTACATACACATACTAGAGGTACAAATGTATTGGATGTGACACTCACAAATATGAGAGAATGCTGCACCTTCCTGCCACCACCTTCCCAACCCAGTGTTGTGTCCTCTCTTGTCAGGTCAAAGTGCAAAGCCATCTTCTTCACCATAAAAATCAATTTTGTACCCCGAGAAAATCCTGTAAAACTTAGAAACTACCCCAAGGTAAGCTATCTTTTATTAAGTGATAGCCTATCAACATTTCAATCCCCTCCAAACTCAGGCAACACAGAAGCCTATGTAGAATTATTGGGTCTATATTAGATCAGCAAATGCTGATTGATCGAACTTATGTAAGCAAAAGCTTACAATCTCGAACTGTCAGATCAGCGATTTTTTTCCCTAGGAAAAAAATCGCTGATCCAAAACACATACACACAACACAAGCACACCAAACAAACAGCAATCCACACACATACACCTAAAATCTGACACCTGACCCTACACTAAACTATACATATACCACTAACTATCCACTTACCCTAACCTTAAGGTCCGTCACTAACGCACACTCACCTCATCCGCTCCCTAACCCTAACTCACCTAACCTGCCCTAGCCCTCACGTCCACACAATCGCACACATACCTAACCCGCGCCCTAACCCTAACTCACCTAATCCGCCCTAACACTCTCATCCACACAATCGCACACTTACCTGAATCTGTCGCATAACTTTCCACCACAGCACTGAAAATACAGGAGCAACAGAAACGGACAACCAAATTCTTTTCCTAGGAAAAAATGTAGGTTTCTGTTGCTTCGATATTTTAAACATTCGCTTACATAAGTTCGATCAATCAGCATTCGCTTTTTTAAGAGTTCACTGATCTAATATAGACCCGAATTATTCACAGAAGCTCTGTACAACCATGACAATGATTGCATAGAGGCTGCTGTGCCTACCATAAGTAAGCCAAAAATTAGCCAAAAAAAAAAAAACACCCAGGTGGAATCCAAAATTAAACAGGGTGTACAACAAAAGAAAAAAAAATCATAGCAAAAAATAGGAAGTGTAATAGCAAAAAAGATAAAAAAAAAAAAAAAAACCTCTCTCATCAAAGAGAATAGACAACTAAAATAACTAATTAGTCCAACAAAGCAAATTTTCAGGTAAAGATAGTGTCCTGGGTCAAGGGCAACTATAAGGCCATCTTTAGCTATGTCCAAAACTTCAAAGGGAGCATACAACAGTGTGCAAAACTATTGGTAAATGAAGCCATGTACATGGAACTGTGAGATATAGAAATCTTCTGGCTGACAAATTCAGGTCCAAGTTTAGACCCTCTCACCCCCAATACCCATCAGGAAATACCACCTAATATAACCCCTCCAACTATAAGTAGAGAGCAGGTCTTATGTGCACACTCTAAGGCCAAGAATACAGCTTCAATGTGCTCTGATAATATCCCAAGATGCCTCCTATACAGCCTGAAGAATAAATTATCAGGGTCACTGGAGTCACTATTCAACCATAATCTCTGCATAGGCTTTGTGCCATGCAAATGTAGGACTACAGTGGTCATCCATCTACACAAGGGTGTATCATTAATGGATCTAGTGAACTAAAGAGTCCTTAATTTGACTAGTCTCATATGCAAAGCCATGGAAAGAAGTACTATGGAAATGATTAACAATGACATAGGAAACCTTTAGGCACTGGACCCAGCCCAGTTTGTCCCCATACCCACATTTCCAAGAAACCTTGCTAGCCTCCAGAATGTACAAGCCATATTACCAAGCATAAATGTTCAAGTCAAGCAATATGTTATGATAACCTACTTTCAGATGCTATATCAGCAGTTGTATCCCTCCCCTTTTTAGCAACTTACCTGCAAAAAATTATGGTCTTTTTCTTGTCACAGCTGCCATCTTTCTATATTCAGGACAACATCTTGCTAGTTTTCTCTAATCCCAACACATTCCACTGTCCTGACATTCTCTGCAACTGCCTTATTCCTTATTCCAATTCATGCATTTAATGCAGATGTTCAGAAATAAAAGGAAGAGTAACACTGTTGAGAAAGGATTCTGTAACGCATTAAAATAAACTAGTCACACCTGCACCTGCCCTTAATTTATAACATCGGTCCTCTGTCTGGCTCTTTTCAACTTCCAAGAGAAATCACATCGTATTCATCTGATAATATCCCCATGTTTCCTCAGTCTCTACCCATCATGTTCCATCTGAGTCCTGGGCACCTCTACTCATTTTATGTTCAGTGCTATGGCATTTCTGGGCCCAGGCCATCGCCAAACCCTTGTAGCTCATTCCACATTTCCTGACATCCACATCCTCTTTCAATACTGCTGGTTCACTAAATGAGTCTTCCAGCTCTGCAAATTTACTGCTGGTCTCTATATCAGCCAACTGTACTTCCTTTCCCACTTGCTTCTGACCATCTTCCTTTCTTCTGTAACTTTATTAACTCTACTTGCCAGTCACATTCTACAGGTAGCATAATGAGCTTCCCACTTTGTGACACTGCACCGCCTGAATCCACCTCTACGGTAGTGAATGATGCTAGACCCACCATCCTTTGCCTATCATTACTTCCCGATACTCCATCATGCTTCTCTGTGAAAGCAAAATCTCTATCTGTTCCCATTACTACCCTAAAAACAGCTAGACAGAGTGTAGCCCCCTTCGTTTTGAGATATCACTTCAAAGAGTAGAAGGGTGAATGCACTAGTTTGTTAACCTTCCCCTTCTCATAAACTTTCATTACTCTATCAGAATATACTCTTAACCCAAGACAGCTCATATTGTTCCTATCTGATAATATCCCTTGACCCACTGCCTTGTTGCTTAAAAATGGTGTCAGCGTTATTCAGCTCTAATTTCTCTATTAGATCTGTGGATAGTTGCATATGTTTTTGTTCTTATTCACATAGATGTATATTCAGTTTCTTGTCAAAGGTAAGGAAACCACACAGGTGTGTAAGCCATTTAACTGTGAGGTAGTATATAAAAAGGAAGGGGATACAGTCTGTCTATATGTTCTAAAGGTGGTATGGGGAAGCATAGTCTACATTATCCATACATGTGTCTCATCATAAGCAGTCCTCTATTAACTTCCACCAACTTTTTTATACATGATTTAGACTTGCATGTTGAACACTTACACAGGTAATGCCTAAACTGTTCTATCTCTTTTGCAATCTGTCCAGCCTTGGCCACTCTCTCAAATGAGATATCAAAGTCAGAAAGTTTCTCTTGCAGGCCGCCATCCAAATTTAAATAAATTAGAAAGGTCTGTTTCCCTTCTTTACATCCTCAGAGACTTACAACCATCGCATTGTCCCTTATTCATATATTCTGTATGCCATCTCCATTGGATTGGAGCACACCCACTGTTGTCCACAGTTTTATATTCTTCTGAGTGTGCTGTCCTAACTGGGCACTTGCACACCAATCTGGCCAGCTAGCTGCTTTGTAGCTATTTGCAGATGAAATACATTCAGCTGGAGACTACCCATAGTGTTAAGCTTGCCTACATTCTCTACCGAGAGACAGTTCAACTTGCCCAGAATATCTATTTTGCACTCCTGCTTGTGTCTTGTTTTGCTAGTCTGTGTTTCTTTAGCTTAAGTGTTTTACTGACACTTCCCCTACATGTGATTATGTAGCATACCTAGCTAATGTGCTGCACTGATATTGAGAATGTGCATGAGAGATGGATGGTTTTAAAGCCAAGCAGGTATAATCATCTTGTCTTGCTAGTCATTTGCTTCTTTTCCCCAAAATGAAACATTCCTCTCATCAGTGTTTACATTATTATGGAGTTCGGCAATATCTAACAAAATGTAAGCATGTCATTATCTGGCATTGGAAGAAGTTGTTATACATGTACTTAACCTACCTCCATCTAATTAATTAATTCTTATCTTACCATGCATGCTATCCTGTGCGTTTCCCTTATAATCTCTATTATATATTCCTATTTCCAACTTCTAACTCAGTCCAAAAATAAATAATCATTTATTATTATTATTTATTTATTTGTCTTTGTACCCATTTTCAGTGGACGGCCAGGGAGAAAAGCTCCACATTCAATTTACACTTGATGCACATTTATAATTGCAGGTAAAACATCTGTACGTGAGCATATATAAGAGATAAATTAACATATACTGGCTAATTATTGACTAGAAAGATAAAATACAATAATTGTTAATATATTTATAGCATGATGGCTGCAGGGAAAAGATCAAACTGGGGTGTCTTTGAAGTTAGTAATAATTTGCAGACAGATGAGTAGTAATGTGACTTAAAATTGATGATAAGAGAGCTATGGAAGGAGAAATTATGGAAATGAGCAGGAGGATAAATGGACACAGGAGGAATTGTAGTTAATAAACAGAACATGCCAGAGGGATAGATTCCTGTTCCAGAGACTTCCCATACTCTGGAATAAACTACCTATCTATATCAAACAAAGCTCCTCATTAGTACTCTTCAAGAAAAATCTTGATGATTGGATGGGAAATAGGAAATTCACCCCGGGGATCACTTCTGTGGCTCTGCTTGACAATGGCACAGGAAAATAATTTTCTTGGGTGGCAAAAGCCAGGGTACCTTTTTGGCTGGGCTTGTATAGGCCCTAGGGCTGATAGCCTAGTACCTACCTATGAACCTATGAACCTATGATGGGGTGTGAAAGAAAGAGGAAGAATAAGAGTTTAGGAAATTACTGCAGTATGAGAAGCCACAATAAGGTACAAAAGATTGGGAAACCAAGTGGCTGTTAGAGTTGAAGAAATAATCTGAGTGAAGCTAGCCAGGTAAGCAGTAAAAGACTCACATACCAGCAACACAGTTAAGCAATTGGTTGTTTTACACTCTTTGGTATCCACTCTAGAAATGGGTTAAATATTTCAGATAACAGTCTACTTACTGACCCCTTATAGTCCAGCAGTTTAAGTGTTTTCCCTTGTTAAAGCCCTTGTTAATGCACTGCTATGTATCATATCAATATGAAAGGCTTGGGTTTATAACAAATGGCATCTATTTGTCTTTTTTTCCTCACCTCCAGCATGCTTAATCCTTATCTCCTTGCCTTTTGTCATCCTGTCTGATTGATGCCCTTTTTATTGCTTGTCCTACACATTTTGCAACCTTTAATCTTGTCAAACACACATTATAACACCACAGACATGCATGCAAATGGTCTATAGAACAACAAAAAATATGTATAGATCTGTCATCATATATTGCATTATATATGGCAGAGAGCAACAATGTGGTCCATTTGTATACAAAGAGAAATAACAATTTTCATCCTATGGCAAAAATAGAGGAAAGTCTTTCAAACATGCTTTGACTTTGTCATATGTTGTGTAACCAAGGGGATGGACGATGCATATCACTAACCAATACTAAAATAGGGTGAAGTTAATAGTTTCAGTGTAAAAGTCTCCATAGCTTATTGTAGATATAAATTGATATGTACATTGCTGACATACTAGGTGGAGAGTTTTGATACCTTGATTGTTATATGATGTTTATCAATATCCATTTTTTAGTCTTCCACAGTGTACTGACCTTCCTTCAAAATGTGACATTTCTGACCACTTCACTACAAGTTGTTCTGTGGTTTCACTTAGTGCATTAGTCTTGAGTGTATCAGTTAAGCAGGCTGGAGCCCAAATCCATGGGCATCTACATTATAGCAGTCTTCAAAACAATCAGTACCCTGCACTCATCATTTTCCACACACATATGCAAAATACTGCTAAACATAGTGCATCTATATAACAGTTTGGCAATGATGCATATATTGTCAGTATACAAGGGAAGGGTTTGATCCCTTGATTGTTGAATGTTGTTTATCATTGTTATTTTTTCATTCTTCTACAGTGCTCTGACAATTCCTTGAAATGCATGTTTTCTAACTCATTCTCTGTAATATTGTTTATGTTTTTTCTCAAAAAGGCACTAGTCTAAAACATATCAGTTAGGTAGGCAGGTGTTCAAATCCATGGAGGTCTACCTTGTATCAGAATTCACAATAATCTCTACCATGCATATATGAAATACGGTTTAACTAAGATTGTGTATGTAGCTGTTTGGCAATGATGTGTACATTGTCCATATGTTATGGGATGTGTTTTGTTCCCTGATTATTGCATGCTGTTTACCAATATTCATTTTTTTAGTTGACAGCGTTTAAACATTCCCTAAAAATGTGTGTGTTCTCTAACCTAGTCACCATAAATTCTTCTGTGGCTTCACTTTACAATGTCTGTATTATGTGTTTATAACTTACCATGGAAGTATTAAGTAAGTTAGACATAACACATGCATGTGACAGCTTCCATGGTTTAGTCTCCTCATCCAGTGATGTGTATACTGAAGGTTTTTAATCCTCTGATGGTTGGTATGTTGTTTTCAATTTTTCAGTTTTTAGTCTTCAGCACTGTTCTAAGATTTCTCTGAATCTCTGAAATGTGTGTCTTCAGAGCCCATTCACTTGGAGTTGTTCTGAGGCTTAAATAGATAATACATTGTTGTATTGAATATCGTTGACAAGGCATGAGTTAAAATCTGTTTAGATGCATTTTTGTTGCTCTGCTATGATGTGTTACATTTCCTTGAAATGTGTTTTTCAGTCACCATTTTATAAGTTTTTTTCTGGCATGCCTTGTTGATGCCCTGGTCTAGGGAATATCCCTGTCAAAGGAAGGGGGTAGAGCCCAGTTGTATTTTTGTTATCTTGATAATCATGTATTCCATTCCCTGAAATTTGTTTTTAGTCAACTTTGTAATGAGTGTTTCTGTGGCATGCATTGCTAATATCTTGGTATAGAGAAGTCAGTAAAGCTCTTTCCAGTGGTGAGAATCAAACCTTGCACCTTGTGATTGAAAGGCATACACCTTAACCACTGTACTACTTGGCTTTTCAGTCAGTGTGTAAATTATGTGGGGGATTTTGACACTTTCTAACTAATGTATTTCTGGTTACCTCTGTCATTGCTTAGCTGAGAATTTGGGAGATATGAGCTAATATCCCACCTCCATCCTCTTCTTCCTCTTTATTCTCACCTTGAGTGGTACCCTCTGTTTTCTTCCCCTTTTAATCTCTGTCAGTTCAATAGCTCCATTTCCAACCTATGATAAGGT
Source organism: Protopterus annectens (assembly GCF_019279795.1). Taxonomy (NCBI): domain Eukaryota; kingdom Metazoa; phylum Chordata; order Ceratodontiformes; family Protopteridae; genus Protopterus; species Protopterus annectens. The sequence continues at coordinate 366,872,957 of NC_056733.1, forward strand.
CAAAAAAACAGTTGGCTAGACAACACAAATACTTAGAATGGGCATATAATTCAGAATCATCGTTCTTTGCTCATGCATTGCATGACTGTTTGCAGAGAATAATGTCAATGACCATATATGACCTCAGAGAAATGGCACACCACATGCTATGACAAAAAATATGAAAAATCTTTGGAATCTGGGCCAGTGGGCTAATCTTCAGTGTGCATGCCAATCTAAAATAAAGTACATCTATGGCTGTGATTCAAACTCCTTTGATGTATTTTTTTCTTATTGTGTTAATGTAGTGATTGGAGGACTCAAGTCCCCTGGGAGTTGTATTTTGTATTACAACTTTTCAGTTTGTAGTCTACACATGATTTGTGCTTTATGGTCCATTTTATTCTGAGTGCTGCAGTATCTCCCTTTGCTATTGCACTGCTATGAAGGCATTCAGTGAAAAAGTCATGGTTTCAACTTCTTAAGGGCCTACCTTTCTTTTTGCATTCTATCTGCACATGTGCTACATTTTCCCGATCGATATGTGTGTTTTATTACCCTTTTGATTGTGACTTATGTGGTGATTCACATTAACAGTAAACTGTGTATACATTGGCACATGAACTAAATTGATGAATCGACTGGCCTTAGGGTACCATATTTTCCATGTGTAATGACATTCCCACTATACTAGAGGTCCACAGCTAGCATTTTGATGGTCTCAAGACTGGTTCAAGTTGGTACATACCTCTAATTTCACATATTGTCATAGCACCTTCTTTGCTCTTAGTTTTTCTACATTTTTTTTTGTTCTCCAGCTCCTGCTACCCTTTATGCTGTTCATATCTGGGTATTTGTTGTTATAGTATAACCTTTACTCCACCCTCGACCACCAGTAGTATATTCCTTTCCATCACACATTTCTCTTTATATATAAATCTATGTTGCTGTTGATTACATGAACATTCTACACCTGTGCATGCATGCTTGCATTGATTTCTGAGGGTGGTCATGCACCATCAGCATTTATTTCAGCTGCGTGTACTTCAGTGTAGCCACGAGGTGGGTTACCAGAGTCTATGTTTTGTGGCTGTGACAACAGGCACCTCATCATGCACACAGACCTGGCCACATGATTAGGTAATAAGCCCCAGGGCCCATTCTGCATCCAGTACAAACACTTTTGGATAGTATGCAATCATGAACATGGTGTTTTTGAATCCCTAGGTTAAACTTTATACCAATGTGTAACAAAGAAGAGTGTGCATGGAAAATACTGTGTCTGACAGATGTGGGTTATGATGAAGGTAATTGCATGAAATGAGTGTAACAAAAGCTCAGATTTATCGCAGATACAAAGCAGTACTAATACATATAAGTAAGTAGAAACAACAGAACCATTGTATGAAAATGACAAAATTGAATGATCAACAAGATGCAGAGCAGATAACTAATGCAAAATATGTTGGTCATTCACAGTGGATTTAAGTAGGTGCATTTAATGTCTTTCAGCAAAGGACATAGCACAATAGAAGTCTTGATTGTCACTGAAACATTCATTCCCCTGGAGAATGCTGCATCATTTTCCATTCATACCTAACAGCATTTTTCTACCTTAGGCTGTACTTACTGTGTGTGTGTGTGTGTGTGTGTGTGTGTGTGTGTGTGTGTGTGTGTGTGTGTGTGTGTGTGTGTGTGTGAATAAGAAAATACAGTTGGGGAATTCCACTGTACATACATATATGTGGATATGGTGGGGACTAAGCCAAGTTTTGTTAAATCTCCCACATCTCATGCAGAGCAGCTCTCCTTGAAATGCTGTATTTTTTTTTTTTTTTTTTTTTTTTTTGGTAACCTGACCTTTTATTGAATCCTCACTTTGCAGAGCTCCAGACACATAACCCTCTACTATAATTCTTGACTTCTGAGATGACTGCCTGAGCTGGGATGTGAACTCAAAGACTCAAAGTGTGGGAGGATTAACACTAAAGAACATGAGAGTACTGCTGTGCTGAGTCAACACTAGGGGCTTTTTTAAAGATTATTTTGATTTATGGTTCTTATATGGTGTCAAATACAGGACAAGCCATCTGACTGTTTCAGTGAATAAATGTTTCCAGGCTCCTAGCACTTCAACAGTTCAGACACTGCTTTTCCGCAAACTTTTAATTTCTTTTGCCTAGGCCCAGGCAATGGGCAGCCTGCCATACTAATGTATATGGCTATTGTATTTTTCTATTAAAAATATTTGTGGAATGAGAAAGTTTTTGCACAGGGCAGAATATTATACCAAATATCAGTATTGCGGTTGTAAGCTTTTTGATTTTTAAAGCTGCCAAAGAATTAATGCAACCTGTATTACGAAACTATGTTTTATATTATAATATCATCTAATTCTGCATAAATCTATGTTGCAATAGGTTTGGTTAGCACATAATCAAACTGACTACACTGGATATGAATTTGTAATGTTGATTAAAATAACATGTTTGAGATATAACACATCCATATCCACTTCCAGTTAACTACACTGAAAAATAAAGTGGACTTAATGCATTAATTGGGAACTTTGGTAAGCTGCATATTACCATAAACAGTAATGTTAAAAGTCTGAACATAAAGTGTGTAATAATGCTAATACATGAACTGTAGTGTTCCCTATACCCAACATTTTATAATGAAAAAATATGTTCAAAAGCCAAAATAATTGATGATGTCTGAAGATGATTTATAGCACCTTACATGACTGTGTTTTCCAGGCACATACAAGATTTGCACAATCTGAAAACTGTCTCTTAATTACAAGACAAGACCTTACTGTACAGCAAGTCTGAAAAAAATAGTAACAGTTCTGCAAAATAGAAACAGAAATTGACACATAGGAATTTAATTAAAATTGGTGGTTAAGATTCAGATGTACTTATACTCGATGTTTGTCATACTTTTTCTTTTCTTTAAACAATACTTGTTTCTCAGATAAAGAAGCCAGGTTTATACAGATCTACAAGAAAAAAAGTGATAACTAATGTATGCTGCCATTAATGTAAACACACATTTAACCAGGACATGGGGGACAGAGGTTGCATGAAGTTAGATGCAGTGTTTTTTTTTTCATATTTTGCTGTTCCTTAAATAATAATTGCCTCACAGATAAAGAACTCAGTTTTAAGCAGATAAAAAACACTATATGAAAACTAATATTTATTGTAATTAATTAATATAAACAGAACCAGTTGGACTTGTTTTATAGTTTTAATGACTTCCATATTCCATAGTACATTACAAGTAATGACAGAATGGCAGAATATGATACATAAATGTATTTACAAAAATTCTGTGCATTAACAGACTTACATAAATGTTGATCTGTGTGCACATGGGAATAATTAAGGCTTGGTGTGACAGTGTGGGACATTAAATTCTCAGCAAAGTGTATTGTCGATTCACAGATTGTTTTGGAGAATAGTTTTGTAATCTATGAGGGTCAATTGTTCAAACAGAGTACATGTGTGGCTACAGGTGCAGCCTGTGCCCCAGTTTTTGCGAACATAGTCCTGACTCACTGGGAACTTTCTGTAGTTTTTCCATCTAGGGATGTCATGGTGTAAGTTTTATGGACGTTACCTTAATGACATCCTGATTTTATGGAAAGGTAACCACGACCAATTGGAGGAATTTTTTTTGTTCCTCAATTCTAGCACTACATTTTTGGAATTCACTATGGAAACTCATGTTGATTCCAACAGTTACCTGGACATCAGGATTAGCAAGGATTATACCTCTGCACAATTTTATTCTACCATATATCGAAAACCAACCTATTCGAACTCCCTTCTTCATTATGGGAGCGGGCATCCTGTACATCAGAAACGCTCCCTGGTTAAAGGGCAGGGAGTGAGGATGGCCCGCATGACTAGCAGGATCAATGATTTTTATATCAGAAAGGGAAGTTTTATTGAATATGTTGGTACAAAGAGGTTATTCTGAGCAATTTGTGTTACCTCTTCTTGATGAAGTGACTAGGAAAAGACTTGAGGGACATTTTTATCCCTTACTAGGGATTGACATCTCCAGACTGTGTGCTCCTTTGGAGAGCAGGGATTCATCCTCTGGTCATTTTCACCATGGTTTTATATTAACTTACACCCCTCAGTTCCCACTGATTTGGCACATTGTCTACAAGAACTGGTTTATTTTGGCAGGAGACAATGCCATAAGAGAGAGAGTAGGGGGAAGCCCCTGTGGTAGTGTACAGAAAGGACACGAGTGTTAAAAATATCTTAGAGAGGAGGAAAGGTGTCAACATGGCTGGAGCATTACGGAGAATGTCCAAATGGAAGCAGTGTACTCACTGCAAGTATATTTTGGAAGGTGACAGTGTTTTTCTTAACAGATATGAATGGATGAAATTTCAGTATAAGTACAATTGTAGCAGAAAGAATGTCATATATTCTGGTATTTGTCAGAAGTGTGCCTGTTTTTATATAGACAAGACCAAAAATGCCTTTCGTACACGTATTTACCAGCATTTATATGACATTAGGAAAATGAACCTAAAAAATTCACTGACCAAGCACGTCAATACCCACCCAGGTCACAATTTTAAATTCACAGTTCTTGAACAGCTGACTGTGCATGAGAGTGGAGGTCCTATGGATTACTGGCTTGAATGCAAAGAATTGTTATGGCAATTAAGGGTCAACGCCAATATTTTTCCAGGGTTGAATGAAATAGTTTCAATAACCAGCTTTTTGAAGTTAAAAGCTGATTTTTTAATCAAATTTTGTATCTAATTGTTGATTTTTTCCTCTAATTGTTGATTTTTTATTCAATTGTTCACTTTATGATTTTTGTCACAATACTAAGTTTAAAGTACATGTTGAATCATGTTTTATAGTTAGTTTGTTTTTATCTTGCATGTATAATTGTGGAGCAAATAGGGAGTCTGTACCTTTAAATGCCTATGGTGTTTTTTACAAATTGGTTTGGAATGTGTTTGTAATGAGTATTTAAGGAGTGGGGTGGAGGCACTCTGTTTTTTCTGAAGAAGTCAACTGTAATCTGTGACGAAAGCGCTTTCTGAAGAAGTCAACTGTAATCTGTGACGAAAGCGCTTAAGAATAAATTTTATCCTTGTTTCTTGTAACACCAGCCTGCTTTGTGATTTCTTTATTTGTCTGTTGTGTAACTCTGAGCAAGTCAGTTGACCAGATCATACTCTCAGGTCACCCATGAAGAAGGACCCTTGTGTCCAGTGAGCTTACCTGGTCAACAAACGAGAAAAAAATCCTAGCTTTGATCTCTTTATTCAGATTTGTCTTCTCCTTAAACACACTTCCTAGATACTATTTTCTGTTTCAATATTTGGCTTCTGATTTCCAGAATTTGCTGCCTTTATGACTGTCTTATCTTTAATGAGTTTCATTCCATGTGCCTTCAGTTTTGGATTCCAGTCCAAAATTCTTTGCAGAAGTTCCTTTTCAGGATCTGCTTGTAGTGCCATATTGTTAACATGGAACAGCTTTTTTGACTTGTCTCCTGCAATCTATTTGCTGACATAGACCAACCCCAGCATGAACTAGGGTGGATATAGATAAATACCTGAAATCTAATGCACACCCTATCCAACCGAAAACCCATCTGTGGGTCCAAACAGCATTCATTTTTGTCTCTGTAGGTGCATGGCCATAATTTGCAGTAATTCTGTCAATGTTTATAGGACTTTAAACCACACAGGCTACCCAGATCAGCACCTTGGGTCCTTATCTTAGACATTTTCCATGTCTAGGGTGTCCAGTTAAACAACTGGGTGGGTATCAATAAATACCCTGGTATGACTGGCCTGTTGCTCCCTGAAGAAGGAGATAAGGCCTAAGGGTGAGTACTGGCAAGGTGTAAATAAACAATGGGTCCAGTTGTCTTGTATTTTCTGTGATTCTATGATGATTCTTTCTTCATCTCCAGTTTCTGTCTAGTCAGTTGTATTGCATCATGATCTGAATAAAAACAGCTCATCTCCTGTCTTACTTTCTACTACTGTGCATATTAATTTAGTAAACATTTCACATCAGAATTTACCACATTTTTGAACAGTATTTTTATTTTCTTATATAATGGCACTAGAATGCGTATTCTCCAATCATCTGGGGAACACCTTTCTCTCCATACTACAAAATAACGCTTCTAACATACCCAGCATCTGGTTCTCTAATGAATTGTGGTCACTCAAAATGTAGAGTACTCAAATGATGAAAAAAAAAGACTGAAAACACAGGAGAAGAGTGAATCTTGAAGAATGTTCTTCTGAAAAAGATCTTTTTGCATGAGGGCAAGCCCCCACACCCTCTGAACTTACATACACCAACTCCAAAATTGCCATAACTCGGAGAAAAGCGAATATTCCAAGAAATGGCATCTCAGACTTAATAAATATAAGTCTGACCTGTCAGACATTTAGCCTCTGTGTTTTGGGACAGAGAATCATGTGTGAGAAAAAGACAGAGACAGCTCATCCAAACTTCTTTTGACTGCAAGAGGCACATATTGTACAAATAACATTAAGTATGAAAGTCTAATGTTTTGCATTATTGGCTTAATTTAATCATCAGTGATTTATCAGTAGGTTAAACATTCCTCAAGGGACAGAGCAGAACTATGTGGAAAAAGCTGAGACACTTAAGAGACATGGCAGGATTGCATTGCCTTGCATGCCATGATTTTTTTTCTTAATTTTTGTCATTCATTTAATCCCATTGAGATAAATAAGGTGTATTTACTCAACAAGGAAGATGTAACTGCTGGGCGTGTGTGTGTGTGTGTGTGTGTGTGTGTGTGTGTGTGTGTGTGTGTGTGTGTGTGTGTGTGTGTGTGTGTATGTGCATTTAACACATATATATTTTGGATGTAAAATACTTCTACAACAATTACATATGCTGCAGAAAGTTTGAGTTATTACATACAGGAATATATATAACATCAATAATAGGAAAAATATAAAGTAATTAAAACTAAAAAACAAATACAAAACAATTTAACAGGTAGTCCATTCTCTAATAACAATAATGCTCTCCATGATGGTCATTATCAAGGAATAACATCCTTTCAGGGGTGGTAAGGGTATCTGTCTGTGGCACAGGGCCTCACACACCACTGGGCTTATGTGTTACGGCCTTGATAACACCCACCCTTTTGGACATTATTAGATACTTAGTGCATTTCATACTTCTATAAGGGTGGGTTCTCAAAAAATTCTCATACTCAATCTCTTAATATTAAACCGATAAAGTAAAGTAAATAAATCAAAAGTAAAATTAAATCTTAACCAGAACTAGCCAATTTGAAAACAATGATTTTAAGTGAACTCAGAGAAACCTAAATAAAAAAAAAACATAGCTAACCATAAATCTAAAATAAAAACAAACACAGACCTCACTATCCCAGCAAAATATATTAAATAAATAAAATTAAACTGCAAAATTGATAAAAATAAATTAAAGCTATCTGAAAATTACAGGAGAAAAACAGCCATGAGTTCTTATTTCATAAAAACCCAAACAAACTACCTAAGACCTTAGTCAGTAGAAATATAAGCAATTAATACACGTATTTGAAGTAAATACCCAGTGAAGTCCAATCAAAACAAAAATGGATAAAATGTACATACTTATGAACCTGTATAGCATGATTCATTTTTTCTTCCCTGTTGTTGCTTAACAATATTCATAAGGAGATATAAAGCAAAGAAAGAAAGAAGATGAAACTTACATTCTTGTAAAGAAATGCCACGCTACAACTATTCAAACAGAATGAAGTAGTGATCACATTATAAAAGGCGAAGCAGTTCCATACATATGTATCTTTGTAGGAGGATGAATACGTTGAATAAAAGTCCATGGAAATTATATCATACTGAACATTATTTTGGTAGCAGGTTACACTTTTCTCCACTTCAATTGAAACTCTTATTAAATTATATTCTTATTAAGACACTGTCATGTACTTCCTAGAGAAGCTGCCTTCCTATCCTTCTGTATGCTGACTAAAATATTGAGCTTTGAACCTAAAGATATGAGGAAAATGTGAATATTGTATGGACGGATTAGTCTTATAACTTAATTACACTTTTCTTCTGCAAAAAGTAAGCGGAGTGTTGACTGAAATCAAACCACTTGCTTGCCATTCCACGGCCCAATTTCCCTTATGACAAATATGGGCATTCTCTGTGTTTTGGGGGGGGCCTTCTGGATTATAGTATTTCACACCAACCAAGAGGAATATTTTGGCTTCTCCCTCTATCCACTAGACATTTCTGCCTCAATATTTAAGTGAACCTGTAATGATCAGTATAGGCATGCACCTGACTTTGGCTTAGCATGTGCTTGGCTGATAGTTTTGCCTTTTTCTGTAGGCTGCTCTTGTTGTTGAATGAGCAGCTGCAATATCAACAACACAGCAGCATAAGACAGTCTGTGCTACTCAGATTTACTTTGTATCTATTTCATTAACATTACCTTGTATGCACCAATCTTACTTGCAGGCAACACATGTATCATTTATCTACTTGGCAGCATTATCTTTCAACCCCTCTTTGTTGTTGTTGTTGTTTGTCTTTCAGCTTTTCCCGGTAAGGGGTCGCCACAGCGGAACTCCGGTCTGCTAATGATTGGCAGTAGATTTTTTTTTATGAAATGCCGATGTGCCAGCTCGACGCTCAACCTTCAATGAAGGCATGCCCATTTACGCACGCATGTCTTTCAAACGCTACCCAACCATGGGGAGGACATGCAGACTCCACACAGAAGGCACTCCCAAGCCCAGCCGAGAATCGAATGGGAGAACCTCTTGCTGTGAGGTAACAATGCTTCCACCGTACCACTACGGCATAAACAACCCCTTTATTGCTTTTAATTAAGACGAGTTGAGGTATAGAGCAGCACAGCTTTGCTCAAGTGTTTTTCTTATCTAGTTGGCTGCTGTTACAGACACATTTCCATGCAAGATTGCATATGTGTAAACTGACTGGCACTCGCTAATGCAGAGGTTGCAATCAGGATAGCATAGTGTCTTTGATCTGTAATCTTGCTAACTAAGTACTCTGGCCTGCACTTGCCATAGGCTGCATATACCCTTCCTGCCATTTACTTCAACTCCCAAGGTGCCTCACACTTCAACATTTGCTATAATTTCCAAAAATCAGTGTGTTCAAATCCTCAACTCTCCGTTTTTTTCTGTCATGTACAGCCATACTCTACTTTTTTAAGTGCCTGATATATTGCTGATTTTATATAAGCACAAGCTGCTTAATACCCCTATTGTAAAAACTAGCTTCATAGCATTATATTAGGTTGCTTCATCAGTATTCTAATATTACTTAGCTTCATCTGGTAGTGCAAACGCTGTTCTGAGCTTATCAAAGTTCTCCTGAGTGTGCAAAAACATTTTTTAGTTTTACAAAGTTATTCTGTGTTGTTCTCTTCTGTTGTGCACTTTTTTTCTGTATTTTGTTGAACATTTCACAGGGTTACTGAACTTATTGCAAAGGATTCCTGGTACTGCAGGAACTCTGTAAAACATTTGTCACTACACTTGAGCTTAAAACCACTTTGTTTTACATTAAGAGGGGTCTTTTGCACTCTGGTCTCTCTCAGAGCTGAATTCTACCCACCCAAGTTGGAAAATGCTGGTACAGCATTTATTGTGTTTTTATCTGACTGGTCGGAGGAATTATCTTTGTAAAAGTCTTTTATCCTGCTGGTATAAAAGCCTCACTTTTGCTCATTATGTGGCTCCCCGTGCCTTGTATATAAGCAAACCTCACCAGTTTAAAATCCTGTATAGGAAACTATCTCCATAGTCTCCTACTGTTCACAGCTGCTCAAAAAGCTGTCAGTTTATGCAGAGGGCAGTACTAAAGCATGCCATCTAATTGGAGCTGCTCATTATTTAGTGCCTTTGGCCAGAGGTCTGCAGAAAGTCTGTTGAAGTCCAAAGCATCCGATACTAAAATCGAAAAAAATAAGTACCTTCTGAGTTTCCTTTGCACTTTACTGACTTTATTTTATCAGTTTACTGCTTAATTTTGGTGATATTTACTGTACTTTTCTGCACTTTAAAAAAGATCTGCTGTTGTTTTAAGTAGCTAGGGCATAGCATAGACTAGATTCAGATCGGCTGAATTTAAACTGTGTTACATTTGAGCACTATTCCAACCATCTTACATTAAGACGGCCCTACCTCTGACCTTGTGGCAGAAGTCTGTAGTCTGAGCCTCATCTCAGTTGGAGATTACTGGAGGAAATCTGATTGTGTAATTTCCCATTGGTAGTTTAGCTTAAAAGTGTTTAATTTTACCTGTATTTAAGCCTTGCATTTGCACATAGCTGCGCACAGCACAACAGGGTTCAGCAGTGTCCTGTATAGACCGAAACACCTTGAAAGACAATTTTCTGGTAGATATCTGTTAGTTAACCCTACCAAGCATCCCTGGTGCATTGTGAGAAACTCAGTTGCACACTGAAAAGTATTCCCATAGTTTTCACCCCTAGTCTTCAAGAGAATAAGCCCTTTTGTTAATCCTAGAGCAAGATCTGGTCAAACTAGCCAACTCCCCAATAGTAGTGTGACACCCCTTCACTGGCCCAGTAGTCAAGAAGCCTCAATCCTCATCACTGAAAATAGTGAGGGATGTACATACTGGGAGGATTACAAGTGCACATGCAGTAAAGTGCAATTTCCCTTAAGAGCACACAAAGATTACAGTCAGTCTGGGGCTGGTTTCTCCCTCTTTCTCCAGATCCCCAATAAGACACCCCACTGGCACAGTTATAGGGTTGAGATCTCAGCTGAGTGGCAAAGCCAAAACCTCCAGCACCCTCTCTGTCCAACCAGTGATTCATGTCCCTGTCCAAGTAGCTCACACACACACACACACACACACACACACACACACACACACACACACACACACACACACACACACACACACACACACACTTTGAGATTTGATTTATACACAAATACAAACATACACCTGGGAAAGGCTGGCACAGGTTTACTAGCTATGTCCCCTTCTGCCCAGACTATAAGGTAGTACCAGCTGCCACCAGACACCACATATCAACTACTTTTAAGACCCTTACCAAAGGGTGCCTGATCTTACTGTGTAATGCTACTATTAATCAAAATGATATTCTGACCAAGAGCAAGGCTATTTAGGGGTGGCCTGTACAGTGTCACCAATTACATATACATGTACTCCAAGAGCTTAAATATGTCTCACAAATATCAGTCACAAAGTCATATTTAAATATATTTAATAATAAATAAAAGAACAAGACAATACTCAAACAACACAGTAACTGCAGAGTACAGAATCACAGGAAATATTTTAAAACAAAATTGCAGGATAGTCTCAAATGAATACAGGAAACATCTAAACTAATCTTTACTATATTTCTATCTATCTCTAAAAGAAATACTATACCTAAATACTTACAGTGCAAGGCAAATGCAGATGCGTGGATGTTCTTGCTAGGTCCAAGTCAAAAACAGAAAGTGCACAGTCCTTCTCTTTGAGAGAGTTCTTAAATTAATACCACATATTACTGCTGGGTTAGCCTGGAATACATCACTCTTTGTCACCTGCCTTCAGTTCCCAGGCTAACATAACCTTAACAATATTTAGCATTTCTGTGTGATAGATACATATCTCTCAGATGTGCAGCTGCTAGGAAGCATAAAACACATTACATTTTAAACCTAGTAATTATTTCTGTTTCAAGACAATAGAAAAACATCTAGCTCTAGACATTGTGTCTGTTTCACTAAAACAGAGATAACACAATCGTAAAACAATTTCCACTTATTTTCTTGAAGTTTTGCAAGTTAACTCCATGTTCCAGCTTCTACTATTAAAGCATATATTTGCACATGGATATAGTTTATATATCCACCAACCCTTCCTTGCCATGTCTCTTCTCTTACCCTGTCTTCTGTATGCAGCTCCAGTCCTTTCTAACCTTCTGTCATCTCTACTCTCCAAATTAGAACACACTTACAACAAAATAGCTAAATTCACTTCCAGTCTACCTTATAAAACCCACCACTGCCTCGCCCTTAAATATTTACAGTAGCCTGAATTCCAGAAACAACTTCTTCTTCCACAACTACATATCACACACTCTGTTTTTATTAACCCACATCCTCTCCCTCCATCTCTAACATTGTATCACTCTATAACCCATGGTGTCAACTTTGTACATCTGACAAACATCTTCTAGACATCTATAAACCTACAAAGAACATTGGAAAGTCCCTATTTAAATTTTCTGTCGCTCATACCTGGAATGCCCATCCCCTCAACATAAGACATATTTCTCAGAAAACACAATTCAAACTTGAACGTAAACAATACCTACAAAAGACCTGGTCCTGTCCTTATCAAACTCCAACTTGAAATCCTCCTGCTTCCTTACTATTTCTACACCCTTACTTTATGCACACTTCTTATTTTCTATTGTCTTTCAAATTCCTGCTCTACTGGATATCTACATCTTATTCATGAAATCCTTTTGTTTTCTTTCTATTTCTACTCTCTTACTCTAAGCACACTTACTTATATTTTATTTTCTTTCTAATTATTCCTCTACTGTATACCTACATCTTTTTCAGGAAATCTTCCTGCTCCCTTACTATTTCTATACCCTTACTCTAAGCACAGTTTCTTATTTTCTATTTGCTTTCTAATTATTGTTCTACTGTATACCTACATCTTATGCATGTGCATATTTTTACTTGTGGGGTTTATAGCTGTTACTTATATTTACCCTTGCAGAAAAATATACTTCTGATGCTAGACCATCTTATGTAACTTGAACACAGCTGTATAAATTAGTGTTTCTTATTCTTGATGTATAACTTCTAGACTGTACTCCATTGTAACTGTATCAAATAGCAAACTGTTTAAAATTTGTAAATATGTTTTTGTAAAAGTGCAACTTTTTTTCGTAGCTTTTCTCCTCAGGTCTTCACTGAAAATGGGCCCCTGCCACAGCTGGGCCAACCTGGTTAACAAATGACAATAAATAAATACATATACATTTCTGTTCTTTTTCAGTAGGGTACACTATGGACACATCCTTGAAGCTATGTACATAACATACAATTCTCTTACATTTGTAAGGCAAGCATATGAATCATATTAATATTTTCAAGTGACAAATAATTATTTACAAAATTCCAGATAGCTGGACTGGCAGTATTTCCCTGGTGTCACAAGTAGTTATGGTAAAAACCTGTCATAATGCACGGTCAGTTTCCAACTATTTCTCCAGCTAGACTGATTGACATGGGCTTCCTGAGGCAATGTAGTAATTGTGTCATATATAATGACAATCACTTACTCCTAAAACAAACAAATACAATATATGACAGATGTAATTACACTATGAATTTGGAATCAATTCTTTCACTAGCAACAAACGGGACATCAAACAGGTTGTCAGCACACACACAGAGGCATCAACACCTATATTACTAGGTGGGTTGCAAATTGTCTCACAAATAGAACCCACAGTGTGAAAGTAGTGGACTCCAAGTCAGACTGCTGACCAGTCACAAGTGGAGTCCCACAGGGATTGGTCCTGTGTCCTCTCCTGTTTGGCATCTACTTCTCAGTAGTCCAGGCCAACACAGACGGACTCTGGCTGACCAGGTTCGCAGATGGCTGCAAGCTGGAAGCCATTATTAACTCCCCAAGTGATGCAGACATCCTACAGAAAGGTCTCACTGAGACCAATGACTGGTGTCGAAACCATGGTGTTAAGCTTAATGTCAAAAAATGCGTCGGCATCCCCTTTGGGAAAAACTCAGTTCCATCTAATACCACATCGATGGGAGCCCACTGAACACTGAAGGTGTTATAAGAGATTTGGGGACACAGACTGACAGCAACCTCTCCTTCAACCACCACATTGCCACTGTGGTCAGAAAGTCCTTCTATGTGGCCTATCTCATTACCAAGGGTTTTACATCCAGGAAGAAAGAAGTCCTCATCTCTCTCTACTCTTCCCTCATTAGGCCAGTCATCAAGTATAAAACCCCATTTGGCATGTACCTCACTAGACACATGCAACAGCTATAAAGGCCACAAAAGTACCTCACAATGAGGATCCTAGGCCTTAAACACATGTCCTACATGGACAGACTCAAAAAACTCTAGCTATTCTCTGTTACATATCATCTAATAAGAGGCGATCTCTGCTTGACTTACAAAGCCATGTCTGACACAACTCTGTTAGAAATGCTACATCTAAAGAAATCCCAATCCCTCCACACTACACGCTCCAGAGACATCAACCTCATTAGCACAATCAACATAACATGCTGGAGGGACAGGTTCATAACCCAGAAACTGCCCATGCTCTGGAATAGACTTCCCATACATGTCAAGCTGAGCACCTCACTGGTCCTCTTCAAGAGAAATCTTGATGAGTGGATGGGAAATAGAAAGTTCACCCCGGGGATCACTCCAGTGGCTCTACTTGACAGTGGCAGTGAAAACTAATGTTGGGCAGCACGGTGGGCTAGGCTTGTAAAGACTCCAGGGCTATTAGCCTAGTACACACCTATGAACCTATAAACACATCACCTCTGCCACAAAACAAGTTCACAACAAATAAACCCACATATGCAGAGGTACTAAACAGAAGCTTATCAAAAGATCAGAGACCTCCCAAGTGCAAACCACTTGCACACACTGCAAAGCAAATAGTATCCACTATGTATAACAAAACATACACCAGTGTATCAGCAAATAAGCCTGCAAGGCAAAACATCTCAAATCCAAATGTCCTGGTCATAGGCTACTTCATAGTGAAATACACAGATGTCCCTCTCATCAGACTGGACAAGGGTAAGGTCATGGTCAGCTGCCTGTCAGGTACCAGGATCCATCAAATCATACATCCACTCAAGTCACTCAACAATAATTACCATTATAACTCTTTCATAGTAAATCTAGGGGTTAATTACTTGAGATGCATCATACCTTTCAGCTGTACAGATTTTGCAAAATTTCCAGATTTTTGCTTCATATTTTTGGTACATTTTTCATAAAATTGTAGTTTTCTAGCAAATCATTGACAAATCATTGAATATTTAAGTCAGAAAATAATGACAGACATTTGAGTTTCAGATTTCATACCCTTCAGAAAATTCATGCTAATGCAAAACCTTTATTCTATTTACTTTCTAAGTTTGTAAGAGCAGTGTTTAAACATTGTCCATACTTTTGGGCCATTGTCCCCCTATTATTTATGGCTTTGTCCAGATTTCTTGCTCTAAGAGGTTGACAGGTATGAGACATACCTCTCTAGACTACATGAAGAGAGACATGACTGAACTCTTAGATTATGAGTCCCAGGCAGGTATGTCCCTAGCCCTAAGCAGCATTCTACCTTCTCCCAGGATGATGCCACAATAGAGTCAAAAATGATTGACTTCAGCAATTGGCTTAGCTTCTGTTGTCAAGTCCAGGCGGATCTAGTATCTTTCAACCTTGGAAGACATGATTGACAGACCATGCTGGTTTGCCAGAGATGATCTTCGCCTGTCTCCTCTAGGCTTTTAGATACTGGCAAGGGTGCTTGCCTCCTCTATGGTGCTTTTCTTAGGCAATGTCAAAACAAAAAAATTCTGACATAAAAAAAAAGCACTTGAACCAAACTCAAGGTTATGCTGCTTAATGTTCGGAGCCTAAACAGGAAACTGCACTCCCTGGAAGCACTCCTCACCTTGGAAGATACTGACATCTGTGCAGTCACTGAGACATGGTTCAAGGCCACAGACAGCATCCCAACTGTACAAGGCTATAATGCCTTCAACACACTCAGACCCCAAAGTGAGTGGAAAAGAATCAAAAGTGGAGGTGTATCCATCTTCATTAAAGCCAAATACACCTCAAGACATGTTAAATGATATGACTCTCTTGAGCTACTCCAGGTCCAACTAACTATAGGCAAAGCACCCTACCACATCATTGCTAGCTACAGGTACCCCACCATGAACCAAGAGAAGCACACCACCTACCTGGACTTACTAGAGTCATTCACTATATAGCCAAACACTTTGGTCATGGGAGATTTCAACTATGCTTCCATCAATTGGGGGACATACATGAGCAAAAACATGTTTGTCCTGAGGTTCCTGGACTTTGACAATACAAATGTCCTGGAACAGCTAGTCTGCACCCCCACAAGGAGCTCAAATGTCCTAAACTTAGTACTCACCAGCATGGGGGGGGGTGTCACTGTACTACCCCATGTGTGTTACCCTCTCTGTTATGGTCAGACCATAAATCTGTCTTATTTGAAGTAACAATCAGATCTGAGACCCCCACAGGAGCAAAAAAAAAAAAAACTGAAACATTTCTCCAAAGCAAACTACAGCCTACTATGTGATAGTATAAAACGTTTCAAACCCCTTGCTGATACAACCAACAATGACTCCTATGCAGAGGAATACACAAATGACCTGTATAACCACCTAAACAACTCTATAGACTCTGTTGTACCTGACCGGATCAAAACCAGGTCCTCCTGAAAAAACAGACCACCCTGGTGGACCTCCAGTATAAATAGGTTATGCAACAAAAGGAAGAAACTGATGTCTAAGAACAAGAGGGAACTTATTCAGCAGAAGAAGCAGAATACCCTTTACATATTAAAAAAGCAAATCAGACATTGTGTAAAGTCCTCTAAAACTAGTTACAAAGCTAATTAGCATCCCTAGCTAAGTATAATCGTAAGGCGTTATTTAACTAAATCCAAAATCTAAAAGGGAATCCCCAACTATGTGCCAAACTTATAGTGGAAAGTACCTCCCATAATGAACCTGAGGAAATTACCAACCTGCTAGCTGACAAATTTGGTGTAAACTTCATCCCCCTGTCCCCACCAGCCATACCCCTAAGCATTCCTCATGCCAGTCATCTACCTAGTATCTCAATAGAGCAGGCCATATCGTTGCTCTCCAAGGCTGAAAACCAGATAACATCCCAGGCTGCTTACTGAACAATGTAAAACAAGACCTAGTGGAACAACTTGGCACTCTCTTTAACCTCAGCCTGAGCACTGGCTTTGTTCCAGCAGAGTGGAAAACAGCAACAGTAACTCCTTGCACAAACGGAGTCCATCAACTGACCGTGGAAACTATAGACTCATAAGCCTAACCAGCCTTATCTGCAAAGCTATGGAAAGAATCGTCATGGACCTTATGAACAAGGACACAGGTGACCTTCAAACTCTTGACCCACCCCAGTTTGACTTTGTCGAGAGTAGTTCATGCTTATTGAACCTAGTGGACTTCTTTGAAAATGTCACCAAAGTCCTGGATGAAGGCAAAACAGTGCATACTGCCTATCTTCATCTAATCAAGGCTTTTGACACAATCCTCCACTGTGGTATCAGCTGGGGATTAACTCATATGTCATTAGATGGGTAGTCAACTGGCTCACCGACAAAATGCATACTGTCAAAGTTGGGGAGTACAGCTCTACCAGTAGACCAGTTACCAGTGGCATACCACAAGGATATGTGCTGGGGCCTCTACTGTTTGGAATCCATTTCTCGGAAGTCCAGGCAAAAGTAGATGGCCTGTAGCTTACCAAGTTCATTGATGACTGCAAACTGGGTGCAGTCATTGAGTCCCCAAACAATGTTAACACATTACAAAAATGGCTAACACAAACAAATGATTGGTGACAAATCCACAGATTAGAACTAAATGCAAAAAAGTGCATTATTATCCCCTTTGGCAAAGAGGAACTCCCTGCAGACAGCAATATTGACACCACCCCCACCAAGCACAAATTTAGTGTTGAGAGATCTGAGAACATAGGTTGATCGCAATGTAAGCTCAGTCACCATGTGCCCATAGTGGTAAGGAAACCCGTCTGCTTTCCACATCTGA
The DNA here is from genome assembly GCF_019279795.1 of Protopterus annectens. NCBI lineage: Eukaryota > Metazoa > Chordata > Ceratodontiformes > Protopteridae > Protopterus > Protopterus annectens. Next base: position 366,890,903 of record NC_056733.1, read on the forward strand.
TAAGAAAGGACATTGTTTCAAAGACTAACAATGTTATAACTCTTCTGTATTCAACCCTCATCAGACCAGTAATGGAGTACAACGTTCTATTTTGCATGTACCTCGGCAGACACCTGCAGCAGCTGGAGAGACCACAGAGGTTTCTCACCAAGAAAATTCAGGGTCTCCCAAACATGACCTACATGAAAAGACGGAAAGCCTGGTCACTATACTCTGCATCCTACAGGCTGCTGAGAGATGACTTGCACTTGACCTACAGAGCAGTCTCTGACCCTGCCCTAATGGAAATGTTGCATATCCTCAAATCAAATGAGACAAGAGTCACTTGCTCCAAGGAACTCTATCTAGGTTGTGACATTAACAGAACATGCTAGAGAGACTGATATATCTCCTTGAGATTGCCACTCCACTGGAATAAACTCAAAATTCACGTGCCGCAGAGCTCTTCAATGACCTTATTCAAGTGCAACCTAGACAATTGAATGGGAGACTGTAAATTCACCCTGGCGGTGGCACCTATGTCCCTCATGGACAGGGGCAGTCGGTGCTGATTATAGACTTGCTCTGTGAATAATGACCATCTAACCAAGGTCATTTAGGGAAAATGGGTATAACATAGCTAGGCTTGTAAAGGCCCTAGGACCATTAGGCTAGTATCCTCTTATGAACCTATGAACCTATGAACTATTAGCAAGAGGTTCTATGTGTCATGAGATACTGCTTTCCTGTTTTCATGATAGTTGCTAGTTTGCTTTGGAAATGCTGGTGTTCTTTCTGTACAATATTTGATGCATATGGATATTTCCACAACCCTGTTATCATTGTAAAAGCTACCTGTTATGTACTTTTAAGAACAGCAATTGCATTGTATTCTGCATTGATCATTTCCAACACCTTTTACTGCTTTACTCTAATACTTTCCTATGTACTGGATATTTCCCCCTTCTGTTTCTGAGTTTCCATCCTACAATCTTCTTACTGTCACTCCTTATGTTCCCTACTTACACTCCTACATTCTTTTATATTTTCCGTTGTCTCCTGAATGTTCTCCTCAAAATTACCCTTTATTTTACTATTCTGTGTGCTGATGTTATTTTCTCTCTCCATGAGCCCAACAGATTGTGACATCCCACACCAACACGGGGGACTATTGTGGCTGATCTCAGTCTCCATTAGCCTTTTTTTCATAGGTTCATAGGTTCATAGGTGTGTACTAGGCTAATGGTCCTAGAACCTTTACAAGCCTAGCCCATAGAAGTGCCTTGGCATCATGCCACCCAACGTTAGTTCCCAGTGCCTCTATCAAGTAGAGCCACTGGAGTGATCCATGGGTGAACTTTCTATTTGCCATCCACTCATCAAGATTTCTCTTGAAGAGCGCCAATGAGGTACTCTGCTTGACATGCTTGTGAGGTCTATTCCAGGGCATGGGCAGTCTCTGGGTTATGAATCTGTTCCTCCAGCATTTTCTGTGATTGTGGTAATGAGGTTGAGGTCTCTGGAGAGTATGGTGTGGAGGGATTGGGATTTCTTTAGATATGGCATTTATAACAGAGCTGGGTCACGCATGGCTTTCTATATTAAGCAGAGATCGCCTCTAGATGATATGAGGCAGAGAATAGCTGATGTTTTCTGAGTCTGTCCATGTAGGATATGTTTTTAAGGCCTAGGATCCTCTTTGTGAGGTACTTTTGTGGCCTTTCCAGCTGTTGCATGTGTCTAGTAGTGAGGTACATGCTAAATGGGGGATTATACTCAATGATTGTCCTAATGAGGGAAGTGTAGAGAGAAATGATGACCTATTTCTTCCTGGATGCAAAACCCTTGGTAATGAGATGTGCCACATAGAAGGACTTTCTGACCACAGTGCCAATGTGGTGGTCGAAGGAGAGGTTGCTGTCAACCTGTGTTCCCAGATCTCTTAAAATGCTTTCAGTGTTCAGTGGGCTCCCACTGATGTGGTAATTAGTGGGAACTGAGTTTTTCCCAAAGGGGATGATGACGCATTTTTGGCATTAAGCTTAAGGCCATGGTTTTGACACCAGTCATTGGTCTCAATGAGGCCTTTCTGTTGGATGTCTACATCACTTGGGCAGTTAATAATGGCTCCCAGCTTGCAGTTATCTGTGAACTTGGTCAGCTAGAGTCACTCTGTGTTGGCCTGGACTTCTTAGAAGTAGATGCCAAACAGGAAAGAACCCAAGACTGATCCCTGTGGGACTCTACTCATGACTGGTCATCAGTCTGACTTGGAGTCTGCTACTTTCACACTGTGTTCTATCTGTGAGCCAATTTGCAACCCACCTAGTGATATAGGGGTGGATGCCTAGTTTGGTGAGTTTATCAATAATTCCTGAGTGAGGAATGGTATCACTGGACTTGACCAGACTGAGGTAGGATGTATGAACTGCCTTGCCCTCATCCACAGCTCTGGTGACTGACTCAAATAAGTCAACTAGGTTTAACAAGCACAATCTACCTTTCACAAAACCAAATTGCGTGGGATTTAGAGTTTGGAGATTCCTTATATCCTTGTTAATTAGGTCCATGATGATGTGCTCCAGGGCCTTACATAACAGATTTGTCAGGCTAATGGGGCAATAATTCCCAGGGTCTTAAGTCATTTCCCCTTTATAGAGATGGATGGCTGTAGCAGTGCGCCATTCAGTAGGGACAAAGCCTGAGGTGAGGCTGTGATTAAACAGGGCACACAGATGTGGTGCCACTTCACTTTGTAGTTCATGTAGAACACATCCAGGGATATGGTTGAGTTCCATGGAAGCTGTATTCTTGGACTTGGGCAATGCATCATTAATGCTCAGCATTTAAGTGGACCTGTGAGGGGTAGCAAATAATGTACCTTACATTGCCTTAATTTGCAATTCATCAGCTATCTTGCAGGTCACTGTATGCACTTCATGTGTATTCATTAAAGGAGTGCAGGTAATACTAATGACATAGCTGAATGAACATGTGCTTGCTGTGTTTGTCCAGCTTCTGTCACTTACTGTACACCTCTTTCATTACTGTAGCTTTGCATCCATCCATCTTACTGGCTGGTATCTTATGAATCATTTCAATACCTGGGGACTGTTTTATATCCAGTATTTACTGCTTTAATTAAACCAAGTTGTGGGAAAGAGCAACATGGTTGTGCATGTTATTCTTACCTGGCTGTCTGCTGGTGCAGTGCACATGTGCTTCCTTACAAGATTGCACATGCATAGACCGATTGCATAAGACTACACTCCCCTCTCATTCCCAGTTCATCAGCCCTCACTTTCACAAATTTATTTGCCTTGCTGCAAGCCACTTTCATGCATCACCAGCTACTTCACTTAAAGATGTACTCTGTATCCATGCAACAGCTTGCTTTCAATCAATCTCTCATTTTCCATTATCCACAACCTCCCCATTCCTACAGCAAGCATCAGGTACAGCTATTAATCCAAGTGAAACCAATTAATTACTACTATTAAATCATAAATAGTTAAAATAGATCCCGCCTACTATTCTGTCCTAAAATTATGGTTTTAACAAAGCAGCCAATCCTTTTCCTGCCCTTCTTCTGCATATTTCCCTAAACCACACAAAAACACTAACATCTGCAACACTCTAATAACGTTCACTTACTACATCACTGAATTGACTAACTGTCCTCATGTCATCCTACCAACTCTTCTAAACTGTATTCCCCAACCACCAACAAAGCCCTACTGCAGAACTATCCATAATCTCAACCCCAATTAACTTCATCTGACTACTCTCAACCAAAATATGGGCATGCATGCCTACAAACCTTTCCTAAATTCTTTGCAAAACTTTTTTTCTCATTTTCATGCTGCTGCAACTGCATGGTAACATTAATCCCCATCCAGATCCACTCACACAGACACAAGACAACCCTGTTCTTCCCTAGACTTCAATAAAATGTTGTCCTCTTAACTTAGGCAGCATTAAAAGGAAACTAGAACATCTGAACACATTCATGACAACTAACTCTCTTATCACTGTAGTCATCACAGAAACTGGGATTAAAGACAATACTTCACCCATACACTTCCACTTCCTCTGTACTTTCTTAATAATAGCCCAGGTTCAAGAATGGGATGAGGCACAATAATCACATATAAACTCACATGCCCAGATCCATCATTCCTCAGGATATATCATTGTAACTGGGTAAGCATGCAAATCCTGCTGTTTAGACTCCACGAACCTGTACTGCAACAGCCCATCACCACATTCCCTCATTCCAGACAAAAGCAAATGACTAGTAGGGGGTTTCCATTAAGGTAGAGCATGTTCTTGAGCCAGCAGCAGTAGATAAGGTGCATTGTGAGGTGTTTGTGGAGGACCCAGCTGCAGGGGATGAGCATGTGAAGTAGATTTGGGTGCTGTATTCTGTGGAACTAAGCAGAAGTATCCCAGACAATGATACCAGGAATTCCCATGCTGGTTAGGGATAACTGTCTTAGCAAAACCTCACCCATGAGCCTGTGCTCCTCTGTATGTCAGATTGGCTTGTTACAGGCATGGTAGATCATGTCAGTGGCTCTCTGTCTTAGCTACTTTAATTTTTGACCAGTTATGGTCACCAACAAGAAAAAGGTCAGGGAGAGTGCTCATGAGTTCTATAGTAATTATGTCTAACAGGTGCATTTTAGAGAAATGTCATTTATAACTTCCAGGAAATTGTAAGGCATATGCTTCATGTGTATTTTTTTTACTTTCTTTCATGTTTTTCAGCTCCTGAGCTGATTAAAGAGACGCACATATTCATTCAGGGGCATATGGATCATCTCTTTAGATTCAGGGGTATGTATCATAACTGTATTACTTCAGCTGCATATAAATGTCAATATTGTCTAGACGTGTTTCTATATAATAATATGATGAGGCTACTAGTAACATATGCAGCACACAGGAATACATACCTTTCAGACTCCCACATTGTCCAACTAGTCTGAAGTGCCTGCTCTATCAGGGTATAGATTGTATGCCTGGCACAGTTTTACTTTCCAGCATGCCAACTGTCATAGTGTTCCACATCCCTGTATATTTTGTCCCATCCATACTGTGTGCACTGTTTTAACCCTTTCAGGCCAACAAGTCACATCAATCACCTTTCTTTGCATTCTGCATACATTGCCTGAAGCAAGGCCCATGATGGTACAGCTTATATGTGGCATATAAAGGGTATGCTAGATTTTGTCTAGATTGATTTGTACTATTGACTGGCATATAAAATAGCACTTGTCTGGCAAACACCGATTGCTGTCCTTGACTAAGCCATTGATTTTACTGCCATTGTGTGCTCCATTGGCATGGTCAACATGTTGCTCTATTGCATCTGCACAATCAGTCGTATTTGCTATTTCCTTTCTCACCCTTTGTAGGTTCATAGTTTCATTGTTAAGTATCATATAATCACTCTGTAGACTATTACAAGCCTAGTCAATGGCCCATATACAATGGCCCATATACAATGGTTCATATACAAGTGTTCCCTCCAGCCTCAAGGAGGAGAGTACACAATAGCTCAGGGCTGAACTTAAGGCTGCCCATCCACATATCAAAGTTTAGCTTGAATGAGGTAAGGGTGCTATACTGCTTGACGTGTAGTAGATTTTTGTTCCAGAAGTGGGGGATATGTTGGGATATGAATCTGTGACACCAGTGTGCATAGTTATTTGTTGATGAAGATATAGAGCCTTTAACCAGGTATTTGAGGATCCATTTGTCCTGTGAAGCAACATAAGGTATTTCACTGTTCTAGAGGTTATACACAGATCCCTATAGAAGAGTCCAAATAGAAACTGAGCAGAGTGAGGGCTGCCACTTTGTCCTGATATCTTACCTTTATATCTATTTCATGTCTGTTGCCTTTTTTTTCTTAATTTATGTTACTATTCTATGTAGTGTCAGACACAGATGTGTCTGCTGTGGTAAAGTGTACATACCATTTCCTGCTAGGATTTCAGCTACCTCCAGGCCTGTCTCTTCACTGGGTGGTGAAGGTCATAGAACGGGATGGCCTGGTGAGTTTCTTTCTGTTCCCCAATAATGTGCCAGTCAGGGAATGTTGTCAAAAATCTAGGGATGCCATTGGGTCCTAATATGTTATTTTTCAGGAGATAAACAGGTGGTGATAGAGGTGGTTGACCATTGGCTTCCTATCCACAATTTCCTCTAGAAGGTTATCCTTGTATGACTGTCAGAATCATACAACTACCTCAACCTGTCCAGTTTGCCAGCAGAGGCAGGGCCCAGTTGGATGGACAGTTGCAAGGGAACTGACCTTTGGCTGGATGCTGCCCTGGACAGCATGAAAAGGAACTGTCATTTGAACCTATACCACATCAAGGCATTCCCCTTTCTTAAGTTTCACCTCCATGCCCTTTTAGTACCACACTGATTGTCCTCCCTGTTTTTGTGGCAATCCATTGCTTCCCCCTCTTTTGTGTCAGCACCTCCCCAGTTGTTCTTTGTCTTTCTTCTGTATTTATTTCTCTCTCTCTGCTGCTATCTCTGCATCTTTTTATCTGCCCAAACCTTCCCCTTACTTCTTTCTCCCTTTATCCTCCTTTATAAACTGGACACCTATATACTCTTTTTTCCATCCCCAGCTAGGTCTTTCCTTCCTTCTGTAATTGTGTGTGTGTTTTCTGCTAGCTTTTCACTCGTTCATTCTATCCTATACCCCCAGTTATACAAAATACATTCAAAGGGACATCGCTGACAAGCCCTTATTATGGTACTCAGCAGTATTCATATAAGTGCAACTATGTGCATGTGGATTAATACTGGTGCACATACGCCATATGCATGTTCCTGGGATTATCCGGTCACATGACCATAATTATAATATACTCCTCTATTCATGGGCAGTGCACTTTTTGGAAGTGGTGTCATACTAAATGCCTCCTATTAAATTGATCATTTTCTCTGGGCTGAATCATGCAACATGGGTTGTAAGGGAATATGTTAGCACCAGTGAAATCAAAATATTTAGACAGATCTCTAAGAGTTCAGTGATTCATTTATAGGTACTGTTTCCAGACTGAGCAGCATATTACAACATTGGTGGACTCATTAAAACACCTTCTGTCAGTGTAAGAATTTTAAATTGAAGAAATTACATATCTTTTATTTTCAGCAACATCAAACTTAATTTGTTCATTAATAACAACAATATGCATGACAATATCCAGAACAGGTAACTATCATGGATAAGAACAAATACAAAAACATTGTATAATAAAACATTATTCAACATATAACATCAAAGTAATATAAAACATAACTAATTACAAACTCACTTAATTTAACTACAGTTCCAACAATGATAGTATGTATTACGAAAAATAATAATCCATGGATTTTCTTCTAGATTGGACCTTGAATGTCTATGAAAATGCACATTCACTTCCTTGTTCCAATCCATGTCAATTTTAATTCAGAATTTCAAAATGGCTGAAGAAATTATATTCCATACTGGACTATTACACAGGCAGCCAAGCTTTTCTGGCAGAAATACAACACTCAAGACTGTTTCTACATGAACAGTGAATACAAATACGCATATAAAGTACATGCAAACTAGAGTCAAGCATACTGATCAGAACTCATTTCATTGATGTAAGGAAAGTGTAAGTGCCATTACTTGATACTAAAAGGCACATTTATGACAAACTACCATATTAAAATAAATAAACAATATAAACATTTCTGGCAATGTGGAAGCAAAAACAGGGGAATGAAAAATGAGATAAATGTAAAGCAGTAGTCTTATTCAGTACTCTGATATGATTTTTTTTCTAATGGCAGATTTCTAAATAAAGTTGGCTTGCTGATCCAGACAACAATAAATGTTCCAGTAGTCCTGTCAATGGTCAACTGAACAGGAAAATTATATTAAACTATTTTTATATGAGACATAGATGATGGATAGATAGATAGACAGATAGACAGACAGATAGATAGATAGATAGATAGATAGATAGATAGATAGATAGACAGATAGATAGATAGATAGATAGATAGATAGATAGATAGATAGATAGATAGATAGATAGAGAGATAGTTAGATAGATAGATAGATAGATAGAGATAGATAGATAGATAGATAGATAGATAGATAGATAGATAGATAGGTAGATAGATAGATAGACAGACAGATAGATAGATAGATAGATAGATAGATAGATAGATAGATAGATAGATAGATAGATAGATAGATAGAGTTTTGAAACAGTGTGTTTGTGCCTGTGGAGCCTTTAGAAGTGGTCATGAAAGAAGGAACTCAAACATCAAAGGAGATAGGGAAATATGTCAGAGTGATGTAGAGTTTCAAAAAACAACAATAATAAGGAATTATTTGAGCAATGAAAGTAACTGAAAGAAATTAATAAAATGGGAAAGACACATGCTCTATTCAGAATGTTCAGTGATGTCAAAAGAACACTTTAATTTGCAATGGCTTTAGCTGTTTCATGTTTCTAAATATTCTCTTTCATGAAGCTACTCTAGTCTCTTAATCTGGTTTTCCAAAATGTTCAAAAGTAGACTCATACCTTCCCATTTAAGTCGATTCTGTCTGCTTACACCAATTTTGTATGTCTTATTTCAAGATGTCCCACTAGATCTTTATAGGAAGTCTACTTAACAGATTTTATTATGTGCATTCCAGAATGACTTCCTTAACTCTTTCTAAAAGACCTTCTCCCTTTAATGGTGAAAGGTTTACCCTCCTAGGCTATTATGTTTTGCAAGTGTTGGCAAATAAAGATGGATGGTCACAGCAGCCTGCTCCATCAGTGCGGCAGGCATGTAACACATAATACTAAAAGAACTGATAACCAATAAATCCACTCTGCTGGAGTTTGTGTTTCCTGGGAAGGAAAAGTTAAACTTTTCATCTTGGTAGTACAGCATCCTCTACATACTGACAAATCATTCATAACTAGAGAGACGACTATCTGGGGGCAGAAATGCTTTTTCAAATGCAGAGAAGATCTGTCTCTAACCAGACAAGTGTGACATTACAGTCTCCTACAAGAAATGTCCCCTTTGCTTGACTGTTCCCAATGTATTGAAAACTTCTGCAAAAAAACTTTGAGGAGTATGTGTTAGGGCCATGCAGTTAGGAGATTTAGGTATATCAAAGTGTGCCAAGGCTCATCTCTCTTATTTATCTGTGTGTCTTTAATTATTCACTTACCCAAGCCTGAAATAACTAGAGCTTGATTTTCAGTTAAATAAGAAAACCTTCACATCATACCAGGTCCCACTAAGTACTCACATTTGTTTCCTGGACATTTTACATTCCTATATACTTGCAACATCTGCTTTAAACTTATGCAACCATCTTTTCATTACTTTACACTCACAGGGGGAATTCAACACCCTTCCATTAACTGGAGCACAAGGAACCAAGCACAATGCAATTAAATGAAAAGCAGTGGTTCAAACGCAAATGAAAAACATTAAGACTATCTTATGAGAGCGTTGCAAGGCTGAAAAATTTACTCACGTGCTAAAGTATGTACTGGGAACAAGTGTTAGTGCTACACTGGAATTGTTTCTAAGTAGTTAACAAACATTCACAAGCTCTACGTCCAGCTAAACTACTTTATTAGTTTATTAGCTTTCAAATAATTATGCAGATTGCTTTTCCCGTTAACTATTTTGCTCAGTTTATTGTATCTAAAGGAAGCCTTTATGTATTTCTTGATGCAACGTGCTTAGAACAAAGTAGGATAAACTGTTTTTGGACAACTTGTGCAGGCTCTGCACTATTCTTGATATCTGTAACTTCTCTTACCTTATTTTAGTGATCAGCTGGGTCAATAGATTTTTATTCTGCAGTGGGAATCCTGGAGTAAAAGAATAGCTAAACATCATGCACAGATTATGTGAGGTTTCCTCAGGTTATTCAGCCAGGTCGGCATCACTGTGGAGCAGTGAAGATGAAGTACGAATAGCTATAAACTTCCCCAGTGCTATTATTTTTTTAGATCTCTTACTGTTCCAGTTGTAATTACAGTTAATTTAGTTTTTGGTGGGGAGTTCATTCATAACTTTCTGCACTAACAAATGCGCTTGAAGAACTTGCAGGGCAGGTCCAGGGCTCTATAAGGTATGACTTTGCCAACAAAACCACATAACAGATGCACATGCTTTACATTTTTAAAGATATAGCCCTGGAATACTTATACTTGGCAACTGCCAAATGAGAATGGCCTGCACTCCTTCCCTGCTTGTAGACTCCTGTCTTCTTAATTGTTATTGTCAGCAGATAGAAGACAATCTGTCATAGGGAAGAACACTCTCTGTGCACCTTTCATTTACAAGTGGTTGACAAGGGATCAGATTAACTTTCAGCAGTCAGTACAAAAATTATTAAGTTCATTTAGTCCAACCAATACAAAAAATATTTTGTTGCTTATGTTCTATTTTCTCCAACTGACATTGAACTTCTTCTAGCTCTGTTTGATTCTCCCACACTGAGGATGGGCACTCCTGTTCCTGTACAGCCTGTAGGTTAATTGCCATTTCTATAAATATAAATTTTGCAGAACTTCTATCAGTACCCAGCGAATACAGCGCATTCCCTTTTAATGGCTGCAGTAGCATCCGGAATTATATCAATTGACACTTTTATCAGTTTTAATTTTGAGGTCCTGTGTCTGCTCTGAGGGTGGTTGCCCACCTGTGTTGGACTGCCAGGCATGCAAACACTTGTAGAACAGTCTCTGGCCAAACATATAAAATAGATATATAACAGCAAAAATACCTTAAATGTATTTTCTCTCTGTTTCATTAGCAACATTTTGTCATCAAAAAGAGATTAAAGCAAAATAATACAACTAGTTATTTGGAGCCACACCATAACGCTCCAGAATTTTGCCTCATATTTTGGTCTTTTCCTCAAAAATGTGGTTTTCTAGCAAATCATTGAGCCCTGAAGTAATTGAGTAATGACATACATTTAAGTTTCAGACTTTATATCTTTTATAAAATGTATTCTAATGCAACATTTGTTCGTCTGTCAACTTTCTAAGCTTTTAAGAGCAATATTTAAAATCTGTCCCTGAATTTGAAGTTTGACCCTTCCCCCATTATTTGTGGCTTTGCCCACAGTTTTTGCATTGAGAAGTTGAGAGGTATGAGTTGCACAAGGAAATGGTCACACCATGACTGCTCAGAAGTATATTTATAATGTTTGTATAACTTTTTATAAGGTATAAATAGCTTGCTAGCCTTCCCTTGTTCTTGTTTATTTAGTTGTGTTGTTGATAATGTATTTTTTTTTATTTTTCCTAAATTCAGAACCAATGTAATGTAGTGCTATTATTTACACTGCTCACAAACAAGCATTGTAATAAATGAATGTTCAGTATTAAGTGCTGCATGACAGTTGTGTTGCATTCATATATTGTTGCATCTTCTTGTATCCCTGGGTCACCGAATATGTACCTCTTCTGTACATGGCATGTTGGTATAAGGCAAGTTATATTGCTGTAGTGATTATATTGCTCTGTACTGACATGCTTCCCTAATTCGTCCCTGCGCATTCTTCATGGCTAAGCTAATAACTAGCTATCACAAGATAGCCATGGCAGTAGAGGAAAGATATATGCCTGTGAAGCCATCTGCAGAGAACATCAGGAAATGTAATGGTGCAGAAGCTGCAACCACAGAATGTATTCAGTTCATCTCCTGCAGGGAACACAGTGTCTTGCCAATCTCATTGTCTTTCTGTATTTTCCACTATGACTTGTAGTCACAATATGGGGGGCTGTCTTTTTGCACATATTGATGTTTGGTTTTACATGTATTCTATGGGCTTACTACAAAGGCCAGACTCCAGGGCACATGAAGATCGCCATCTCACTAACCAGGGTCTTCGTCATCTTGTAGCTCACATGGTCAGCCCCTCACACACTAACTAGACTAACTGCCCAGGTTAGCTGTGGCAGCTATACAGACAGAATTGCACTAACCTGAACAGAATAGCCAAGTTCAGGGAGGTAAGTCTCACAGCCACAGGAAGGAAAGGGGTGGGAATGCAAGTTAGGGATTCAGGAAACAACCAGAAGGGGGATTTAGGTATAGAGAGGGGAATTTTTATGCTTAGGGAGCAAGAGGGGAGTTTGGGGCTAGGGAGCAATCTGAAACTTTAGGTTTAGTGATCAGGCAGGGAGTTTATGCTTAGGGAGCAAGCAGGGACTTTAGGTTTAGGAAGAGGGAAGGGAGTCTTCAGATAAGAGAGTAGGAGGAAGTTTGGGTTAGAGATTGGCAGTGGAGTTTTAGGGCTATGGAGTGATCATAGACTTTTGGTTTAGGAAAGCAGGAGTGGAGTTCTAGGTTTAGGGAGCAATTGTGGACTTTAGGTTTAGGGAGGTGAGTGATATGGTAAGGGCTGGGGACTGGATGGGCAATTTAGGGTTAGACTTAGGATTCTGGTAGGGCTATGCAAATCAGAAAGGTGAGATGGTGAGAGGGTTAGGTATTTAAGTTTGGGCTAGTAGGAGATGGGTACTTTCACTGCTGATAATCTCAGTAATATTGGTAGTTTGCATTTCCTTAGATCTGATTATCTGAATGTGAACTTGTCTTTATTAATTCTTCCATTCACTCACATTCCATCATTGTTTGAAGTTAAAAAAACATACATGTGGGATTTATATATCTTTATATACAAATAGCAAACTCCCCAATCCTTACTGTTTACAGGCTGACACAGTAACAAAGCCAGCAATGTTCAATCAGCTGTACCTGCATTTTTTTCTGTGCTATGATTGTACCATTGGTGAACTATGCCCACTCTTCAGTTTATTGCGATCTCGGAGTTGGTATATTTAAGTAGAGGTGGTGTGGGGGGCAAAGCCCTCCAATTTGGTGGGCTTTCTTTTGCTCCATTTTGTTTTTTCAATATGGTGACCAAGTGGTTCCTTTCACAGAGAAAGGAATTCAGCATTCTGTGTAATACTGCATCGGATGAATGACCTCGGGTAAGTGGCTTTTGTTTAAATGTAATTTCATTTAAAGAGAGTAGACCCATATATATATATATATATATATATATATATATATATATATATATATATCACATGGTCCCACCTAAAACTCCCACACTACTAACTCCACACCTAAATCATCATTTCTTTGCCTACTTTAACTTAATTCAGAGATCTTGCTCAGAACATCTTTTCATAAATCTTTTGCATGCATGCCTCTGGCCTACCTTACTCATTTTCTCAAACTTTTATTGTTTTTTTTCTTATCCATTGTACCCATAATATTGTTTTCCTCTGTAATATTGTTAATGTGTCTCTATTCGTATGTATTTGTATGTCTGTTTGGGGCTTTTCCCCTCGGGTCTCCACTGAAAAAGGGTAATTCTTACCCAGCTGGACCAACCCGGTTAACAAATGCAAATAAATAAATAAATATATATATATATATATATATATATATATATATATATATATATATATATATACACACACACACACACACACACACACACACACACACACACACATATATATATATATATATAGTTCCCATTCAGAAGCCTGAAACATCATAAGCCTGAAAATCAAAATCCTGAAACCAAAAGCCTGAAAATTCAGAATCCTGAAAACTCAAAATCCTGAAAGCCCAAAATCCTGAAAGCCCAAAATCCTGAAACTCAAAATCCTGAAAACACAAAATAGACATACTGATGTCATTGTGGCTTTGCTATTGTTCGCCCTGTGGTGTTAGGTCATGCGTTGGGGTCAGGTAAGTGTGCGGTTGGTTTTATGTTAGGGTTAGGGGCGGTTTAAGTGAGTTAGGGTTAGGGCACAGGTTAGGCATGTATGCAATAGTGACAAATATTGGGGTTAGTGGCGGTTTAATTGAGTTAGGGTTAGGGCGCGGGTCAGGTGAGTGTGCGATAGTGACGGACCTTAGGGTTAGGGTTAGGGTCAGGTCAGTTGGTAGATATTAGTGTCTTTATAGTGACATATTAGCATTATTTGTGTTTTCAGGATTTTGAGTTTCAGGATTTTGGGCTTTCAGGATTTTGGGCTTTCAGGATTTTGGGCTTTCAGGATTTTGAGTTTTCAGGATTCTGAATTTTCAGGCTTTTGGTTTCAGGATTTTGATTTTCAGGCTTATGATGTTTCAGGCTTCTGAATGGGAACCATATATATATATATATATATATATATATATATATATATATATATACATATATATGGAAATATGTCAGAAGATCTCCTTTTTGGAAAGTAAAACTTCATATGGATCAGACCATATGACTGACATTCTGTAAAGTTGGACTTAACAAAATAACTAAAATCTGTGCCCCCACACCCACCACAGTCCCTTTAAACTAAATACATCAACTCCAAGATTGCACTAGAGTGGAAAAAAAGAGTAAATTCCATGATCACCACTTTACTGTGATCTCCAAGCAAATACTTCAGCTTTTTGGAAAGTCGATTGTATGAAGTCTGACTTTTTGAAAAGCCAGTCTTCTGAATGGGACCCATATATATTTAAGTGATCGAATGGTGTAATTATAGCACAGAAAATAAATCAGGCATAGCTGATTGAAGAATGCTATATAAATATGCGGAATAGGTGCAGACCCCCTCCAAAATGCTAGCTAGACTTATTAATGTCAGAAACCCCCCTTGTAAAATACAAGAAATAAAATATAAAGATAAAACCCTTAAATATAAAGATAAAACCCTTAACTCAGATAATGCAATAATACAGGCGTTTGAAGAAATATTTCAAAACATCTATAGTCCACAAGATCATATACATGACGGCCTTTACCAGAATTCCCTTAGATTACTGATACTCAATCTAACAAACTAAACAGTCCATTAACAGTAGAAGAAGTAAAAAAGGCTATTGAAAAGCTAAAACTAGGGAAAGCTTCTGGTCCTGAAGGGTACGTAGCAGAGTTCTATAAACACTTCAAACAACAATTAGCAGCAATACTTTTAAAATATACTACCATATAATAGAATTTGGGATATCAGACCTATATATTAAAATGCCAATACCATATTTATCCCAAAACCAAACACTGTCTCCAAAAATCTGAACAACTACAGACCCATTGCTCTGATAAATATAGATTTGAAGATACTCTCAACAATTCTAGCATACAGAATACAAAAAAACTCTTCACATATGATTTCACCTGAGCAACCAGGCTTTATGAGTCAGAGACAAGTATGGGATAATACACTAACCATTGATCAGTAACCCATCTATGTGCTAAGGACAAATCCCCTAAATATGCTTTATCACTGGATGCAACAAAAGCCTTTGACAGAGTCAGTCAAAAATTCCTCTTTTTTTATACTTTGACAATTTGGATTCCCACAAGAATACATAACAATGATCAAAATGCTATATAGTAAGGCAACTACAACACTTTATATAATAAGAAAACATCTATCCTGATAAAGATTGTTAATGGCACCAGACAGAAATGTCCACTCTCACCAAACTGTTCAATTTCTATAGAGAAGCACTACTTCTACTAATTAGTCAAAGAACATACCATCACCTTATTTCAGTCTCAAAAACCCAAATAAAATAAAGAACCTTTGCAGATGACCTAAATATTTACTTTCAATACCCTAATACTGATCTTGGTAAAATCTTAATTTCCATAGACAATTTCTCCCAAATATCTAACTACTCAATTAATCCTAATAAATCAATTATCTATCCACTAAACCCCCTAGGCTATAAGGAATTTTATTTTCCAGAGACTAATATAAAAGTGGAATATCCTTTCAAATATTTAGGTATAATCTTTAGCCATACAAAATCAGATATGATTAATAACATATTTAAAACTTGGGCTAATATAGTCTGCAACATTAGCAAATGGGAAAAGCTTAAACTTTCTACTTTATTGAAGGCCTCAATTGTCAAAATGAACATGCTCCCTAAAATGTTATACCAAATGAATCCCAGTTTCATGAAAATTCCAGCTACCTTCTTTAATAAAATTAAAGTTCGACTAGCAAAATTCATATGGTACCCAAAGAGTGCAAGAATTAGTTATAACAAACTAATGCTACCAAAAGAAAAAGGAGGTCTAAGCCTTCTAGACTTCCAATTCTACCTTGAAATTATTAATGCTAGCTAATACTAAAACTAATAGCTACCTATGATCCATTAGGTAACGAATGGTACCCATTATGGATTAAATTATTTCATCAGAATATTATTTCATCTAAAATTAACCCAAAAGTGACTCCCTTCCTAAATAAAGAAACCCTTAAGACATTAAAAATTCACACAGTTTTAATTAATGTGTGAAATTTTCAAGAAACTACTAATATCATTAAAACTAAAAGATATGATTACTCTTCTACAACCAATACACAGCAATCCTAATATAAAACTACAAACTCTATGTTAAACTTAGATAAATATTCATTAATAAAAAATCATATAGTATGGGACCTCTACCAATTACAAAACCTATCGATGGAAAACATCAAGAACACTCAAAGGAAGTAATAAATACAATGTGATAATAAAACAAATCTTATACTTAGTTAACAAAATAACTAAACATATTATTGTTAATGAGCAAGATATCAAAGTAGCACAACAAATTCAAAGGTTGCTCTTATACAAAAAGAAAATGCTCTCAAATACATATAAATAACTAAAATAAAATATCAAAATACAATCCTATTTTTAAAGTATTGGGAAGAAAAATGCAGTAAATTGACAGAAAATCAAAAGGCATTAGCCATTGGAAACACCATAAAACTGATGCCATTTAAGAAACTAATATACAATCAGATCATGATCTTCAGTAAGGCATACCATCCGCCTGTCCATCTTAACAAATTTAATCCATCTACGTCATCTTATTGCCCTTTTTGTCCTAATAAAGAAGCTAATATTTTACATATCTTCTGGAGTTGCAAAAATGTTTATAAACTGTGGTGCTCACTGAGATTTCTCTTAGAAAAAACAGGCTACTCAAAATCTACACTATCATGGGAAACAGCAATACTACATACTTTTAAGAGCAATAATAATAGCCTCACTAAACACATCACTATAATGCCATGCGCCTAATTATAATTTTACATAGCCAAAAACTGGCTGGACAGATCCAAACTTAATTGGACAGAATACAAGAACATGACAAAAAAACATGTATTAGCTAAGAAGCTGTATACCAAAAGTCAAAAGAACCAGGCATATTATCAGAACTACTATAAAGCTTTAATTGATATTTTATCATGAAGTGCAAAGTATGCGAATATACATAAAGTTATTAAACACTCTCTTTATTAAAAAGTAGTAACAGCATCAACTAAGGTGACATCTTTGTAAATATGTATATAATGAATAGCAAACAAGACAAAAAAACAAAATAAGAACAAGGTTCCACTAGCGATGAGATGAAAAACAGACAGCCCAATCTGTATTCTTAACATTTTCGTTCTGTTTATTCCAAAAAGAACTTCATCAGAAAAGCACCCTTGAGCAAAAGCCAGATTTAAATACCAAATTAATCAAATAATTCACCAATGGAAAAGCATATTTAATTATGCCTATACTGAACATATAACTCTAAAAAATGATGTCTTCACAGTAAAAACTGAATAGTAAAACCATAATAATATAATAATAATATGATGGTAATAATAACTACAAATAAATCATAATAATCTTGTCATACAAGTTTAAAATCTTTTAGCTAGTAAAAAACACTTAATGTTAATATTGTCGTTTAAACCAGGCAAGCAACCAGCCTTAAGCCTGATCTGCCAAATGGCTTCTCTACATTCCAAATGGTTCTTGAAATCACCACTAAACAATGTGTCATCAACTTTTTCTAACACAGAAAAAATAAATTTCTTAAAAAAAGGACAATGTGTTGAATGCTTTGCTAAAGCGTTGGACTCATCCTTTTTCTTAATGGCTGAATTGTGCTCATAAATACGTTTGTTTAGACTACGTGTAGTCTTCCCAACATAAAAATGTTCGCATGACGCACACTGTGCCAAATAAACTGTTAGTAGACTTACAGGTGTAATGACCATTTACTGTGATGGTCTTGTTGTTGTGTTTCAAAAAAATGTTAGACATACCACTTATAAATCTACACTGTTTACATTTAGTACATGAAAAAGTGCCCGAAGGTACTTCTAACATTCTGTTTGTGTTTGCTGTGCTTTTTGTACCCCTTTCCAAAATCATCTTGATGTTACTTACTTTTTTGTATGAAAAAGTGGGACTTTTCCCTATTATCCTAGCCAGATCAAAGTTTCCTATTACTATTTTCCAATTATTACAAATGATGTTTTTAATGTCAAACATTTCATTGGTAATAGGTAAGGGAAAAGACAACCTATATTGTGTTGCTATGTTAGAGGTGTACTTTGAATTGACTATTTCAACAAAGTCAGAAACTTTAAGAATAGGACAAGCCTTATTTTCTCTTAAGTTTAAAACTTCATTGATAATCAAATCCAACCGACCTACTGTGTAACCTCTGTCAACAAAAAATTGTTTTAACTTCTTGATTTCTTGAAAAAAAGTAACATTGTCACTGGTCAGATGGCTTAGTCGTATAAACTGACCTTTGACTACACCACGTTTCATGTGCGTCGGATGTAAACTGTTGTGGTGTAAATATTGATTTACAAATGTCGACTTCCTAAAGATACTACTTTGAATACTGTTATTTTGATCATTGATAATTAAGTTCAGATCCAAAAAGTGTATATTTTTACCAAAGTCACCTAACACACATTGTCCTTTTTTTAAGAAATTTATTTTTTCTGTGTTAGAAAAAGTTGATGGCACATTGTTTAGTGGTGATTTCAAGAACCATTTGGAATGTAGAGAAGCCATTTGGCAGATCAGGCTTAAGGCTGATTGCTTGCCTGGTTTAAACGACAATATTAACATTAAGTGTTTTTTACTAGCTAAAAGATTTTAAACTTGTATGACAAGATTATTATGATTTATTTGTAGTTATCTTTACCATCATATTATTATTACATTATTATGGTTTTACTATTCAGTTTTTACTGTGTAGACATCATTTTTTAGAGTTATATGTTCAGTATAGGCATAATTAAATATGCTTTTCCATTGGTTAATTATTTGATTGATTTGGTATTTAAATCTGGCTTTTGCTCAAGGGTGCTTTTCTGATGAAGTTCTTTTTGGAATAAACAGAACGAAAACGTTAAGAATACAGATTGGGCTGTCTGTTTTTCATCTCATCGCTAGTGGAAGCTTGCTCTTATTTTGTTTTTTTGTCTTGTTTCCTGTGTTGGTGTTATTCAAATATAATGAATAGTAGTTTAGATTTTTTTGTGTATCATTAGGTTGGTGTTATGCTTCAAGATATACTCTTATTGTATTAACATAATGTATAGGTCAATTGCTTTAGTATATTCATGCATCATGACTGAATCATAACACAATCATAACTTCATGGTAATACTTTGTTGTCAACTTCAGGTAATTTGAAATTGTTTTTTTTTTTTTCTTTTTATCGCAGTGTGTGACCACGTAGCTTAATAAATTCTAGTGTTATGCGAATTATAACATCAACAACTTCTATTGTACTGTATATCATTTTTGATTTCAAATTATGAAAAAAAAAATAATAAAAAGATATATGAGAAAAAAAGAATTTGGGGCAAAGCCAAAAACAATGAGGTAGACAGGTCCAAAATCAGGGACCATTTGGAAATCTCATACTAATTTCACACAGAAAGTTACTAGAGCAACAGACTTTGTGTCAATATGCTTTTTGAGAGGAATAAGAAGTATGAAACTGTATTGCCTTGCATTACTAACTGACTGCAATCCACAGCGATTTGCTAGAAAATTTAAAATTTTGTGAGGGAGAAGGAAAATATGAGGCAAAATCTGAGATGTTCTGTAAGATTGGGGACAGTTTAGAGGTATGAATTCATATTTCTCATGTTACAGTTTATAACAGATACATAACTTGACTCCATTAACTGATGTAGCTTTGATTTTGATTCTATGGATTCTCCTGAGCTCCTTGTAGCACACCTTATCAGTGTCTTATAGACTGTCTTTCTATTTGCATGCATGTTTCCATTCTGTACTTCTGTTTCAAGTTGCTTTCTACTCTGTTTTGCTGACACGACAAATGTCAGTGACCTATGCCTTGTTTCTATCTCTTCTGTATTCAAAATATTCTATATCACAGCTGTCTCTGTCAGTTATTTGCCTTTTGCCCATGTTTACTTTTTGCATCAGGCTGCTAGATTGCTTCTTAAATTTTTAGTGCACATGTTCAACACAGACTTCTATTCTGTCACTTTGCACAATGCTGGCAATGTCATACCAGCTAATGATACACTTCGTGTCTTCTTCGTGGATGAATTGTTCACACCTCTCTATAATCATTGCTCTGTATTGCTTTACCATGCATATTCACTGTGTGCTTATCTGTAACAGGGACATTATCTACGACTATTTTATTGTCATACTTATATTTAATTGTTTTGCTTATCCTCTGCACTTAATAGGGATAAACAGGATCTACTATAACAGCTCAAATTCCATCCACTCATGTTCCAATAACCCATTGTTTATCACTTGCAAGTGCATGTACTCACAACTAGCAACAAGCTACACAAGTAAATTTTGCAAACGGCAAGCCACCTGAACCTCTTCTGCCACACCCATGATCTCTAAATATGCTGCTTTTAAGTTGCTCCAACTTGCAGATACAAATTTCTTCTTTGGTTTGTTTAATGATACTTCATATAAGGTTAAATGGTATACATACATAGAATTTTTTTTTTCAAGAAATGTAAAATGGATACATTGTCGACAGTTTATTTACATGCTGAGATTATGTTTTTCTTCCTTCGTGTATATGCTTCAAAATTAAAACAAAATAAGAGTTAAAAAAAAAAAGATCCTCCAAGATGGTCTTTCCCAAACAAATAGTTGGTGTCAAAACCATGGACAAAAGCTAAATGCCAAGAAGTGTGTAACTGTATCCCTTGGCAAACATGACTCCCGTTGTAGCTATTGCATTGACTACACACCCATAAAAATTGATCCTGTAGTTACGGATCTGGAAACCTATGTCAACAATGAACTTTTTTTGTTCACCATGTATCTATCCACTGTTGTAAGGAAGTCCTTGCTCATTGCACAGCTTATATCTAAAGGTACTGCATCCAGGTTCAGTGATGTAATTGATCCACTGTACTCGGCACTTATTAGGCTGATCACTAATATAATTCCCCTTGCTGTACATACACTTCTCACAACTGGAATGATCACAGCACTTTGGCACTAACAAAAAAACAAGGAATAAATCATAAAAGCTATGCAGACCATCTAAAAATCCTCTCCCACTTCTCAGTATCATACAGGCTACTGAGAGATGGCTTCAACAGACTGTATACTGTCAGATGTATTACATATTGACAAGTCCAAGGGTATCCTAAATGGGAACATGTTATTCTAGTGAAGGTAGTTCGGTCAAGTGCAAATCAGTTGAAAATGTTTAGTGAGGATTCCTTTTTGTCTATTGTTGAGCAACTTTGAAGTAGGTATATTTGCGTTAGGATGTGGGGCTATCCCCACACATTGGGGGTGCTTGTTCCCCCAAAAAACAAATGATTTTTTAGGTTTTTGCTGAAAATTCTTTTGGCTAAACTTTTTTGGTGTACTTACTATCAATGAAACTACTGACAGTCTATCAACATGAATCCTTATAAACACCCACTCAAGGGATCTTAATCTCTTTTGCAAAATAAATAGAACATATTTGGGGTATTCTTTTGTATCACAGAGAATACCACTTTGATAGAATCATCTTCCACTCCATGCATATCTCTCTCAACTGTTCAGATTTTTACAGAATGTACAGATTTTTCCCTTATAATTTTGTTTTGTTCCTCATAAAATTTGCAGTTTTCTGGTAATCATTTCAGGTTGAAGTCAATAAATAATTCTAAAAAATGACAGACATTTCAGTTTCAGACTTCATATCCTTCAGAAAATACATAATAATGAAAAGAAAACTGTTATTCTATCAACTTTGTAAGTTTATAAGAGTAATATTTAAAATCTGTTCCTATTTTTGAGTCTTTGTCCCACCATTATTTCTGGCTTTGTCCAAATTTCTTGCACTGAGAATTTGAGAGATATAACTCCACATAACAAAAAGTACTTCTCTAACGCTTTTTAAATGTAACATGCATGATGGGTAATGACAAATCACCCCCCCCCCCCCGGTAGGGTAAACATGTACATTGTACACTGTATTCTTGTTTAGCTCTAAATATTACAGTTAAAAACCACAATGGGAACATAAATTTAGGCTTCTTAAGATTCTCAGTCTATGAACATATAAACTAAAACTGTATAGGACAACGTTCTATTGTGTGGACATGTATTATAACAAGAGGGTTGATTGCAAGTCTCACGCACTGACATCACAAATGCCAGTAGCCTCTAGAATGGAATGGGAACAGTATGACAATTTATATTCACTTTATAAGGGTGGATATTGTACAATAGATAGAAGTGGTAAGTAATTATGAGGCTGGAATAAAATACTTCACTAAAACTTATGTCCTTATGATGCATTTCCAATTGTAATGGCTTCTATGTTCATCCTTTTTAATCCTTTATTCCTGATATATTGGAAAGTGAAATGTTGTGCTTCACATGTTTATACAAATGCAGTAGCTTTCACAGTTGGCATGTCTCCCATCAGCAAACCGACTTAAGCATTAAACATGAACTATTTTTCAGGTGGCTACAATACTAGAATCCAGTCTCAACACATAAGCATTCCAGTAGAGAGTACAAGTAGAGAACCAATCACTTTATGGTAGCAGTTCTAACTGTTAGGCCTCTGTACCATCCTTACTTGAGTATATCGATTTTATTATTTATAAATATGTTATATATATAGTTCTTCTACATTGTAATTTGTCATGTATGGCTGGGACTGTGGATGAAAAAGAATGATTATATTCTGTTCAAATGTAAAAAATAAAAAAAAAAAAATACATAATAAATATTACTGAAAGGCATAAGTTTTCTTCCACATATAAATGTACCTAGGAAACTTTTTTGTATGTCCTGATTTGCTAATACGGTATGCTTTTAGTGGGCTATAACTTGCACTATAACATTAACTTGCCTGTTGTAACACATTGTATAATGCAATGTGGGAGGGTAGCTTTGGTTCCTTCACTGTTAGTCATTTTATGTAGCTTTTATTCCAGTGCTTTTTCATTATAATATGTACAACCATTGTGTTACATCACCTGAACTGTTCTGCCTCTTTGAAACTTTTCTGCTCTAAATGCTGTTTCTCTGATTCAGAATGTCCTTACCTATAATATTGGTTCAGTATCTGGCTCTTCTTAATGGCATAAATGGTTTCACTGCATTTATGGCCTGTAGCATAAAATAGAAGCTCACAGGGAAAGTCGCTTTTCAAATCACAGGACATACGTTTGGAACATAAAATGTAAACACTGTGTTGAAAAAAATGCCCTCTAGGATTGATAACTGACCCCATAAACATTTAGTATAGTTTAAATTCAGCATATCTGCTCCTTTCCATGAAAACTGATGTTTTGCCATGTTACATATTTCACAGCTTTACTAAAGAAGCATAAAAAGTGATAAAAATCAATATACCAAAAAAACAACAAATTTAACCTCAAAATGGATATGAAGGATCTGTAAGAATAGGTCAAATTGTCATAACTTTTATATTTGCGTTATTTGGCTGTACCAATTTTGTACTCAAGTCAATGGTAGAAAAGCGTGGATAAAAAAGTAAGAATGAATGAAATGAATGCTTGCTTTATAATGAATAAAAGCACACTTGTGCATCAGTCTTACAATCTTCAAGGGTAAAAAAGAAAAACTTATAAAAATTAGCAGATTAAATAGCATGTACAAGTCATCAGTGACAATAAGAACTCAATAAAGCACTTACTCTGTAGTAAGTGTTTCCAAAAAACATCCTCATTTATCGGAAAGAGGTTCATATTATAAAATAAAGCAGGATTCCTTTTATCTTAGTAGAGGCTTTAAGTCAGTCCTAAATCCCCTTGTATTACTTGCAAGAAGACAGAGGAAGTGATGTCTACAATCAGTGTATTTAGCACTTTGACAGTTGAAAAAGTATAATGCCAAAGAGACAGAAATGTCTCTTTTCTTTGTAATTCTGTAATGCAGTAAACATTTAGTTTTGACTATGTAAGCTTTTCTGCATTGGCACATAATGGCATATACTACATTATTTGTGTTTAAAATGCAATTTCTTAACAATTTGACATGCTTTTCCATTGATTTTAATAAATTAATCTGGAATAATACACTTACAAAAACAGTACCATCCACAAGGGGAATTATATTTCCTTTAAGTACCATTCAATACAGTTTTGTAATTTATAAGACATGCAAAGTGACTATGGAGAAGCATGTTTCTATTACTGGGTCACTTGGAGGCAGGTGGAATAAAGTGTGTTGGTATGGTGACCTTAACTTTGGAATGATCTACTGGCATAGGATATTACTGCTTAAGTACACAGTTATTTTTAAAGTAATGTTTATCTTTTATGCACTCAATGAAACCTGGAAAGCTAAAACACCAATGTGTTTTTATCAGAACAAAGGAACTCTTTACTTTAGTGGCTATTATTGGTTGTTAAGTAGTTTTATTAAAATGTGTGTGAGTTTGATATTCCATGGTTCAGAAACAACAGATTTGTGCACAGAAAAAAAAAACATACATTGTCATTCATGTGGCAAAGATGAAAATATTACTTTCTTTTTAATATACTTGTAAGGATTAACAATCATTCCATAGAAAGAAGACTTAAACCAGAATTGTTGAACTAGTTCATTGATTCCAATTTCAGCAAAAAAGTGTGCATGTGTGTGTGTGTGTGTGTGTGTGTGTGTGTGTGTGTGTGTGTGTGTGTGCGTGTGTGTGTGTGTGTGTGTGTGTGTGTGTTTATGTGTGTGTGCGTGTGTGTATGCGTGTGTTTGCGTGCGTGTGTTTGCGTGTGTGTGTGTGTGTGTGTGTGTGTGTGTGTGTGTGTATCTGCGCACGTGCGTGTGTGTGTGTGTGTGTGTGTGTGTGTGTGTGTGTGTGTGTGTGTTTATGCGTGTGTGTGTGTGTGTGTGTGTGTGTGTGTGTGTGTGTGTGTGTGTGTGTGTGTATGCGCACATGCGTGTGTCTGTGTCTGTTTTTGTGTCTGTGTGTCTGTGTCAATGTTAGAGCAAATGAGTAAAGTTTGTAAGTATGTGAATGCGAGAGAAGTATGTCATCAGAATTAGTGGCCGACAATCAGAATTCAGTGACAGGATAAGGCATTATTTATAATCTCAGTCTGTGCTCCACAACAGAGTTGTAATATTAAGGAAAGGAGTGGATTCAGGCAGCAGTTGCAGGACTATTATATATAGCAGGACGACATGAGTGGGTGTTGGCAATGGCCGACCTGAATGCACATATTGGGACAGCCAGAACAGTATATGTGGGCTACCTAGGTGCATATGTATGGGGCAACAGCAATTAAGAAGGAAAGGCCATTATAGACTTCCTCCTAGTAAGGAAAGGGCACTGGGGTAGAATCAGTGATTGCAAAATCATCCCTAATCAAACAGTTGGACCACAGCATAAACCACAAGTTGCCACAATCAAGTAAAAGCAGTGTTCAGAGAAGGTTCTAAGGTCAACAGAGACCAGGCAGAAGACCTGGAAGTTGACTGGAGTGAAAGGACCTCAGGAAAACAAGGAAATAGACAGAGATGATGAAGAATACTAGCACCTCAAAACAACATGTATGAGGACAGATTTGTGTCTGAGTCGGGTATGGAAATAAGGTACATAAGGAAAGCTGTTGGTGGAATGCACAAGTTCAAGAAATTATCAAAAGAAAGAAGGAGTGAAGGAAAAAATGGGAGATAGAAAAGATGGACCAGGCTAAGAAGGAACTCTGAGTGGCTAACAATGACGATAATAAGAGAGCCATTGCAATAGCAAACAACAAGGTATTAGAGGCAGTCTACCAGCTTTTAGAAAAGACTCAGCAAATGACACAAAGAAACACAATTTGTCTGAAAGTCAAAGACAGAAAGATAAAGAATATCTTCATCAAGCACCCTTCATAAGGGATGGAAAAATAACAAGCTCAACATTCCATAGGATATCAAAGGCAGATAGAGTACTTCCATCAACTTCTGAATGAAGAAAACCCCGCAGATGTTCTATTACCCCAGACACAGCCTATGTTGAAAGAAGTAGAAGAGCCAACCCTAGAAGAAATAAGGACAGAACTAAGGAAAATGGGAAAGCAATAATCTCAGATGATGCCCCAGCAGATATGAACAACATAGAAAACCTCAACTGAGAAAACAAACTGAAAATAAGGAAAGCATGCTAGCCAGGAAGTGCAGCACATCTCAGGTTTTAGTTTTGGATGAGCACTTGCATTAATGAAGTATTAACTTCTTCAGATGGAGAGTGTCTTTTACAGAGAAGGTCAAACATAACAATCTATGGTGTTTTGGGCACGTGCAGGAAAGCAAAATAAAATCTGGTGAAGAAGATTTGGGACAGACAGAAAGAAGACAAGAGGAAATGAGGGATGTCCCACAAAGCGATGGACAGAATTATTGAGAAAAGATTTGTGGCAGTCAGGCATGAATGTAAAAGAAGGTAGGAGAATGCCACTGAATAAAAATAGATGGCACCAGTTGACACAATACCCCAACCCTATGTAGAAAATGTGATGGGGGGGTGATGATCATAAAATCGTGATCTCTATAAAGGGAAGCATGTTAGCTAAACATGAGATACATTACTTTAATGAATAAACACTGTACCTTAAATCCAAACAAATTTGAGTACAGAAAACATGAAATGAATATCTCAGCCTTCATCTTTTTGGAGACAAATTGCTGATGCTGGCTTTGAAGATGACTGACAGCAGCAGCTGTTGTGAGAGAAGTGGGATGGGACAAGGTAGCATTAAGCTATGATGGACATGCCACTCAAGTGGAAGGCATGTTGCTTCATTTGATCCCACAGTACAGCCACCATTTGGACTGGGTGTTGCTGAGGGCAGTATCAAGAAGATCCTCTCTGTGAGTGTTACTTCAAATAATAGTTTTACCGCAGTTGTGCCATTTGTATATGAATGCCCATTTGGTGATGCACTCCTTTTGACAGAGCTAGCTTTCACAACATTCATTTTCCATTCTTAATAGCACTATCTTATGTCTGTGTAAATAGTGGGATATATAATTAGTGCCCCTGGATGCTGCATCTGTGTTGGCTGTTCAGTGTCCTTTACAATATCAGCCTGTGTGCGTGGCAACATATTTTTTGTCAGTGCTGTACTCCACAGCACTTCTACTTTATGTGTTTATGTGTTACTATAGCACCTTGTATGTGAGTACCTTATCATGGTAGTGCTTATTTCTGGGAGTTACAGTGCTGTGTATTATAGCTGCTTTTTATCTCTGTGTCTGTGGTGTGAAGCTTATGGCAGCTTTTGATGTGCTGATCGGGGAGCTGTTGGCCTGTTTCCTCTTCGATTGCTGCATCGCTGCAGTCCAAGGGCTGATGCCTTTGCCTTTCACATTTAACTTTTACTCCACTGTTCTCCACTGCAATTACAACTTTGTTCTTTCCTAGATGAATATCACTACAGCTGACTTTACTCAGTGTTGTGCGGTACAATTAAGTCTTCTGCAACCTCACATTCCGAATCTAACGGTTACACAGTTTGGTTATTAGTGTATCAGGAGAGTATCTGAGTACCATTCATGGTGGAGATGATCATATCTATGTATTTGTATGTGGTAGTGGTGCAACTATGACACTACAACCACTATTAGAAAGCCATATCTCCAACCAGTCCTAAACAAGACAGTTTAGAGCTTCCTGCAACTTTTCAAGTGACAAGTTTAACCAAGTACTGAGTAGCTTTACAGCAAATTTTTAACAAATTTACACATTCACAAATCTTCCAGAAACATTAACAAGCTCTTGCCCTTGATTTTGCAAACAGAAATAATCCCAAGGAGGTAATAAGGCTCTGCATTCTCTAAAAAATTGTAACAAATGAATTCAGTGGCCTTTGAGAAGAAGCAGAAATGGGTAAAGGAATTTTAAGAATGCATTCAAACTTCATTATATAATGCAAGAAACCATTAGTATATTGACAATTATGAGGGTTGGTACAGAGGAAATAATTGCTGATTTAATGGGAAGTGTGTTTATTAAGTAGGTGGGAATATGGACAACTGAAGCTGAGAAAGCAAACAATCCTTCCATCCTTACAGTCTGTTTTCCATCATTCAGTTAAATTATTTGTTTTTCTTTATTCACAAAGAGATAGCATTACTCTGTGCTGGGACTTGACTTAGTAGTAGCTTTGTAGTAGTTGCCTGATTATAAGTAAAAAAAAAAACAATTAAAAAGTTTATACTTTACAACATCACATCAACAAGTTGATTCATAACCTCTTTCCA
The DNA here is from genome assembly GCF_019279795.1 of Protopterus annectens. Taxonomy (NCBI): domain Eukaryota; kingdom Metazoa; phylum Chordata; order Ceratodontiformes; family Protopteridae; genus Protopterus; species Protopterus annectens. The sequence continues at coordinate 366,919,490 of NC_056733.1, forward strand.
AGCAGCTCTTTACTCTTCTGCACCTTGTACAGGCTGACTTCAGACTAAAGCATTCACACCTAGGCTCACTAATATACTGTTGTGACTTTTATCTAGCAAGAACTCTGAGGAAATATGTTGCCAGTTTTAGAACAGAAACTGAAAACAGAGAATGTCAGTATTGTGCTATTTAAATGGCAGGTGAACCCTGTTTTACATATAGGCTCATAGGTTGGTACTGGGCTATCTGCCCGAAGGCATATATTAGCCCAGCCACGTTGTGCGGTATTCACCGCCCCTTTAATAGTTCCCTAGACCCTTGTACTAGCAACTCGTATCCTTGGTCCCTATCTAGTAGTGCTGTTGGTGTGATCCCCGGTGTGAACTTTCTGTTACCCATCCACTCATCAAGGTTCCTCTTGAAGAGTGATAGTGAGTGGCTCTGTCTTATGTAGATCGGGACCCTGTTCCATAGTAAGGGAAGTCTCTGCAAAGGGAATCTATCCCTCCAGCATGTCCTATTCATTGTTGTGTTGAGGTTTATATCCCTAGAGCGTGTAGCTCGAGTAGATTTGGTTTTTCTAAGATGGAGCATGTTCAACAATTCTGGGTTGGACATGGCTCTGTACGTTAGACAGAGATCGCCTCTGAGAAAGCAGTATGCAACAGAGAACAGTCTTAGCTTTTTCAATCGTGCTGCATAGGGCAACTGTTTGAGGCCAGTGATCCTCTTGGTTAGGTACCTTTGTGGTCTCTCCAGCTGCTGGAGATGTCTAGCCAGGTACAATCCAATTGGTGCATTGTACTCAATAATGGGTCTGATGAGGGAAGAGTAGAGGGGCACCATTACATCCTTAGATCTTGATGCGAACCCTATCAAATTGATGTAGCTGTATAAAGATAACATGAACCACTGTGTGTCTATCTGTAAATAAAAATGGCACAATTTTATCATGACCAAATGTGCACATTTCCATACAATAAGGTATACTATCCACTTAGAAGAGCACTGCTAAGAAAAGTAAAAGTTTAGATACAATGGTTATAATCAATGTAATGGTGCTGGAACACAGGAATGCATCCAAACTTGACATAATGGAAACTTTTCCAATATTATCTAGACATCCAGCCCCTTTTTTATATATGACAATATGTCAGATGCCCACTACTTTGCAGAAAATCTTGATGCAGCTCTGTTTATTTACCAGCTGACAGGAATTCTATACAACGTGTCACAGTGATACGTGTATGTAAATAATGATACAGCTATGCTTGACTAAACTGAAGTTTATCCAAAAGTTTTACTGAATGAGATATGTATTATGTCATACTTTTACTTAATTAATTATTTATTGATTAATCTACTGACTGATTTTAACATATTTTACCAAAAGAGCATCAAGCCCTATCTGCTATTGCCCCTGTTGTTTTCTCCAGACCCCTACAACCCTGAGACAATAACAAATATCCTGTAGAGTTACTATATAAAAAAAAAAAAAAAAAAAACTCGAACAAAAATTTTGGTCAGGATACAGAAAACAAACAAATAAATAAATAAACACTGACACCACTGCGTCACAGGAAATTGCCTTTTTAATGTTCACCATCTGCAACCCCTTTATCCCATTTTTGGACATGTGGTCCTTCAACAATGACAATCATTTAATATAAAACTGTATAATCTAAATAAAGCCTTATTCAGCACAATCATAAACATTAATATTGGGCACTGAAGTCGAGGAGAATGAATATTCTTGCATAACAATGTAGAAGAATGTAATACATAGAATACATGGGGTCTGTTTGTGTTATACATGAAATAATTCATGCTGTGAATGAGATAAGTTCTGCCACCTAATACAGAAAAAAAATCTACCCCTCTTGTTATAGAGCTCCTTTTTTGATGCTGACTGTATTCTCCACACTAAATTATTTTAGTTTTCCCTTCATTTATTTGCCAGTGTAAACTATACACCACTTTATCTATCTTCTTTTGTACAGCTTAGATTTCGTTAACATCCTTGCAGAGGTGCCATGTATAGAACTGCATATAGGACATTAAATGTGCTCTCATTAGCAAACTGTAGAGCAAGATAAGCGTATTGGCTTTGTACCAATACCCTGGTCAATGGTTCCCAGAATAGCTCAATCAGAGTGCTCACCTTATATTTTTTATAAAGAATGACCAGTTTTAGGTCATCCAATAGCATTATAACAAAAGCACTTCTCCTTTTACTTAAATCTCGTCATGATGGAGATGTTTGTGTGCTACACTAGTCTTTGAAAGTACATGATCTACAGATTCATATTCCTGTAGAGGCATCTATAATAAACAGTTCCAAGACAAAGTCCCAGTTCCTAGATGAGGTCCCATAATAAATATAACCAAATCCTCAGGGAAGAATCAAGCAAAAGAAAACCTTAAAAAGGTCTCACCAGGTGTGAAGGCAGTAGGCTGAGGTAAGATGTACATATAACGTTGTTTTGGATTACACTTCATACTTAGCACTTTTGATTTCGAGTTTGTCAGGCTGGTATGGTTGCTTTTACTGCACCACCTATCACATGCTAAATTATCCATGTGCAAATTATATCAGTAGTATATGTAGTATTGGAGTTTCCAACAAGTGCCTACTGCAGTTCATCCAGCTAATAGTGGCACATAAAGTCCTTTACCAACCAGAAACTGCACCTTCACTAAAAAATATTATCAGCCCCTACACCAGCACCTGACCACTGTGATCATCCACTAGACTCCTAGTTCAAACATACAAATCCAACTACTCAGCTGGGTACTCTCTGTTTGCCAACTCTGTTAGAAAACATGGAACAGACTCCCAGCTGAGTTGACCCTAGAACCCTCACTAACTCAATTCAAAAACAAACTCAAGAAATACTTCAAAACTCATTGGTTATGTCCTTGCACTAACCCTGACTAGTGACCTCTCTTTTACTTAGGTGCCTTACCTTCAACTACTTCTAACTTTTTTCTACCACACCATTTCAGGAAGGGTCAATTGTATAACTGCTGCTCAATGTGTCTTAAACCTGAATGTAATGTTATGTATATATACATTTGAAAATAATGTTATGTTTTATAAAGTGTTTTAGAATAAGTTAGTACTATATGTGCTAAATGCTGGTATTGCTTATGATTGTAATCTGCTTGAAATTAGCATTTACTAAATGTTCAATGTGTATTATTATCTTGGAGTTTTTCTCCCCAGGCCTCCACTGAAAATGGACAGATATCCAGTCGGACTATCCCGGACAAAAAATGTAAACTAAAATAAATAAAATAATACAGGTATAGTATAGATGTGGTATAATCTCAAAGAGGTGAAAATTCAAAGTGAAATTTCTCCAGAACAACTGTGTACCACATGGCATGGAAATCATTGTACCACTGTAACATCTGTCCTTCAAACTTTCTAAGACTGATTGATGGTAACAGGGGTAGGACCAGTCAATTCAGCATGCAGATGATAGAGTTTTGATGGCCATCTACACTTGAAGTGAGCAAAGATTTTATTTTTCACTAGCAGCGAGGGAGGTTGTTCATTAACTGTACTTCTGACACCTGTGGGGAACAAGTGTATAACATAAAACATGTTTGCCATGGATATGCACTTGTCTCTTCAATGCTGCACTCATATTGGTAGCATTCATCACCCAAATGTGAAAGGATGCACAAACACTCAGATGAAAGGATTGTAACTGTTTGTGTACCACACTATCCAGCACTAAGACAATAATCTTTGGAACCTTTGTAAGTGATCTTGCAGACAGAAAGCTAGGAAGTGAAAAATACTTCTGTTTATATTGTTGTTTTAGAGTTATGCAACAGCACTAATAGAAAACAAGGCACTTAAAATATGAAACGTCTTAGTGTTATTATATCAACAACTGATAAAAGTGACCTGAAGTAGGCATATCACATGATAAAAAGGTAAATAAACAGGCACTATGACACAGGAACAATGAGGGATGGTGTCATAATTGGATGTTGAGGAGGAAACATCATTAGATGTTAATCACATGGCATTATCCTTCTTTAAGTCATTTGGTAAGACACCAGCATGGAGTACTCTGTATATATGTCAATGGATTGCACTAGCATAACACCATAAATATTGAAGCAGATCAAAAAGGGGGTATCAAAAATGTTTTGTATTAGAAACTGTGTAATGAGAAAGTGACTGAAGAACACATAACTGAAATGTTCTTGAGTAGATGAGATGTAGAGATGTGTGTCATGGCAGACATTTTCAGTATGTATAGAGAGCCAAAACAAACAATGAAGAAAAAGTTAAAAAGAGGTAAAAATATAAGAGAAGAGGAAATCACAGTTTTTGTGTACTAGGTTGGCAGTTAAAGGGAGATGTGAAGGGTTATTATTATTATTAATGTTGTTGTTATTTTATAGAAGGCACAGTGTATGAACTGAAAAACTTTCAAGAAGACCATATATGGTTAAAACAGTGACTTAATTGAAAAATGCATAGGGTTCACTTAACAATATCCCTACAAAGTGTGCAGATGAGGAAAAGTTATTCAATAAGCATGATAAGCAACTAAAGGATTAAGCAATTTGCACTCCAGGTGGGCAGTATGGTATGTAATTGTCATCAGAATCTATGCCTTTGTTTTATGACTGATAATAAAGAATTTAAGAGATATAATAAGTAGTAAAAATTTGTGCTAGTCTTATAATAATATGCTGGGTACCTGTCTATCTGTGCCTCCATTGAATAAAGTGTTGGTAGTATATCAAGTGGTCGCAGGTTGTATGCAAAGCAAAGTCATAGCACTGATGGATGGATGTACTAGTAATAACATACCATAGTAATGTAGGATGACTTCTGTACCCCATAGAATGTGAAGCTTGCATGCTAATGTCATTGCACACTTGCATACTACGGGCAGGAAGGGCAATACATAAAGTGAGCTTAAGTCACAAGATGACAAGCCCTCCTGTCTTTGGCTGTCTCACATCAATATGACATACAGACATCAGCATGTTAAATGCATTCCCTGTGGACTAGCAAGGGATGGTCCTGTGATGGTACACTCAAGGTTATTACTCCTGAAATATAAAGAACTGACAGTGTCAATAAAAGAGACTCAGACGTCAGCCACTGGGACTGTTAATAAAGTGAAAAAAATATCAAGTACATGGAATTGAGGGACTGTCTTAATGGTAAAGGAGTGTTTCAAAAGGCCGTAATGGAAAGAGGTAAAATCATGCCAGGAAAACAAAAATATCTTAACGGAAAAAGTCTGGCAATGATTGCAATGATGAGAACAAAGCATGGCTGGGGTAAGGAAAATCATAAAAAGTAAACAAACCATTAAGAATACTTTATTAATATGGATAGAGTGCCATGCAAAAATTAATAGTCAACATGTTAAGTATTTTCTTCTTTAGTAGCTGTTGGAGTTCTCTCAGACCATTCTTTTTTAGTTTTATTTCACATGATGCAGTTCATTGCAAACCTATCATCTATCCTTAACCATTAAGATGTCTCTTCATCTCCGGCAGACTAGGTGCCCTTTTCTAACAGTAGTGTAAGTACATATGAACTAACACTAGGGTCAGTGATAGTGAACATTTCTGAAGGTGTTTATAAAAAAGAAAAACAAAAAAAGCAAAAGCTGATGCATTTTTGAAGATTAGCTGAACAATTCTGTCATTTCTATCCCCACCTGAGGGCTGCTAGGTTTGACCTTGACCTCCTCCTGCTGCCATGTTTGTTTAGTTAGATTTAACTGTTTACTCAGTGTCTTTTTTCTCCTCTGAAGTTTACCACTGCTTCTCCACACCCCCGGTCAAGTTTCTGCCAAAAGCCAAAGGCTCTTTAGACTACCTGCTGTGTTTTTATGGGTCTGTCTGCCTGATTTGATTTTGGATCTTTTAGCTTGTATTAGATCTATAACGTCAGCAGGCATGATTGACTATTCTATTGACAATCAGGTTGACCCTGGTTCACAGTGTTGACCTCACCCATATTTCACTGGGCTTCTGATGTGCATGAATGAGTCACCAGTCTTCTGATTACACACACAGCTGGAAAAAGCAAAAGGAAGCAGAAAATAATCCTTTCTCCAACATGACTTCTGCTTGCAGGCAGAAAAAAAAAAAAATAAAAATATTCTCTAGCAGTGGATTGCAGTCACATTGAGCCTCACATTATCCCTGAGGTGCAGCAGTCTTTATTTATTTATCTGTATGTTTCCTTACAGATTTGCAAATGCAAATGACAAGAGTTACATTTTTAAATATCTGTGGAGACTCATCTTGGTATGAGGTGTGCACAATCTGGATTTACTCAACAGTCTGATACATACATATTTAACACATCCCACTTTCCGCCTGACCTCCTTTTTTAACGGCTCTTCTTGGTTAATCTTTTAATTATACTGCCTGGACTCTTTCGGTTGTATGAAGAATCACTCTGCTTGCAGTATTCAACAGGAAGAATATGAAAAATACGTGAAAGATTACCATATACTGTAGGCTGGGGATTGTATTATATTTTGTATGTATATGTATACAAAGTTAAAATCTTAAAGCAGGATATGGAAATGCAAAGGTTGTCTGATTAAAACTAAAAGAAGCAAGAGATGTAGTTGAGGGTCTTACTTTGTCATGACTGGTGTACCTTGTTTAGAGTAGCTATAGAAACAACTAGCTGATAAACCCATTCAAAACCCGGTGCTCTCAACTGTTAATAATCATTCAATTAGTGTGTGTTTTGTTCACAACATTTTCATCTCAAACCAACATTATAGCAGTGTATTTTTTTTACTATTTGTTTTTTTTTTTTATATTTTGTTGACTGTGTTACCAGGACTGTACTCACATTTAGAAGAGACCCAATGAAAAAACTCCACACAGACTCACACACACACACACACACACACACACACACACACACACACACACACACACACACACACACACACACTCAGACACATATCTGCATGCACACACACACCAATATACATATTCAGATAAATGCTAAGTATTCAACAGAGATAAAGCATGGCTTCAGTACAGCAAACATGTTTACATTAAAAAAAAAGTATGTTAATAATGCATCAACATAATAGTAGATAATATACATAATTATGTCAGACTTCGGCATTTATATCTTTTCCTAAAAAAAAAAAATTAGTAAGGAACATGAAGGAAATAATTTGATATACCATAGCTCATTTATAAGATAGATATGAGCTTAAAAAGAATATGTTTAATGTTTCCTTGAAAGTTGTAAAAGACAAACTTTTCTAATATGATATGCAAGTTCATTCAGCAGGGAAAAATGAAAATGACTAGGGGACTTGTCATTTGATTTGGAAGATGCTTTATAAACATTTAAGGAAAACATTGAATTTGGCCTGATTTCCCTCCCAGATGCATACATCTAAAACAGGTAATTCCAACCAGATCAGAGTTTCTTTGCTGAGAAGAACTTGGATGAAGAAAAAGATATGATAATACGCCATCCTGTTTTTTTTAATTCATAACTGATTTTTTTAAAGGTGAATGTTTCATCACCAGAAAACTTTCTTTAAGTGGCAGTCATCAGTTTTAACATGCTGAATAATATGTTATTATTTTATAGTGACTAGTATATTTCTTTGATTTTTATTTACTATGCAAACCTAAAGAGGCATGTGTTCCTAAGAATGGGTAGGATCATCCGTATAAAGAAATGAAAATTAAACAAAATAGCTCAAGAAGACTCATTATTTAATCAGGATATAAGGCAGGTTATGATAATGTAGCTAGAATCATGATGTCAATTATCAAGTTAAAGAAATATCAAGACAGAGATGAAGGATCACAGAACTGCCCCCCCCCCCCACACACACACACACAATTTACTTATTGACTTACTTTTTGTCGAAGATAATCTTGTATCTGTCTGATAAGTTCTGTATATATCTGAGGAGGTTATCTATAGCTTCTTTTTTTTTATTTAGAGTATTTGCATGTTAGAAGTTAAATACATTAGTGAACAATCTGTATTGTCAATAAATCTGTAAATAACCCAAGTCACTGGTTATACAAACCAACATCATCACAATAAGATACAGGAAGTCAGACCTACAGGCAGCTACAAACTTAAAAATGCAAGGAAGGAATACAAACAAAATCTTCAGGTTACAATTTTAAATACAGAAGGCAGTATACTATTGGAGGAAGGTATTAACATGTCTGACCTTATCTTATAGTGCATATTTGGATGTCAGCAGAGGAAACAGAAACTTAAGTGTATTGAGAAGACAGGTCAACCTTTATCTATAAACATAGGTTATTTATATATATATATATATATGTGTATATATATATATATATATATATATATATATATATATAAAGATGTCATATTGTACCCCTTCCTAATGACTTTGACTTACGGGTTCTTCCTAGAATAATTTATTCTTTTGTTTGCACTACTGTTACATGTGCCCATTTGCAACCTATCCTTTAAATATAGTGCTACAACTTAATGGCTTCACATGGCAGAAATGACTCAGAGAAGCTATCATTAGCATTTACAGGTTTGGTAGGCGGATGTTTTCTGCTGTAAATCCATCAAAGCCAATAATGTCTTCAGCTAGCAAGATGTGTTCTCAAATCAGTGTGCAGTCAGAACTATAGTGATATTGCGCCACTCTCATTTCACTTATGTGTATCACCTGTAGCTGCCATTTTCACAAGATTCCACCTGGTGTGAGCAGCACCATAGTATATCACGCACCCTTACAACAGTATTAAAGAATTTGTCATCGACCACATATTTCTATTTGCTTAAGTAGACTCCTTCTAGCAAACCCACATCTCCATCACTGCTGCAAGGGGTGCACTCCTTTGTTCTCCAGGATCTGACAACAGACTAGGTCATTTATAGATACCAGTCCAACAGAGATGATATTCAATACTAAGACAATCCAGAAAAAAAGATAAAGCATGTTATCTGATCTTGTTCATGGATTAAATGGAGCTGTTTTCTTGAGATGTTGTTTTCAGTTATTTTATATATTCATTTTACAATTGTGTGATCTACTCTGGAACTTTTTCAGACATAGACTAAGGTAACATTTACAGTGAGTGGGAAAAGTTCATTCAGGATGCTAGGATATATTGTAACATGTATTAATGAGGAAAATCTATTCCTGTTGACATGTCAGAAGACAAATTACTTGCAACTAGAATGTTACTGCTGTGTGACTGTAACACTGCTACCAAGTAATGTGATCTGCTTGGATAAACAGTGAATGAAAAGGAACAGGAAGAACAGTGTCTTTCTCAGACTTAAAGGTAGAAGTAATCGAACATTATCACGAACAGAACTAAGCTGATCATCTGATGAAATGGAAGAAAACCAACAGATGATGGATTCCGATTCTAGGAGTAAAGAGGGTAAAAGTAATTAGAATATGGAAGAAGTCCCAAAATATGTTGGTTATTTGTTTGGGAAAGTTGCTTATTTGTTAAGAAAGGAGAGTTTTGGGATGAAAGCAGACTTAAAAGAGAATATCATGACTCAGCAGGCCTGTGATGCTAAACAAAATAAATAAATAAACTGCCAAAAGAACACGGTAATGATCCATTTGTTGTGCCTGACTTTTGTGAGATTTCGAAACTGTGAGTATGGTAGTAGAAAAGAAACTTTATTAAATAATAAGGCCTGGTTAGCTTGCAAAATTATATTACTTCAAAAGAATACAAATGTATAGGGTACTTAATGGACTTGAAGAAATGTAAACTTTTACTATCATCATAAGAACGACTTAGTACTTGAATTTAAGAGACATTCTGTATTTAGGTGACAATACATAATGAACGCTGTTTCTTTTCTTTAAGTAAAATTTGTTGGGGAAATAATTATTTAAAACACAGACCATGCGGCACTTAAGTCAAAGTCTGTATTTGTACAATGGTGATACATTAAAAACAGCCTTAGAAGTATGTAAAAAAAAAAAAAAAACAAGCATGAACTATGCACAGTATTTACTAAGCTCTGGCAAGGACTGGAAACATTTTTCTGAATATGGGAGTAATCATAACTGAACTTAATAGGTTAAATGGCAAGAATACTAGCCCTTCTGTGACAGTTTTTCTCTAATAGTCTTTTGGGAAGTAACATAATACTTTAAAGTGAGAAAGCTAGATTTAAACGTATTTTTCTCCCCAAGTGTGAGAAATAACTCTTGAAGATTAGAATTTAGCAGCAAATTTTAGAGTGCAGTAGCTTGTTTTCAATAAAGTTGGTTAACCTTTTATTGCAGGTACAGTAAGCAAATGTTGCAGTATCCTTATTTCAGGCACACACTGATCTTTTAAAATTGATAGAAAGCATAATACACATCATGAAGTCAGTTTGAGATGGTCAAGTCAACAATTAATTAATTCAAGTTGTGTTTTGAGCAGTTTGGCAAAATGAGCCATTGCTGAAATTTCTGCCTTATCTGACTGCAGTTAAGCCTAATGTTTTCTGATGTTAGAACTTCTGTTCAATATTTAGAAACATAAAAAACAGAAAAGGTGATTGCCACTAAATGAAAGATAATTTTATAATTTCAATTTAATGTGCAACTGTATAGTACTAGAGAGCTAGTGGTGGATGCCAGGCATTTTTTCCTCATCAGACAGAATTATAAGAAATATTTTATTTACCACATTTATCAGCTTGACCTACAAAGAAAAGCTAAGATATAATGTCACCTGAATGTTTTTGATCAAACCCTGCACTAGTGGAGTTGAGTGTCAAGCCCTGAGTATAGCCCAGTTGACCAGAGTTCGAATAACATCCCAAGAACATGATGGCATTGGCAGTGAAGATGGACAGACTGTGGTTCCTGCCTAGATTATGTTCTTACTGTAATGATGGACCCTCATTTGGAGACAGGAGGCTCATCATGATGTGGGCATATGGAGAGAGGAAGATGGAAGCATGGAAACCAAAGCCAGAAATGGGAACCCTTGTTGGCATATTGATGGAGTATGCGTGTAAGAACAAAGGGGTGCTGGCAGCCCCTTGCAGTCATGCAAGTGCTAACATGACAACCAGAGGTGAAAGTTGGCCATGATAGTAAAATTCTATAATTTCCGGGATGCCAGCAAGAATTCAAAGCATACTCATGGCTACTTAGATGACAGCCTCTTTTAAACAGTGTAATCTCTGATCAAAGGGAGCTTAATGGTCAGCAAGAATCAGACTAAAAGCAATATGAACATGTCTTTGGTTATCCTCAAAGTTGCTCAACAATAAGATCCAACACATTAATTTAGGCAGTTAGGAAAATAAGAGCAAAACAACTATCTCTGAGTTATCAGAGAAGCAGGTATTATGTTGAACAGATGGGACAAGGCATGTTTTCAGTTCAAATTTGTATTGCCCATCATTGTTCGTACAAGAATTGTTAATTATGTATTTTATTGTATTTTTTCTTCAAAATTCATATTGCCAGTCTCCTTTACGTATAACAGTATCTGTGGGTTAATACAAAATTATCTCACAGTAGGTACTAACTGTTATTATAATTGCTATATGTATTATCATTGGGAAATTTAGCATACTTGACAATTAATAAATATTTGATTAAATCATAAATTTTGAACCTGCAGATAATTTGAAGGGTTTATTTATTTTTACAAAGGGTAAGAACAGACTCCAATAATGATCCCGGTAATACATTTCTAATCCTGCACATTTTTACCATTTCAATTTGTAGCTCATTTTTTTGCATGATAATATTTCAAGTCTGTTGGACTAATTTCCACCATTAAAGAATAACATGAATTAATTTAGGTATAACATTTCCAATCCAAACATTTTCAGTTAGTGAAAAACAAGATTGATCAGTCTAAATACCTAGTAGCCAAAATATAACAATGTTGTAATGTGGTTATTCCTGTTTGGTGGCAGCTTGAATAGATTCTAAAACCCTAAGCCAGTAATAAAGATGATGTGCCAGAACAACGAGAACAATATATATCAAACAGTTTATTACGCAAGTTAAACTTTCACAGTTAAAACTGCTTCATCGGGCATGAAAAACAGATGTCAAGAAAAAGTAAAACTTGTATACATATATCATTATCATAGTAAAAGCTGTCTGATCCAATAATTATCTAATAAAACAAGCAACATTTTAAAGAAAGAGTATCAAACTTACTTAATAATTATAAGAGCATGAATAAAGATTTTTATATGAAGCATAAAAAATATTTAATACAATTTCACATAAATTTTAATCCTGGTTTAAATATATAAGTCTCATTCAAACCTGGTGGAAAGAAAGCTCTGAAATGTAGAATCCATTTATTTTCTTGCCTCTCTGTTATGTTAATCCTAAACTACAAAGGTCACCCTCTTGGTCAGGCCCAGATTAGATGTTCATAACAGGCAATCTCTGTATGGCAATGCTAGCTGCCATTGCTACTACCCCGTCTCTCTGACAAAGTTGGACTAGTATTATCTGAAAATTAACATATGAGCTTGCTCAATGTAAACTAAGAGAGATCAGGCTGTAACTCTTTAGTTAATCCTGCAATACAAATTTTCCCCTCCTTCAAGGAGCTACCCAATATTACCTAATCTCTCATCCCACATATCTCTGTCTGTCTCTCTGCTGTCTCTCTCTCTCTCTCTTTCTCTCAATACGTCCATTACCACTTCATGGGGGTTCTGAGTCTAATTACTTCACTAGACCTGTGACAATCTGAAGTTATCATGCTACATAAGTTCCCATAATAAGTATTAAGATTCTCACCATAACACGAGTGACCTTAATATGTTCCATAACTAAAAATACTGCCACCAAAAAAGTCAGCCTGTGAAAAACTCAGTATAAGGGACTATCAATTTTTAGTAACATTCCATATATGTTTTACATATAAAATACCTGCTTTAATCCAGTTGGTCCTCCACAAGAGGAAAAGGCCCTAATTAATTAACCCATTACTCAAGAGGGCCAAGTTGAAGGATCTGTATGTACACATATAATTCTTATCACAATCATATCTCTCAGGGTAGAAATCCTCCCCACCCAGATCCCGTACACACTACACATTAGTAGAAAATGTGTGTGGCAGCCCATTAACATCACTCTGGGAGTATTTCAATAAATCTGGCATTAACATATAACTCTGGGAGTACCGCAATAGTTATGGCATTAGCATATAACTTTGGGGGTGACCCAATAGATCTGGTCTTTAGTCTTGTTGTAGATTAAAACCATCAAAAATAGACCATACCATATGTGTACACAAGAGGGACACCAGAGCCCTGAGCAGCTCATAAAATATACATTTCAGTCCTCCTTATTCTCAGAACCTTAATGTTCTAAAAATAATTCTGATCTATTTTTGACATACTTTAGGAGATGTAGAAAAGTTAGCCTTGGAAAGATATCACAGGCTATGTAGAATTTTTGTTAAAAAAACAAAACAAAAACCCAAAAGGAAACAAGAAAAAAAAAACATTTTACCACTTGTATTCTGCTGAAAAAGGGTAGCTTTAATCCCCTTAAAATAGTTAATTTGTCTAGCTGAACCATGGGTTTGGCATTTAACTTGACTATTTATTTATTTATTTGTTTATTTTTATCCAGAGTCAAAAGTGTACCCAGACAGATGGACTGAGTTACCATCTCAAATGGAAACTTTGCCTATGCTTTTAGAATAGACAGAACATTAATCAGGGGTGACACTAAGACCATTGATCTTAACTACATTGTGTAGAGGCAAAATGATCTTACTTAATTGCTCCACTAGATTATTTAACCAAATAACACTAACATCCTCATATCATAAAATAAAATGTATATTCAAACCACCTCACACTAATACCAAAACGGTCCCTTAGAAGTTGCTCTTCCACAGTAAAGTGCACCAAAATAAACAATACAGGGGAAAGAAGATATCCTTGCCACAGTGAAGGTAGATGAGCCCAGATAATATGCCATTAGAGGATACATGACCCAGTGTATTACCATATAACAACTTGCACCTCTTAATAAATACCACTTGGATACCCATTTTAGAAACTGCATACCACACCAGTCCCCAACTGACAATGTCAAAAGCCATATGTATATCTAGTAAAAAAAGCTACAGCCTGAATATCAGACCTCTGACGCATAGTCTGGATGTTCAATCAAAGCCTAAGCATGTCTGTTTCCTCAAATCTTTCCTTAATAAATCCAATATGATTCAGGCCAATCATACTGTGGATCACTTTATACAGTTTGCTGGCCAGCACCTTAGCAAAAAGCATTGAGTTGGTCTGTAACAAAGAGATGAGCCTAAGATTCATAGCTAGGTTTGTGTATCTACCTAGTTTAGTTAACATGATAACTTTCGCTATAATGGAATTGGAAGGAAGAATGACCAAGACTACTAGCCCAGTTGCATAACTTTAATAAAGGGGTTATCAAGTGGTATTTAAAAGTCGTAAAAACATTGGATGACAGCCCATCAAATTCAGTTGTCTTCCCACCTGGTAAACTATATACAGCCAAATACATTTCAGATAAATGAAATGGCTTTTCACACAGGATACAATGGTAGTTCATATTCCCAAATTCTAATGCATCAATAAAGCAGATAAAGTTGATACAGGGCAGGCTAACAAAACCTTTAAGTAGACTGGCATTCCTCTGCTATAATATGATTAACTTTTCTTATGTCTGAAGACAGAATAGCCTCAAGAGTTTTAAGGGCTGGAATATGGAGCTCCTGACTCCTTTCCCTTTAATTTCTAGCCAAAAGATTTAGGGATTTTATCCCCACAGACCAATGAAAGAATTTAAAGTGCTATTACTTGCCTACTGCTTGCTGTTAGGTCAATGGTATATATTTTCTCATCAGTTAGAGAATGGGCAAACTGTACGTCAGCACTCTGACTGGACAATGAACTTTCTCCAGCAAGGTATTAACGTACAAGTAATGCCTGCTAAAAAACGAGTCAAAAGCTGCCATGGAGCACAGACTGCTTATAAAATAACGACCACCATTACTTTACACTCACTAAGCAGTGCTTTTGTTGTTTAGCGAGAGTAAAAAAATAAACAGAAAGAAATGTATGTGTGTGCACTTATGCGTATGTGTGTGTTTATGTTTCTGTCTGTGTGTGTGAGTGAATGTGTATATGAAAGCATAGGAGATTGTGTGTGTGAGAGAGAGATTGACAGAGTGAGAGACAGTGATCTTGTTTGAGTGAATACGTGTATGTAAATAGAGGAGACTGTGTGTGTGTGTGTGTGTGTGTGTGTGTGTGTGTGTGTGTGTGTGTGTGTGTGTGTGTGTGTGTGTGTGTGTGTGTGTGTGTGTGTGTGTGTGTGTGATAGAGACAGTGAGAATAATCTTCTGTGAGTGAATGCATGTATGAAAGGAGAAGTGACTGTGTGTGTGAGAGAGACCAAGAGAGATAGAGAAATCTTGTTTGAGTGAATGTATGTATGAATGCAGAGGAAGCTGTGTGTGAGAGAAATCGAGAGATACTGAGAGTGGTCTTGTGTGAGTGAATGCATGTATGAAAGCAGAAGTGGCTGTATGATATATATATATATATATATATATATATAGAGAGAGAGAGAGAGACTGGGCTGTCTGTAAAATCATTGTGTTTTACTTATTATTTTTTTAAGTACTGTATTATTTTTTATATATATATATTTTTGATTAAATGCTTCCTCTAACACCATTAACATATACTACAGAAAGTTTGAAATATTAAGCGGAGGGACTATTTTGCATTAAAAATATATAAAAAAATAATATAGTACTTAAAAAAAACAAGTAAAATAACAACTTTACAGAGATCCCATTCTCTAAGCACAATAATGACCCACAGGGTGTGTTTTAATGTGTAATTAATGCCCTTCCAGGGGTGCAGAGACCCTCTGCCTGCAGTGTTGAGCCTCATGGCACTGCTGGGTGGGCATTAATTACACATTTACACACATGCTGTTGGGCATTATTGCTTATGTAAAGCACACTATGAGCATGAAAAAATAGTCTTCCAGGGGTGCCCCAAAATTGATTCTGTTGTAAATGCCATTTCTTATGCAACTACAAAAGACAAAATCAAAACAATGCATATGAAATTCTCCAGGTGCAACTAACACTAGGTAAGACTGCAATACAAACTCTATCTTGCTACAGATCCCCCACCATGCCCCAAGATTCTCACTACACCTTCCTAAACATACTGAAAAATATTAAGATACAACCAAACACCCTAATACTGGGTGATTTCAACTAGCCTGCCATTAACTGGGAAAAACTACTCGTGTACCAACAACTTTATCCAACGGTTTTTGGAATTCATAAATTCCAATGCCCTGGATCAACTAATCCATAATCCCACCAGGGGCTCCAATATCCTAGACCTGATCATTATCAACATGGAAAATCAATGCTCTACACCTATGGTCATCCCCTCGTTGGTCAGGTCTGACCATAAGCTAATCACCCTTGACATCCACATCCCTCCCCCACCCCCCAGTAAGGAAACCTCCATAAAAAACTTCTCCAAACCCAACTTCATGCTACTCAAGTCAGAAGTGACAAACTTCATGACACCCACGCAGACAAGAACTGAAAGTTCAATTGCTGAATCCTACACTAAGGCACTGTACGAGCACATCCACTCATGTATGAATCGTGCCATCCCAAATAGAACCTCCAAAAAAAGGAAGCTAATCTGGTGGTCCCCTGCCATAAACAAACTTTACAACAAAAGGAATAAATTGTTGCAGAAAAGAGGAAAATCCCAGGATGCAAAAAACTCCCTTACCAGTCTCAGTAAGAAGCTGAGATCCCTCATAAAATCCTCCAAAGCTAGTTTCGAAAATAAAATTGCCAAAGATTCCAAAGACAACCATAAGGCATTCTATAACTATGTCAAGAATCTAAATGGCAATGCTCAGATCCGCTCTGAGCTACAACAGAATGGCATTAAATATACTGATCCCAAGGATATTGCCAATATCCTGGCAGATTAATTCAGTGCCAACTTCACCCCTATCTCACCTCCTAAAGGGCCCATCTCAATACCGAAAGATCGCCAAATTCTGGTAATAATGGCCACACAGGTAAAAACCACACTCTCCAAAGCTAAGAATACAGCATCCATGGGACCAGACAACATCCCGGGCTGTGTACTACATGAACTACAAAATGAGCTGGCACCTCACATAAGTGTCATGTTTAATCATAGCCTCACCTCAGGCTTCGTGCCCACTGAGTGATGTACAGCTACAGTTATCCCACTCCACAAGGAGGGATCTAACTTGGGTCCTGGGAACTATCACCCCATCAGTCTGATGAGCCTGATCTGCAAGGCCATGGAATGTATTATCATGGAACTTATAAACAAAGAAATTGGCAACCTTCAAACACTGGACCCCACCCAGTTTGGGTTCATGAAGGGCCGATCTTGTCTCCTGAACCTGATTGACTTCTTTGAGTTGGTCTCCAGAGCTGTAGATGAGGGGAAGGTGGTCCACACAGCCTATCTGGACCTCGCCAAGGCCTTCAATACCCTCCCCCACTTTGGAATCATAGATAATCTTACTAAGCTGGGCATTAATCCCTACGTCACTCGATGGGTTGCTAACTGGCTTACTGACAGAACCCAAACTGTAAAAGTAGCTGACTCCAAATCCAGCTCCAGACAAGTGACAAGTGGAGTACCTCAGGGTTCGGTCTTGGGACCACTCTTGTTTGGCATCCACTTCTCTGAAGTACAGGCCAACACTAAGGGACTCTAGCTAACAACGTTCACAAATAACTGCAAACTGGGAGCCATTACTGGATCCCCAAATGATGTGGATATTCTACAAAAGGGCCTTACAGAAACAAATGCTTGGTGCCAGAGCCATGGGCTCAAGTTCAATGCCAAGAAATGTATAGATATCCCCTTTGGGGAAAAAAACATGTACCTGTGAATTACCACATAGGTGGCAGTACACTAAACACCGAAAGTGTGATAAGAGACTTAGGGACACAGGTAAACAGTGGTCTCACCTTCGATAACCACATCGCCACAACAGTCAGGAAATCCTTCTATGTGGCACACCTCATCACTAAGGGCTTTTCATCCAGAAAAAAGGAGGTCATTGTCCCACTGTACTCATCCCTCATTAGACCCATTATAGAATACAACGCCCCATTTGGTATGTACCTCTCAAGACATCTGCAACAACTGGAAAGGCTGCAGAAATACCTCACTAAAACAATCATAGGCCTAAAGCCCTATGCTGACTGTCTAAAAACCTCCAGCTATACTCTGTGGCATATCATCTACTCAGAAGTGATCTCTGCTTAACATACAAGGCCATGTCAAACCCAGAGCTGTTGGACATGCTACACTTAAAGAAATCCCAATCCGTCAGAACCACATGCTCCAAGGATCTAAACCTTGTCATTACAATGAACAAAACATGCTAGAGAGATAGGTTCCTGACCCAGAGACTCCCCAGTCTCTGGAATAGACTGCCCATACATGTCAAGCAGAGCGCCTCTTTGGCCCTCTTCAAAAGGAACCCTGACGATTGGATGGAAGATAGGAAATTCACCCCGGGGATGCACGTCAGTCACCCTGCTAGACAGGGGTCTAGGGAAGTAAATATTGTGGGAAGAAATAGCCAGAGAATTGTCTATGCTTGTATAGGCCCTAGGGCCAATAACCTAGTAGCAACCTATGAACCTGTGAACTTATGTGCAAGAGCTATCAAGAATTTAAGGTTTTTATCTTCCCAACTCATCAACCTCACTGAAATTACCAAACTCATGAGATGCAGATGCAAGTTTTACACTCCAGCAAGCTTAAGAAACAACCTATCTCTTGCTGATTCTTATGAGTAGCACTGCTTAATCTCCTAAAGCCAAACCTGTAACTTTGCAAACAAGAAGTGTGCAACAAAAGTATTTCAGGCAAATCAAGTAGCACTGTGAATCAAATTCTGAATTCCCCCAAGTTTCAATAAAAATAAAATAAACCACAGTCATTTGTAGTTTCTAAACAAGCAAGGTTAAAAAGATGTTGTTTCCTCTTGCAAAGTATTGCATAAAAACGTACAGTCTTCACTTGAAATTAATAAATTAATTTCCCAATGCCCTGGCCAAATTTCACCTAGCAGTATAAATACTATCTCAGGTCTCATCTGAAAAGAGACTATTAGCTTAATGGGACAAACTCAAACAACAAAGGATAAATCAATCAATTCAATCAATCAATCAATCAATCAATCAATCAATCAATCAATCAATCAGTTAATAAACAAAAATATAGTGTTATGTTTTCTGAAAATAATTTATATCTGTAGTGTCTATCTTCCTGCCCTGTTTATATTCGTATTCCATGGAAGTTTGGGGAAATAAAATGCTCATTATAGATTTATATACTTTAAGTCTATAGCTGAAAAAAAATCTGTGAAGGAAGAAAACACCTATAGGACAGATGGTACAAATGCAACCAGGTGACACAGTTGTAAGATTATGATGTCTGGAAAAAACAGAAATACAGGTGCATTGGCTTCCAACAGACAACTCAGAAATGCTATTGTCATTAAATATGGGATAAAGCAATGGATCTCATTAAGAACTGACAGTATACAATGAAAAGGATCAGATGTGAACAGTAAGAGTTTTGATATCAATTGCCTCGAAAGAGGGCAACTAATAGGTTCATATTAGGCAATTGATCTGTGAGGATCTTAAGAAGTCTAGTCTTACACTGCCATGGTCTTTAGCCCTTATATTTTGCAAGAAAATAACTTGGACATGGGTTGAACAGCAATATGTTGGGACACTTACATGTTTCCTCTATCCATGAAGAACAAGGATGCTAAAGCCAGGGTGAATTTGTGGTTACCCTTTCATTTGTCCAAATTGCATTTGAATAAAGTAAGAGAAGTGCTTTTCTTTATATGGAGTACAACTCAGTTCCAAAGAAGCCTTACAACAGCAAATACATGGTGGTCAAAAGACAATTCATTGTTGACATTGGTTCTCAGATCCCTAACTATGGGGGTCAAATTTCAAGAGTGTGTTGTCAATGTGATAGTTACAAGGGGAGTCATGCTTGCCAAAGGATACAATTATACACTTCTTGGCATTTAGTTTTTATCCATCGATTTGACACCAGCTATATGTTTGGGACAGGGCCTCTTGAAGGATCTTGGTATCCTCTGGGGAGCTTATGATGGCACCAAAGTTGCAGTCATCTGCATTCTTGCTCAGCCACAAACCCTTAACATTAGTTTTCACCTCCAAGAAGTAAATGCCAAAGAACAGTGTTCAAAGACTATACCCTGGGCCACATCACTAGTGACAGGTCTTTTGGAAGAGGTATAGTTGCCTTCTCTAATATCTTGGCTTCTGTTTGAGAGCCAGTCTGCTATATCTGATGAGTTACACAAATGGAGAACTCACTGGCAGAATTATCATACAAAACAGAGATCACTCTTAGGAATGAGGATGACAGTTGTGATTTTATCAAAACTGTTGCTAAGAAAGAAGATGTAGACATTGTGATGATAGGTACTGCCAGCCATGCCAGGAGAAGTAGGGCAGTAGATGTATGACTTGTACCAGCACAGCTAGCTGGAATTTTGTAAATAATTGAATGGCATTTGTATATCAAACCTATTTGTACAGATGCTTGTGCTGAAACCAGCTAGCTTACTTTAAGAAAAATAAGGGAATGCAAATGAATTGTTAAATCATTAAAATGGAACCCCTACAGCTCTACCAGTGAGGAGTCTTATGGGAGACAGATATAGAGAAATCCAGACCCCGGGTTGAATGTGTTCCCTGTATGCTCTAAAGGGAAACTGTACTTGATACAGAGAGGTCTGCATCTGGAAATACTGAGTGCATCCATTTTTATTCCAAATGCACATCCCTCTACAGTGTCAGTGGTGAGGATTCAGGCTCCTTGATTATTGGCCCAGTGTGGGGACATCACATATTAGTTGGCAGTGGTGGGATCATCACTTGTTACAGACATGATCAAATATTTTATAGGTATCCAAGGCATTAAATGATTTGGCATTTGTATGCTAATGAATTACGTGTAACATGGATTTTAGGGTCAGGGTATTTATTTTGCATGTTTATAAAACATGAAGTTGGATTAAATTAGTGATATAGCCCCATGAATGATTGATCTAAACCTCCCTCTTTTAAAATGGTGGCTCAGAATCTAATAGGTAAGGCTCCTGGAAAGGTTTTCAAAAGTGGGCCATGAAAACCACAGCACTAAGAGGTTTGGGTTTATTTTGTTTAGCAAAGGCCATAGTTAGCTCGCCAACAATGATGTTTTTTCTAGTGTTGACAGTCTTGTTATCAGAAAGCTAATATGCTAGATATTGTTCATTTATTGATGGATTTCAACAAATGCATAACATTTTATGGGGACGGTTGAAAATGTTGTTATAATAACTTTCAAAATCTTGCAAGATCAGGTGCGCTACCACTTAGTTATTTTCCAGCAAAACTGAACTTTTAAGTTTGTCTTTTAGGATATTGGATAACAATATTGACACATAAAACCATTATGTTTGTTTGAGGTTCTCTGAGTCCTTGATTGTTTATACTGTGCTTACAGAGCTTCATGCGGCCAGTAGAAATTATGGCTCAACTGTCCCCAATTAAACAGAATGTCCCTAATTTTGCCCTGTATTTTTGGTCTGTTCCTCATAGAATATGACATTTCCTTGCAAATCATTGAAAATTGCAGTCACTTTATAATGAGACATTTGAGTTCCTACTTAATTTTCTTCAGAAAATGCATGCTATTGCATAACCCATTTTTCAACATCTTTCTAAGTATGAAAGAACACTATTTAAAACATTTCTTTGATTTTGGACCTTTGTCCTCCCATTATTTTGGCTTGTGCTTTATTCTTGCATTAAGAGGCTGTGAATTATGCACGTGTGTTAGTTACTGTTGATGCCACTGAGGTCATTTTCTAGTTCTGAAAGCTGGTTTTCTTGCATTTTCACAGAAGGGAATTATTGTTGTCTTTAGCAAATACTTTAGGACAAATGTTAGTGCTGCCTGTTTTACACTAAATAAGATGTTTCTGATTATACTGTCACTAAACTATTAGGAATGAACTAATTATTTATTCTTTGATTTTTGCATCAGGATGTAGAGAATATTAAGGACAAGTCTAGTAAGGTATGGATTCTTGGTAGTAAGATCATGCCATATTGGCAGGAATGTGATCTAAGAGGTGCTTTGGGTCTATTTCAGCTGTCTTCATGGTTGACATAAAACCATGAGAAATTAAAAAGAAACAGATTCTAGACCACAGTCTATACCACTGTGAAAAGAAATAATATTTCCTACTAGATAAACACGGTGATGTGACAAAATGATAAAGAAAACAAAATTCTGTAGACCAGACAGCTCAGTTTACTTAGAATATAAAAAAATTAAAAAAAAAACTAGCATGATTAAGAATTAAATCTGAGTCTTGAATTTATATGTAATATTACATGCAAAATTCAGTCAATGATTTGACTAGATTAGCAAAAAAAAGTTAACTTTAGTCCCAAACAGGGACACAACTATCATTAAAATAAAAAAATCTCAAATAAAAGGAAACACAAAAATACATCAAAGTGAGATGTTTTTAACTCTCATTTTTATCTTTAGCAGAATTCTTGTTATGTGACTGAACAAATTTACTAACCCCTTTCTTTCTTCCTTCCTAAATTATTTCGTAAGGAGAGAGATGTATTTTCTGTACAAGAGTTATGGCAATCTGTAAATTACAGAAACGATGCTGGGAATTTTTTTTTCTTTTTTTAAAGTCCTGTTTACCAAGTTCATAACACGAAATATGTAAGCCACCTAATTAATCTAATGAGAGCTACCTAGTTTTTTTGTGTGCGTTTGTGTGTGTGTGTGTGTGTGTGTGTGTGTGTGTGTGTGTGTGTGTGTGTGTGTGTGTGTGTGTTTGTATGTGTGTGTTTGTGTGTATATACGTTTAAAGCCATGAGCAATCACAGTGAAGATTATATAGTTTGTAATAGGTTCATAGGCGTTTATTAGACTAACAAACACAAGGGCCTTTTTAAGCCTAGCCATGCATACCAAATCTCTGACAAGTTCTGATATCCTTAATAAGTGTAAGCAGGGGCTTGGGAAATGAAACATTTATAAGCTAGGGCCTGGGAGATTATCCATTTACAGGTTGCTTATGTCCATTAGAGACATAGGTGCCAAACCAGGGATGAATTTCCTGTTCTCCATCCAATTGTACAGGTTGGACTTGAATTGGGTTAGGAAAGAACTCTGTTTCACATGGGTGGGGAGCCTGTTCCAGAGACGTTGCAATCTCTGGAATACAAACCTGTCTCTCCAGCAGGTCCTATTTATATCACAGGCAAGCTTTAATTCTTTAGACTGCCATTTGTTTTGCGGATATGCAGGAGGTCCATCAGAGTGGTGTCTGACAATGCCCCGTATGTCAATATAGATCTCCCCTCAAAAGCCAATAGGAGACAGAATACAGGAATAGAGCCTTGAGGTGGTCTGCATAGGACATTTTACTTAAGCCCTGTATTCTTTCAGTGAGGAACCTCTGTGGACCTTCCAATTTTTGGACATGCCTGGTGAGTTACATACCAAAAAGGGCATTGTACTCAATCGCGCAATCCCTAACAGAACCAAGATGCTATCCTCCAGAAAAAGGAACCCAGTCTGGTGGCCCCCTGTCATAAACAAACTCTACAACAGAAGAAAGAAACTGTTGCAAAAAAGAGTAAAATCCCATGATTGGAGGAACTCCCTGGTCAGCCTCAGTAAAAAGCTGGGATCCCTCATAAAATCCTCCAAAGCTAGTTACAAAAACAAACTCACCACTGATTCTAAAGACAACCACAAAGCATTCTATAGCTATGTCAGAAATCTCAATGGCAACACTCAGATATGCTCTGAGTTACAGCACAATGGCGCTAAATATTCAACCAACTGATATTGCCAACATCCTGACAGATAGGTTCAGTGCAAACCTTACCTCCTATCTCATCCCCTAAAGGACCCATCTCTATACCAGAAGAATGCAAAGTTCCTGTAATCATGACTGCACAGGTAAAAACTACACTCTCCAAAGCCAAGAACACAGCATCCATGGGACCTGACAACATCTCAGGCTGCATTCTACATGAACTATGGAACGAACTGGCACCCCACATAAGTACCATGTTCATTCATATCCTCACCTCAGGCTTGTCCCCATTGAATGGCGTACAGCGATGGTTAGCTCACTCCACAAAGGGGAGCCACCATGGACCCCAGGAACTACTGCCCTATTAGCCTGATGAGCCTGGTCTGCAAGGCTATGGAATGTATCATCATGGAACTTCTAAACAATGACATCGGTAATCTCCAAACTCTGGACCCCACCCAGTTTGGGTTTGTAAAAGGCAGATCATGTCTCCTAAACCTGATAGACTTCTTTGAAGCGGTCACCAAAGCCATAGATGAGGGTAAGGTGGTTCACACAGCCTATCTAGATCTCGCCAAATCTTTCGACACCATCCCCCCACTCTGGAATTATAGATAAACTCACTAAACTACGTATAAATCCCTATGTCACAAAATGGGTTGCCAATTGGCTCACTGACAGAACCCACACTGTGAAAGTAGCAGACTCCAAATCTGACTTCAGACCAGTGACAAGTGGAGTACCACAGGGTTCAATCCTGGATCCTCTCCTGTTTTGTATCAACTTCTCAGAAGTACAGTCTAACACAGAAGGTCTTTGGCTAACGAAGTTCACAGATGACTGAAAACTAGGAGCCATAATTGAAACTCCTAACAATGTGGACATTCTAAACAAGAGCCTCACTGAGACAGATGCCTGGTGTCAAAGCCATGGCCTCAACTTCAATGCCAGAAAGTGCATTGTCATCCTTTTTGGTAAAAACTCTGTACCCATGAACTACCACATAGGCGGTAGTCTACTTAACACTGAAAGTGTGATAAGAGACATTGGGACACAGGTGGACAGTAGTCTCTCCTTTGATAAGCACATCGCCACAGTAGTCAGGAAATCCTTCTACATGGCACACCTCATCACCAAAGGTTTCTCATCCAAGAAAAAAGAGATCATTCTTCCCCTCTACTCATCACTCATTAGACCCATTATAGAGTACAGTGTCCCTTTTGGTATGTACCTCACAAGGCATCTACAACAACTAGAAAGGCCGCAGAAATACCTCACAAAGAGGATTACCGGCCTCAAACAGATGCCCTATCAAGACCGTCACAAAAAACTCCAGCTTTACTCCATTGCATATCGCCTACTCAGAAGCAATCTCTGCCTAACATACAAAGCTATGTTAAACCCAGAGCTGTTGGACATGCTCCACTTAAAGAAATCCCAATCCCTCTAAGCTACGTGCTCTAGGGACCTAAACCTTGTCACCACAATAAACAGAACATGCTGGAGAGATAGAGTCCTGTCCCAGAGACTTCCCATACTATGGAACAAATGACCTATCTATATCGAACAAAGATCCTCATTAGCACTCTTCAAGAAAAATCTTGATGATTGGATGGGAGATAGGAAATTCACCCCAGGGATCACTTCTGTGGCTCTGCTCGACAGGGGCACAGGAAAATAATTTACTTGGGTATAAAAAGCCAGGGTACCTTTTTGGCTAGGCTTATATAGGCACTAGGGCCAATACCCTAGTACCTACCTATGAACCTATGAACCTATGTTAAGTGTGATGAATGCCAAATACAGTGGAACAATGACTTGCTTGGACTTAGATGCCATACCTTTATTTATAAGTTGTGTAAAATAGAAGGATTTCCTCACTACTGCAGACATGTCATGGTCAAAGCCTAGATTACTATCTATGTGTGTCCCTCAGTCATTGACTACTGGGTCAACCTTAAGGGATGTGTTGTCAATATGAGAGTTACCAGGAGTGGATGACTTCCTGAAGGATACTATTCTGCATTTCTTGGCATTTAGTTTTAGTCCATGACTGACAACAGTTGTTTGTCTGTGTTTGTCTGTGTCAGCCCTTCCTGGAGAACATTTGCATTGGTGTGGGATTCAATGACAGCTGCTAGTTTGCAATCATCTGCATATTTAGTCAGCCAGAGACCATTGGCAATGACCTTGATTTCAGAGAAGTAAATACCAAAAAGAAGCAGACCAAGGACTGATCGCTGAGGGACTCCACTGTGACTGTTCTCTTTGTAGATGTGGACTCTCCAATTCTAACTTTTTTGGTCCTGTCTGTCAGGCAATTGGCTATCCACTGGGTGACATACGATTTTATGCCTAACCTTTTTAGCATGTCAGCAATGCCAGAGTGGGGTATTGTGTCAAGTGCCTTGGCCAGGTCAAGGTAGGCAGTGTGAACCATTCTGCCCTCATCCATTGCTTTGGTAAACTTCTCAAAGAAGTCCACCAGGTTAAATAGGCATGATCTGCCCTTGACTAAACCAGACAGGGTTGGGTCCAGTGTCTGGAGGTTTACTATATTACTACTGATCATTTCCATGATAATTCTTTCTATGGCTTTACATATAAGAATAGTGAGACTTAAGGATCTATAGTTTACAGGGTCTGTAGATGGCCCACCTTTGTGCAGAGGGATGACTGATGCTGCTCTCCATTCATGCGGCACAAATCCTGTTTGGAGGCTATAATTAAATAGCAATTTCTGAGGTCTTGTTTCATGCTATTAAGAAGGCATCCTGTGATATTGTCTGGGACTATTGATGCAGTGTTCTTGGCCATAGAGAGAGCATTAAAGACTTGTTCCCTAGTGATAGCAGGGGGAGAAGGTTCAAGGGAGAGAGGAGTAAAGTTAGAGCCAAATATATCAGTCAGGAGGTTTGCTATGTTTTCTGGCTCACTATAGGTGGCTCCATTTACAATGATCTCTGCCCACAATTGTGTATTTCCTTTGAGCTTGTGGACATAGCTAAAGAATGACCTATGATTGTCCTTGGCCTGGGAGGCCAAATTCAGCTAAAATTTGGCTTTGGTAGACTTTATTTGTCCTTTGACATGTCTGTTTAGTTTGATGAGAGTGCTTTTTATCCTGCTGGGTGCTACATCTCCTAATTTTTGCCATGATTTTCTTCCTTCTGTTATATAGGTTATTGATTTTGTGATTCCACCAGGGTGGCTTGTTTTTTTAGTTAGTTCTGTACTTCTTCCTGGTGGGTACAGCTACCTCTATTCAGCTATTAACATGCTTGCACAGGGTTTCTATGAACAAGTTCTGCATAGGCAGCAGTGTTCTCATGATTTATGTGGGCTTGAAATTTTGCCAGGTTATCACTTAATAGCAGGAAGCCAGCCTTAGAGTAGTTCATGAATATTCCAAGTTTAGCTGGGGGTCCATGTTTTATTTTTACTTCAAAGGAGACCATCTTGCAGTCTGACCTTACCAAGGAAGACATTACAGTAGGGGTTTACAGCACTCTCCCATATTAGTGAGGACCAGGTCCAGTATGGTTGCACCCCTGGTTGGTGTATTGACTATCTGGTCCAGGGAGTTTGTGTTTACAAAATACAAGAATCTCTGCTTTGGTGTCATATAGTATTCCCTGTTAATATTGGGTAATTAAAGTTGCCCATGAATATGGTATTTGGTTGGATAAGATTAAATACATGGTATTGGGTTCTCTGGGTCATTGAGGTGGACCTATAGCTGGCAAGGAAGTGATATTGGATTTTGCCTGTGGTGATTTGAACATGGAGCAGGTCAAGTGCATTGTCCTGCTTGACCAGCCTTAAGGAATATTTATTTTTGATGTAAACCGAGACACCTCCAACGTTAGTCCCTATCTGTGTAGTAGCTTGCCTAAATGTGTGGAAGGCATTATAGCCTTGCACTGTTGGTGTGTTCTCCACAGCTTTAAACCATGTCTCACTGACCACACAGACATCAGCATTCTGTAGGGTGAAGAGAGCTTCTAGGGAGTGGAGTTTTTTTAGACTCCTAGCATTGAGTAGTAATACCTTTAGATTTACTTGATTTTGATTTGCTATGTTGGAAGTACTTTCAGTCTGGCATTGCCTAAAAAGGCACTATGGGGGAAGACAATGTTTTAGCTAATATTCAAAAGCGTAGAGGGGAGAGGTGCAGACTTTCCCTGACAAAGCAGTGTGGTCTTATTGACCATCTCCTTCCAAGCTGACAAATATTGCACCCCCTTAGAATGACATTGCACCGCCTTAGAATGTGCAAGAGTCTAGCTGACTTATCACTTCTACTTAATCACCTAAATATTAAAAAAAATAGGCATGACACCAGACCTAAACTTTACTCACAAGAGTAGCATTTCAAAGTCTTAAAGACCCTAACTGTATGCACATAGACACACAGACACATACACACATGGAAACACACACACAGACAGACACAAACACACAAATGTTTCCACTCATGTTCCCATATTTGCATCTCTACATAACAGCATACACATAAAGTTTCTATTATGAGTGGACAAGGAATGATTTTAGTAGGGGGTCAAGCCCCCTGTACCCCATGTAATGAGTGGGGGCAATCCTCTAACACCTCCCAAACTTCTATACACTAACTCAATGAAGGAGGGAAATTATCATAGAAAAGGGCTTCAATGCCTGCACAACTTGTCAGCAATGATTTCCACGGGAGAGTTCCAATCTTTGTCAGGTTGAAGTTTAGGCAAATGATGCTTGAGAATTCAGTCTTGTTCCACCCATAGGTTACTCACACAAAACTCATATACCCACAAACACAAAACACTTATAGATGACTGGTTATTGTTTGACGTCTGTTTGTCACGGCTGCCAACCCTGCTGCCATGGATGGGAGGGCATGTCTGGGACTATAGCAGTGGCATAGGGGTGCATTGAAGTTATGTGCAAAGACACACACATGTAGTGCCTGCATATTCTGCATCCTTGATGTCCCATTCGTTTCAGCTACAGGTCACATCAGGCAATGGTCATATACCACAGACATTGAAACATGCATACACACACACACACACACACACACACAGACACACACACACACACACACACACACACACACACACACACACACACACACACACACACACACACACACACACACACACAAACAACACACACACCACACTTGAAATAAATAGGCCAACATATCAAGAAACAACTGTATATAAAACAATTAAACTAAGTAAACAGTATCAATCCAAGAAATTATGAATACTAGCATTATGATTTCATGATGACAACAAAACTTAAACTAACCTACTACACTCCCTTTTGAAGGGAGCAGGTAAACAAAACATTTGCCTGTACATTGATACAATGAAAAAAATAAGTTTAATTAGTATAGCACTGAAACCTGGTGTCTGTGCCACTTACCAGTGATGATCAGCAAACCTCTGCAATGCCTGTGTTGTGTTAAATGCAATATCCAATCCACTAAAAGGAAATACTGCCAAAGGCCTTCCATCATTAATGTCAGTAGTTCATCAGGTAATACACTTGCCTTTGGTGGTAAAAGTTTGAAAGGCTGTAGGTTTTATTCCTGCATCAGGTAGTTGGATTAATTGTTCAATAACTGACACTTATGTGCAGCATAAACAGGGGTGCTACACTCTTGAGGGTGCCATCTATCAGAAGAGATGTTAAACTGACGCTCCATTTGCCTGAGTTACTGGTAACTCAGGTGGATGTAAAGGATACCGTGGCACTTAACACGAGTATGGAAGTTTCCCCAGTACCTAGCCAGATTTCCCCTAGTAAGTATAGATAGCATCTCAGGTTTCCTTTGAAAAAAGGCCACTAGCCTATTAGGACTAAATTGATCAACAAAGTGTAAATAAAATAATATATAAATAAAACAAAGAATGATTCAACTGAGAAATCTGTTACTAACACTATTCCAGGTGGTTGTTGACCTTTGTGAAGAAAGTGCATGATTTTTATATAACTAAAATCGGTGTTGTTTTATGATATAGAAACAAAAATACCACTTTTTTGTATTTCCCTACATTCTACATAAGAAGGTCTAGTCTGGATCAGTAGTTTGATAGACCAAATTTCAAAACGAGCATTATTTAATCACTGAGTGATGTCTTATACTGATCTCATATTAGCTATATCCCCTCTAAACTTCTACTTACTCTAATGACATGCAGTATACCGTGAGAGTTATAAACCAGGTAATTGCCTGCATAATAATGTTCCTAAGCATGTCTAGTGAGACATCTTTTGAGAGGAGTGATGAGCTTCTCCTGTGTTGAAGTGGACATTGGCTGAAGCTTCAGCGAAATAAAACAAATAAGTTAAAGCTCCAGTGCTATGGAACCTCTAAAAAAAAAAAACATTTTGACTAGAGTATAAAACCCTACATACACATACAACCCATCTGTCTGGGGGGGGGCTTTTCCACTCCACTCCCATACTATTATATATTATATACTAATGTAATTAATGTAAAGCCATGGAGAAAAGTCCATACTCAGTAATCCATTGTCAGTGCACAAACGGGAATGAAACCAGCAGTGATTTCTATTGGTAAATGTGATCAAGTAGTCCAAAATCAAGGAGACTGAATGCAGTTGGTGTATATCTCTTGCAGTAGGGTAGAAGAATGCTGACGTGAGTTATTCACTACTCAGAGCAGACAATTGTTTTAATGTGACAACCACAAGTCCATGGCCGTCCACCCCTTAGTCAATACAGTCAAAGTGTTCTGCACAGTCAACTCAGAGATGTCCCCCAGAGGTGCAGATTCACCATTTACCATGTATACAGAGGGTCCAAACTGTCTTGCACAATGTTTTCATGTATGTATATAAGGGGATCCTAATTAAATTGTATGGATCAGATACTGAGCAATCAAGCACTGAGTAAAAAAAAAGAGACAGCACACACCGATGCAAACAATAAACAACAAGCTGCACAAATTTAGCAAAGCATTGAATCAGTTCTAATTCATCTAAAGTAAGTTACAGCACATTTTCCAAAGCTTCTTAAAACAAAAAAGTTGATTTTGTAGGGTTGCTACACTTTTCAAGTTAGGAGCTTCCCCTCTGAACTCTAAATATACTATCGGTGAGGTTGTGCAAACTCTGAGAAAATGGAAACGTTTCTCTGATACCATGCACTTTGAAATTACTGTTTAGATGACAGCAGTCTCCATAATAATTTTCTAAACAAAATGAAAGGTTTAGAGGTAAGCTATCCATATGATCTTGCACTTCCCTGCAGTACTACAGATTAAGGAGTATTCAGATTCTGCAAAAGAAATGTAGTGGCAGCAAGGGCTGTGAGAACTCAATAACCAGATTTAATAATATATCACATGATAAATCAGTAGGACCTCATATGTAAGTTAAGCCTATTGTAAATACTTTGGCACAGAAATTTGTTTTATCAGATGATTGAAAACAGTTAATATGAGGACATGTGATGACTACAGCCAGCATGGTATTGTCAAATGGGCAGGCAGAATGCAATAGTGTTATGGACCCCTATAAGGAGCAGCCAATTGAGCACATCTGTGGTCACCATTCTACATTTGGATGGACGGCCAACAGTCAGTAAATAGCTTGACTGACAAAACATGGAACACTCACTTAAAACAAGGAGAGAGTAGCTGAGATCTGCAGTTATCAACCTTTCTTCCTCTGCTGTTTCCAGGATGAAAGGAAGTGCTTTTGTTGTCCCTGTCTGACTACCACTTGACTAAAAAAAGGAAACTATACCTGATGAAATGTTGCCTTATTCTCTCAAGAAGTCAGTAGTGACCTTACGTATAAATTAGTGCAGACAAAACTGAACATTCTCTTTTCCTTATAAAGATGTCAGCCAGGAACCAACATGCACTTCCTGCTGACTACAAAGTCAATGTGATGAAGGGAAGCATGGCCTGGTATTTTATGTAAAAGTGTGTAGTCCCAAAGCAAATGGTGGGCTGAGTTTATTTACATTTAAGGGGATTGCTTGTCTGCAGCATTCTGTGTGTGCCCCATTGCCTTTCATACTATCCAATTCAAATTACACCCAAGTTGGAAAATCCTTCATAAAAGAGAAAAGAGATGTTCTTGTTTCAAAAAGCTATTGCATATGTCAGATGAATAGGTGGCTGGTGATAGCTTAAAGACTAAAGCTGTGATGCAACAGTTTTAGCACAGATATAGTCACCTTACAGTTTTAAGATGGATACAGTCAGTTTAACACACTACACAGAATGAGATCTCTTAAGATTAAATATGTTCCAATAACCCCCAAGAGTGCATTTGCAACTATAAATGTTGTTTTTTGTGATTAATGAATATATTATACTTTTTGTGTGAGGTTTGGCCAAAGAGCAGTAGACTGAATATGGCTATTTGAAGTCTATGATCCTATTGTAAATAGCGATAACAAATCATTTCTGAAATTGTAAGGGGATTATACCTCCATCTATCTTGTTTCATAACATAGTGAAATGATAAGGAACCTTCAACTACAGCCTATAGCCTTCTTCCAGATCAAGCATACTCCATAAAAAGTACCCCCTGGAGTACAGCAACTCCTCTCCCATCAGGGCCATCTTGTCCTGTCTTGCTAATGTAAAATATTTTAAACTGGGGCGAGGTGTCTAACATATGTTGTTGTATGCAGTTATACAGTGATGATAAAGTAATTGAATATTTATATGAGTTTGCCATTAGAGAAGTCTGTGTGCCCTGTGAATTCATCATAGCAGTTCATAAAACATGTGATAATTAAACTTACTTTGTGGCCAGATGCTATATTTTTGTGTTGTACCAGTTTTGGAACTCTGGAGAACTGTTTTCTGCTATCTGCAAATTATTCCTAAATATGTCTCTGTTACATTGCATCTATATGCAAAAAACAAGCCATGTTCATTTTTGCTATTGCTGTAAAAGTTAATGATTCCATTTACACTTTAATATTTTTCATTATTAGCATTAAATAGACTAATGCTAAGGCTGATCTGCAGAAGCCTGGTTATACATGGCAAATGTGTTTATCTTACTACTGGAAATAAAGTCTATTGGATATTATTTACATAAATATGAAAAATCTCCAGTGAAACTTCCATTGTTCTTTTAACAGTTTTCCTTTGTAATTGGTATTGCATGTGCAAATTTAGGGTTGGAAATCTAACTGACATACTTGGAATTGCTAAGGCTGCACAGAACTGCATATGGATAGTGTGTGGTTAAACCTTTAATTCACAACCCTGTATAATTCTTAGACTTTGCTGGCTTTAGGCACCAGTGAACCCTGCAGTCACTGGGAACACCCTGTCATGGGTGGCCCCCAACCACAATAAGTTATCTTATTTTGATATTTTGTAACTTGCTTGCCAAGCCAACAAAAGTTAGTACAGCAATATTGCGTACTTAATAAACTGGGTTAGTATTAATAACTCTTATTTATATCATCTATAAAATTCAAAGATATCGCAGCTAGAGTAACAGTGCTTTGTCAAATAATAGGCTTTACAATTTCATTAAATGTCTTGCAGCTGACATAGTGCCCTTGACTTAGTAAAATACTTCTGGTAGGCATTCTGTGTACTAAAACTGACATCACTGCCAGCTTTAAGTACCTGCAATACCCATGGTTGCAGGATCCCCCCTAATCATTCTTGACAGTGTGTAGCCCCACAAAAGCTGCTGCTGGTTGGGGAAATATGAGGAGAAAAAAAAGATTATTCTTTTCCCAATTACGTAATTTATCTAAAACAGCGTTGTGATATGACCCTGTTAGGATGAAGCATTTAACCTCTGAATTAATATGAGTGAGGTAAGCTCTTTCGATAGGCATCCAAGAGCAACTAATCTCAATACTTCCTGGGATTTTAAGAAGAGAAGATGCTATAGCTCTTCAGGGATGTTTTTCTCTTTTAGAGAGTATTATAAATATTGGCAGAACACTAAAAGCTGTAACTCTCAACTTCTTTGCTCAAGAATTCTTGGCAAAGACAAAAATAATAGCAGAATGAAGGCTCAAAATGACTTTTTAAATGTTTCTTTAATTCACTTATAATTTTAATAAAATAACACATTTTGATTCAACACATTTTTGGACAATTAGAATTATGAAACTCTAATACTTGGCTTTATTGACTGTTTGTAATCCTGAATGATTTACCAGTAAATCAAACTTTTTATAAGGGATATAGTAAATTTATGAGGCAAAATCAGAGACATTCTGTGAAATCAAAGATAGTGACAAGCATGCTTTACTCCTCTATGAGATAAATAAAGGTTACCTCTGCTGTTGTTGGATGACTGCTAAACAACAGTCACTGATCTGGTGTGGCAGTACTAGTGTTGCACAATGTATTGTTATTTGCTGAAAAAAGTGTGTGTGTGTGCGTGTGTGTGTGTGTGTGTGTGTGTGTGTGTGTGTGTGTGTGTGTGTGTGTGTGTGTGTGTGTGTGTGTGCATGTGCGTGTGTGATATGGGTCTATGTCATAAAACCGAAAACGCAAACTCTCACACGCTCACATGAGCGAATAATCAGAAACTCAAAACTGCTATTGTGGGGAACTGTGCCCCCCCCCCACACTTCCCGCTAAATATATATTCCTACTCCGAGATCACACTACAGTGAGGAAAGGGCAAATATTCTGATCTTCACTGTACTGCAATCCCAAAATCCCACTTTTGAGTTCTTGATTATTCGCTCATGTGAGCGTTCTAGAGTTTGCATTTTCGTCATTCTGAAGTAGACCCTGTGATACAGCATAAAAATAACAGGCTGGCTATAATTTGTTTTACTTTGTAGGACAAACATCCACAGCAGCATTGTCATTATACTTGAATGTGTTTGAGGGGGGGTTATGGTTGCAGTGTATAAAAAAGTGTCAAGCTGCCCATATTTTCTTTCACTTACTATCACAAATACAGACCTTATGCATGACAAGTGGCTATATTTGGTGGTTTGGCAGGAAGACCAAGTGTGCTCATTGCCAATGTGGCACAGTTTGTAGCATCCCCCATTTCACAGTGTTTTGCTCTGATTGAGTTCTTGGCTATCTGTATTTTGTTTTAATATGTGCAGCCAGTCTGCATGCCTTCCTTGTCTGTGTATGTGTTTGTCCTTGTGAACTGGTTTCCTCCTGCACCTTGAAAGCATGCAGGAGCTGCAATGAAATTCCTTTACTTTAACTGAAGGTAAACATGCAGTGTATGTATGAAAAAATATCACACACAATAATGCCAGGCACATATGGCATAAAACCCATCATAAAACATTCAACCACTGAGCATATGGTGGCCTCCACATTCCAGGCTGTATAAATGGAATTTGACATGAACTTAGTGTGGATTGTGCCCTCAACTGAACCCATTCTAAAACCAGTCCTGCTCAGATGTGTGTAGAAAAGGCTGCTGTTGTGTGTTTTGGGGGGACTAAGGATGATGTGGTCATAAGTTCTTTAATTTCATCACACTCAAACCTTAGAGGTGTATACAGGATGCCATTATAGCTTGTGTTGGGGCTGTGGCAGTGTGGTCATTGTTTCTTTTACTTTTCTAATGGACCTCGGAGATGTGTGTCTAAGCTTCCTATAGCTTGCATAAAGGCACTATAGTGACTAGGAACAATAAAGTAGAATACATTAGAGTAACCATTATTTTTTTTTACTTTCCTCACAATCACAAAACAGGGACATATACAGGTGGTTGCCTTTGTGGGGTAGGGGTGAGGAATGAGAAGGCATGTTATGAATATGTATGACAGAAGTCACTTTAAATTCCAGACTGTGGCTACTTCATTCTCTCCTTTTATTTCAAACACCAAAAGTATGTGAAGACAGTGACTGTCTTTATTTATTTATTTAATTTTGTGGGGGGAGTAGGGAGGGAGGCTAGCAGAATTCCCAGATAGGATTTGTGTATCCTCGTAACAACTGCCTTGTTACTTTATTGTGAGCTACTCTTTTGCCAGTTTTGAACCTTAACCCTTGGGTAGAATGTACTTCTTCCTTGAAAGAAACAAATAAACTGAAATTGTTTTCTTATTCATGATTTTTGTTTAGGCCATTACTGGATTAAAAGGTTGGCAAAAATGCTCTAAAATGCATCTCGGAGCATTTATAACCCTGTGGCTTATAGGGGCCCCAGCATAATTAAGTTATCTCCTAAATGGTTATTTGTATGTTGGCTTGGTCAGGTAAAGCATGTTGAAAGGGTGCAAAAAAAAAAACTAAAGCTGCACAGCAACAGTGAGTTCCTTTCCTTAATCGTCATTGACATCATTGGATGAAAATGTTGTGTAAAAACAAAAAAAAACTTAAAATATACTTCAGAACATATAGAAAGTCATGTCGTCTTGAAAAAGTTGAATTGAAAGTCAAAATGTGAGAAAAGGAAGAAAAACATAATGTGCATGGTTTGGAGATCCTGGGCT
Organism: Protopterus annectens; assembly: GCF_019279795.1. Classification (NCBI taxonomy): domain Eukaryota; kingdom Metazoa; phylum Chordata; order Ceratodontiformes; family Protopteridae; genus Protopterus; species Protopterus annectens. The sequence goes on from NC_056733.1 coordinate 366,955,901, forward strand.
GGGGAAATAAAGGTAAAACTGCAGGATGTGTGTGTAAGTGGGGATGGGGGATTGAAATAGCAGGCAATACCTAGGGCATCATTTTACCTAAGTCCAGCCCTGTATATAGACATGTTGCAATGTAACATCATTTCAACTAAATGCTAGTCACTGTGAATGTCCCCATGTAAGATAGACCAATATAGTGGGGTACAAAGGCCTGTTATAATGTAAGAGCATTGCAATTACAGTTCAGTCTGTGCGTACTACTCTTAAAACTCTGTGGCATAAATTAAAAGGTTGCTTAGAGGGGGTGCCAGTGAAAAGCTGAGATTTAGACTGAAAGTGTCCATTAGCCCCCAACATGAAATTTCTTGGGGGCACCCAAAATGATAAACCATACCTGTTCACCAATGTCATAGCACAATGTATAAATAGTTGCTAAGCTACAGCATACATGGAGCTGGCCAGGTATATGGCAGGTAAGTAAATGGTGGTTAGTGCCAAGATCTGTAATTCAGACAGGTGTTTGTGATGATAGGCATTCCCCAGCAAGAAACCTATATTACAGGACTACAATAAGGGACTACACACACATACATCTATGAGAAGTGTTAACAATCTGTTTGCAATGTCTTGCATGATATGGGCAAGTGATACCATCAGCAATTCAGAGGTGCAGAGGACAAAAGGCCACAAGTAAATAAAACTGGCACTAGTGCATTGTTGTACAATGTAGCTGCATTTTGTGATCACAAGCCTTCTGCAGAACATTTCTCAGTACAGTCAATGACTGATATAATTTAAGTTCACCCGACAATGGAAGTAGCTACAAGATATGATCTCAGGATCTGAATATATTCAAATCACTGTCTTTCTACATTCAAAGAAGATGGGGTGGAATTCTTGAAGAATCACCCATGGCCATAACAGATGAACACTGTGGAATATATTACGAGCAATACACATTGCCTTAACAACATGGATACCCCTAAACTGCGGCACATCATTAAAATGAATAATAAGTACAATCTTATGCTGGCTGAAGTCAAAACAATGACATGACCTCTGGTTGCCTAGCTAGTAAAAACATGGTAACAGTAGCATCATGGCTAAAATATTAGCCAATATCAGATGATAACTAACACAACTAAAAATACTCTGATCCTCTTATTGTTGAGTGATTTGACAGCCATCCATAACAGAACTTTTGGTGTTTGCATCAATTTTTTAACAGCTTAGGAGTGGTGCAGGATAAAAAAGGATTATCTGTCTGCTGAAGTTGATGTGGTTATCATTTCTTCAGATCCAGGAAGAAGTTTCTTTAATGTTCTAAATAAATACTTCATAACATGTAAAAATGTTTGAATGCTTAAACACTCCAGAATAGTATGACAAATTGTGTTGTATAGGTCCCCATGCTGACACTTAAACATAAAATATTGTGTCTCCAGTGACAATATGTATTCAGTTTACTGAGTAACATTGTTGTACATGATGTAAGCCTGTCACCACTAAGTCCATGCTCTGTATGAGGATAGTCTGTTTCTGGAGAGATTTAGATGAATCATACCATTTTAGGTCAGTGCACCATTTGGATTGCACACATTCTATCTAGAAGATTGTCTGCACACACTATTAATGAAATCAATTTGCATGTAAAATCACAATCGATTCCCAGTCTTATAACTAGTAATTTTTTGTTTGTTTTTTAGTCTGATTCCTACTGAACTGCCAGTTCTTCGGCTGTATTTATTCAATTGCTTGGCTGAAAATGTGTTCACTATAATCACCAATGTTCTTGAAGCTGCATAGATACCTATCAGAAAACTGAAACTATGAATTCAAATATTTGATTTGTGCCTCACTGTGAGTGTAACTGCTGAAAAGCCAGAAAAAAATCCAATGAATAATGTCCTTCTCATGCTGCTGGCAATGAAGTGGTTAAGGTATAACCTTAAAGATGAAGACAGATACAGATTATCTCTCCCGAGAGAAAAGCCACAGGCTTATTGTTAACAAGTAAAGAATCTTCTGAAAGCACAACATTTGAAGGTCCGTAGGTTCATAGGTATTTACTAAGCTGTTGATCTGTGAGGATCTTAGGAAGCCTAGCATTACATTCCCAAGGTAGTTTTTAGCCCTTAAATTTGTTTACAAATTTATGGTTACCCATACATTCATCCAAACTGCATTTGAACAGAGTAAGAGAAGCACTTTACTTTATGTGGAATGGAAGCCAATCCCATTAAAGTGGTATTCTCCGTGATACAAACCTATCCCGACATGTTTTCTCTATTCTGAAAAACAGATAGAGATCCTTAGAAATCACAGGGTTCATAACTCTACTGTTCAGTGACCTGTATCCTGCTATCTTCATGTCTCTTTTTGGTGTTGTATTTCTTTTTGGTCTGGTGTTGTACAGGGAAGTGTCGCAGAGATAGTCTACTCAAAGTGTCAATAGCAGAGACTTCACATGGGCTTGGTGACATGCTGCAACCAAGTGGAGGCCTCCCATGAGGGTTTGGTGATGCTCCCCTATCTCATTGAGGTTAGACTCCTTGAAGCATCAATCAGATGAAACAAACAGCTTCAGATAAAAAAAAAAAATAACATTTAAAAAGCTTTCAGCAATGATACCCACTTAATGATATGTACTCGCTCTGTGCTCTCACATCATCATCATCATCATCATCATCCACCATTTTCTTATTTTTGACATGGGGTCAGAGTGTCATGTCAACTGTCATCATCATTCTCTATTCAGTGCAACTCTCCTACCTTCTTAGACACTCATGCCTGACTGTCAGAGGTCTTCTCTTGCACAATCCATCTACCTCTTTGTGGGGTGCCCTGGTTAACTCTTGCCTTCTTCCTGTCTGTCCCAAATCTTCTTCACCAGATTGTCTTCTGTTTTTCTGAACATAATGCCCAAACAACCATAATCTGTTCTCTTTGACCTTTTCTGCAATTGGAGCTACTTTGGTGTGTGCTCTTATATCCTCATTTCTTCTGTCCCACAGTGTGAATCCTACCACCCTTCTCAGGCACGTCATCTCCATCACATCTTACTTCCTCAGTCGCTCTGCCTATACTGTCCAGGTTTCTATACTATGCAGTGGTACTGGTCACACCACTCTTTTGCTCACCTTACTTTTCAGCTTCTTTGGCATTCTTCTATCATATACTACACCTGATACTGTGTGCCAGTTGCCTGCAACCCCTTTGATTCTAGCTTTATCCTCCTCATTCAGACATCCCTTCTCCTCAACCAGTCCTCCCACATACTTGAAACTGTAAGCTGTTCCACTATTTTCCTTTCTATCTCAATTTTCAACTTCTTCTGATTTCCTCCATTTGCTGGTATTACAACTGTCTTATCTATTCTCACTTTCATTCCATGTGCCTTCAGTTTTGCATTCCATTACCCTACCTTATCCTTTTCTTACTCAGAGGCTGCCTGTATTGCCACATTGTCTGCATATAACAACTCTGTTATTTGTCTCGTATGACCTGTTTGCTAATTTAGTCTATCATCAGTATGAACAACAGTGGGCTCAGAGCCGAATCCTGATACACAATTACTCCCAGTGGGAACCCCTCTTTGTGACCGAGCACTGTTCGTACTTGAGACTTTGGGCCCTTTGTTCATGGTGTGCACTAATTCTAGCAATGTTTCTGGAACTTTGAATCATCACAGGACTGCCAAAATCAGCTTTCTTGGGACTCTGTCATATGCTTTCTCCAAGTCTAGGAATGCCCAGTTGGACTCTTCCCTCATCTCTAGCTACTTCTCGACTATCTGTCTCACTGCAAACATCAGGCAAGTTGTGCTGCATCCTTATCTGAATCTGAACTAGTCATCTCCCATCTTACTTTCAACTACTCTGCATATTTGTTTATCAATCATGCCTCTATACTGCCAACAGTTGTATATGCTTCCTTTGTTCTTGTACACTGGCACTGGTATGCTTATTCTCCAGTCATCTAGGATAATGCCTTTCGCTCAATACCTCTATGAGCACCATCAGGAGCCATTTCTGCCCTGTCGCACCCAACATATTTATCATATCCACTGTGACCTCAGCTGAGTCTGCTGCTTTACCTGACTTCATTTTCCTTAGTGCTGCTTTTACTTCTTCTGTAGTGGATTATGTCTCTTCCCTCATCATAGGCAGTGCAGCTTCTGTGCAGGATTCTTCATTCAGAAGCTGATGGAAATACAACTTCATCTGTCTTTGATGTCCTGTGGATTGGTGAACAGGTTGTTTCTCGTATCCCTTATGAAGTGTCTGTCTCTCTTCTTTATCTTTCTGCCTTTGCCTTGCAGCCTGATTTAGTTTGTTTTGTGCCATCCAGAAACTGGTAGAGTGCCTTCGATGCCTTGTTCTTTGCTTTTGCAACTCCATTCTTAGCATCTTTGTTGGCCATCCAGTAGTCCTTTGTAGCCTGGCCTGTCTTTTCTTTCTCCCACTTTTTCCTGCACTTTGTCTTTCTTTTGATGGCTTCCTGGACTTCTGAATTCTACCACCAGCTTTCCTTATGTGCCTTATTTTCATTCCTGGTTTGGCCGCATATCTCTTCTTTAGTCCTCATACATGCAGGTCTGAGGAACTGCCATTCTTCTTCAATTCTACATATTTCTTCCTCTTCTTGGGGTGCTAAAGCCCTGAATCATTTTTTGAACTGTTGTTCTTTCTATCCAGTCAAATTACAAGTCTTCAGCCTGGTCTCTGTTTACCTTAAAGCCTCCTCTGAACACTGCTAGCTGCATATTGCTGTAAAACAATGGTTTATGCTGTGGGAAGACTATTTCAAAGGGGATGACTTTGCAATTGCAAATTATACCCCAGTGCCCTTTCCTTACTAGAAAGAAGTCTACCTGAGTTGTGTTGTATGTGATCTTGTTACTGTCTCTCTTTCTTAACCATGTGATGGCTACTATCAAGCCTGTTGCAAGAAGGAAGTCTAGAATGATCTCTACTTCTTTATTCCTGTTGTTGCCCCCATGTAAACCCAGGAAGTCCTGATATCCTGCTCTGCCTGTCCCAATATGTGCATTCAGATCAAACATTATCAACACCAATACATGTTGTCCTGCTTTATCTTGTAGATCCTGCAGCTGCTCTCTGAATGCACTATTTTCTTCACTATCATAACCCTGCTGTGAGGCATAGGCTGAGAATATGAAGACTGCCCTATCATTAGGCTAGCGTCTGATTGCCATGAGTCTGTCACTAATTCCTGTCACATCCCTTACTGCCTACTGAAGTCTCTCACTCGCCACAATCTCGACTCCATTTCTAGCCTATCTTCCTCCTGAATAGTAGACCTTAGATCCCAAACCCAGTGACTTTCCATCTTGTCTCCTGGAAGCTTAGGATGTCCATCCTCCTCCTTACCATCATGTCATCCACTTTCAAGCTGCATCCTGTCAGTGAACCTACACTGAGTGTACCAATTCTTAGTTTATGTTTGACAGATTGATTGGTTTTACATCCAGCTTTCACTCGGCTAACTTAATTAACCAAGAGGGATAACTGGACATTGGCTGGCCGGCAGCTTATTGACCTAACACTGCTTGGATTTATGGTGGGTACACACTGGACAATAGGGGCACATATACCACTCCCACTATTAGCATATATCCCTGGTGTAGGTCAGATTACAGCGGGTCCTCAACCCACTTATGACCGGCAAATACCCATACCCATTTAGTGACATTAGTCAACTTGACTAAATACCCTAGAACTGTATTTTACACCATTGATGGGCTAGCCCTGCTGTGCTCTCGCATATATGGAAAAAACACCACAAAAAATGTAATCAGTAGTAGTGTGCAATAGAAATCTTTCCTTTCCAGAAGTAATGTTCTATAGGCAGCTATAGTATGCAAATTGAAATATTTCCAGCAGTGATAACATGTGGACAACAGTAATGTCTTAATCAAAACGTTCCAACAGTAGCAGGATATAGGCAGCTGCAGTGTGCAAACAGAAATCTTTCTAACAGTAATGTTACCTATAGGAGAAGAGCATGTCAACCGAATGTATCCGGGAAATGAACTCAATGAGCTGGTGCATCTATCCACGTAACACTTGACTAAGAGTACGGATGCCATGTGGTGAGGATTTCAGGTCCATGCTGATTGGCCTGAAAACCAATGGCAACTCCTTTGAGTTACCTTTAACAATCAGCCATTGTGGGACGCAAACCAAAAGCTGCTGTTTCTGTTATTGCAGCCTGTAAGACTATGACTCCATCATCTCACAGGTGGTACTGTTCAAAGCATGAACCTCTCTGCACAGTCTAGAAGAAATTATATCATTGCCAAATAACTAATAGATAATAACAGCATCATGATATGTCCTACCTGAATTATGCAGTTCTTTCTACATATGGTAGTTCCAAACTGCAGTCTAATCCTTGAAGTGTTCTAGATGTTTAGGCTGGTGACTCTGTGTTTGTACACAATAGGCGAGATAGAAACAGGTTCAGTTATCATCTCTGAAGGCCCCATCATACCAACATGTTCAGATTTCAAGAATCAGCTACTGTAATGAGAACTGCTTACACTCGAAATGTCCCCATACACATCTTCTGCAGTACAACATACCTAAAAGTGAGACAGCAGAATCCCAGAGGTGACCCAGCCAGTTGTGACAGAGCAGACTGACATGCCATTTCCACCTGTACTCACCACAGTATTTGTCTGTCATTCAGCCAGTACATCTTGCACCAACATGTCACCTTTCTTCTCTGCAGCAGAGCTCTATGCTTATGAAACAGGTGCAGCCATCACTGGTATCATTAATTTGGGTCTATATCAGATGATTGAAAGCTTATAAGTCCGTAGCTCACAACTTCGAAATGCAAACCTCGAAAGCTAACATCGAACGTACAAAAAAAAATACTAACTATCCAAAAAAAAAACACTCTATGCAAGGGGACAAGCCCCCCTGCACCCACCACACCCCCCACTACTTAAATATACCAAGTCCGAGATCGCACTATAGTGCAGTAAAGGGAAATCTTCCCTTCCCGCACTCTATGGTGATCTCCATTCTGTGGTTCAATGTTGTCATCTTTCGGGGTTTGATGTTCGAACTTGTGAGCTTTGGACTTATCAGCCTTCGATGTTCCGATATAAACCCATTAGTTCAGTCGGCAAAGCAGTCAAACCCATAGTGACTGGGTCCAGGGTCTTCATCATCCTATTAACCCGCTAAACTCTGCTGTGTGCTACTAAAAGAAGGCATGGAACATATATAGAAATATTCAGTTGTCAGATAATTGGCAATGCTGTACACCCAACCTAAAAAAAAAAAATGTACTTACTGTCCATGACATACCTGTTGTAGCAGCATGCTATTGTCTGGAAATACTCTGTTGCACATTATTATCATAATGATCCACCAAGGGCTGCACAACAGAGCCCAAATGTGTGCAATAAATCAATAACAGTATTCAACATAAATGATACCAATTAAACAGGTATTGAAAATACAAAAACCTGCTCACTGAGGTGCACCCAGATGTATGCCTTTACTGTCACCAGTCATAGAGGTCTTGTGGAGAAGTTATACTATCCGTTAATTTGCTGCAAGTTGCATTCCTATTACCTGTACCCACCCACTTGAACCAGAGGAAAATCATTACCTATGCCTTCCTCACTCTGTCATTATGCCTTCTATGACATTCACTTCTGAGCCAGAAATGACAAAGACAGAGTTGACAGTAGCAACTACTTCTCTTTACATGAGCAGTCTCATTTAATAGTTACCAACTCAGCTCAGTAGTAGGGTACCTGTTGTGAATAGGACATGTAGAGTGACTTTTGTCACCTGCTCTGTAGTGTTATTTTTTTGGATGCTCACTAAAAAAGGTAGATTTGATATAAGGAACTTCAAAAAATGTAACATGATTAGTCAGGTGGGCATGATGCTACGTAAATTCTGTGCCACTTGCTGGTAGATGGTCTGTGTTACCTACAGGAAAATTACAACATTCTAGCCCAAAGTATTGTGACCTATATGAGAACACCTACTCAGTTGTCCTAATACATGAGAAGCAAGTCTACAAGGCAGGGCACACAAAGTCTATCTGCACCTCATGGTGTAAGTAGTCTGGGCCAACTAAGTACTTCTTCCTTGGCTGCATGCCAGTGTGTGCCGTTAAAGTCATTATGTAGACGTAGGTATAGGTGGCAGTGGTTTAAGAAACATCTCTCCAGGGCTTTTCTTACCTCCTCTACCAAAGGAAATAGCCATGACTTTTAAATGCATCCACTTTGTATGTATTGTACATTGTTTCATCATTTTTGCTTTTATTTATTTATGTACATAATTTTATATGGACTGTAAAGGAAAAGTTATTTTTTTTTGTATTTACTACTTCATTTTTCATGTGAATTTACCATTCATGCATATCTAATGACTGGGCAGGTTACGGTGCATGATAGCACCATTTCACTAGGTGTGGCTTACTGTGCCATATGTGCATCATTGGTCATTGATGGCACTCTACGTGTAAGTGACATGGTATAGATATGAATGAACTATGAGTTTGCTGAACAGGTTTATAGGATGTGGTTTTAGAATGACTCAATGTGACTTGTTAACTTACCTTCATTGTGCGACATTGATTGCATACTGTTCTGACAGTGGAACGACATATCTATTGTGTACAATTCTTAAACTGGAACAAGGCAAAAGTTCACAATACAGATGTGCACACTAAATTGTAACTGTGTATTTTCATCAACTAATTCCAAGACTAATGTTTCTGCAACCTTCCCCTCACTTTGAATGATCTTGGAGTTTATATACATATGTATATGTATATATATATATATATATATATATATATATATATATATATATATATATATATATTTGGGGTATGCACAAGAGGTGATAACCCCTACAATGTTATGATTGTTTTTCCTTTTTAACATTCACTTTTTCACAATACTCACTGAGCTTAAATCATATAGCCTTCATAATCTTGTGATTAGGTGACGTCACATTGTGCACCAGTGTTCAAGAATCACCCTTTTTTACAATAGCATACTAAAAGATTCTGTTTCCACTTAGGCATGCATTTGCATATTATAATTATAAATCCTGCCGTCTGTTCTTAGAGCCACATTCTTCAGTATACTAAAACAATTGCAATATGCTAGGCACAGCTCTAACACCAGTTACTCTGTATGATATTCTGGTTGGCCAAGTAGAGAATGCTTACAGTTCTGTGTTATCAATGATCCATGGATTTACAAGCAATGCTAATTGTGTGGCACAAGTCACATCTTTGCTTGCAAAATTCAGAGCTTGAATATACCTATTAGATAAGAGTTTCACTGAAATGTAAGAGCAGATATGTGTGTGTATATATATATATATATATATATATATATATATATATATATATATATATATATATCCAGAAAACAATTACTGTGTTATTGAAATGACTTTGAAATTAAGATTGTAGGTGATTTCATAGAAACTGTATTTGTTCTAATAGGAAACATGCATGAACATTGATCTTTACTTTAGTATGCCTGCAGTTTACATACCAAACTTTCTATATATAATTTAAAAATAACTTTCTAGTAGATCAGGAATCTATTGCTTAAGCAAGAGTTATTATTTTTGGGAAATGACTTTATAGTTTCACTCATTCAGGCAATTAGTTCTGAAATTCTATGGCTATACTTGCACCTCAAGTTACAGAAAACATGACAGTCCTCCTCTGCATAGTCAAATGTGGATTACAAAATGGTAGTCATTCCAGATGGAATTCAGGCTTCATGAAACTTAAAGCCTTCAGAAAATGCAAAACAGTATTAGATAAAGGTAGTTGTGTGTGATAATGCAAATTTCCCTTGTTAGTATAACTACCACTAGGGGTCTAACTAAAAATGCAGGCACTAGTCCCAGTGGGCACCAACCCTAAAAGCAAAAAGTAAATAAATGTATAAATAAATCCATAAATATGAAACAGCCCTGCAGCTGCTGGTCTGAAAGGAACTCTTTCAAGCAGCATTGTTTGTAGACTTTTGTATGGTGTTTTGCTTAATTCCTTAATAAGTGATTCAGGATAGCAGATAAGCATATTGCCTTTGCAGTGTGACCTCATTGTTCTTATACTATTTAAAATTTGTATTTCATCTCCCAATTAGGCCTTTGGCAGATATCATAGAAACAAGCACTGCATGTAACATGGTTTAAGACTGTGGCACTATAGCATGAAATTATTACCCATGGAGATGAGAGCTGCATGTAACATGTGTGGTTTAAGACTGTACCATTGCAATATGAAATTATATACCAATTTAACACTATATGCCTTTTCTTGTCTTTGTGGGTTATTACTTCAGTAATGATAGGCTTGAGTCTACTATATTGCTTCTTTTGGTAAGAGAAATGATTTGCATGATATTTTAAGTAATTTATTTTTTTTAGGTTGTGTAGGATAATCGGAAATAAGTTGCTGCTGCTTTTCAGCCTTGTTACAGAATAGTAAAAATTATTATAAATTCTGCTATATTGTATTACTCTCCTTTCTGAGGTGTGTGCTGTACTTGGAAGCCATTTTGTATTATACTGCTGTAGCCTCCCCAACACTCACAATGTCTGAACAATCTGTGATCTGGTTATATATGCACAGAAAATGCATACTTTTAAACGTTGACTTCTTTTAAGTGAAGAAAAGAAAGAGAAGCATTTCACACATTAAGAAAAACATGTTCCCCAGCAGGAAACTTCATACAATAAGGGAAGTATCCTTCTCTCACTGCTGGGAAGCAATTACTCCCATGTGGGAAGTGGTCAAAGAAAGCCATACATCTTGGGTCGGAAGTGATTTCACCCAGTAGGGAAGCACCATTCATAAGGAGAGACATGAAGGCAATGACACGTGTGATTTATTTATCACTGTTCTGCTAAAAGGGAAAGTACAGATGGAGAATGTAGCGCTGTTCTGAAATTTTTCCTTTTTGTCCTGGAGATGATCATTATTGTGGCACAGTCCTAAGGACAAACTCTGCAGATCATTCACATCATCGCAACAATATGATTGTTGTCATAGTAATTTTCTTCCTCAAATTCCCTAGATTCCCTAGACTAATTTAATTTTTATAACCTCTTGGAGCTAGCATTCCATATTTTTCTCTGTACAGAAGGTATACTTACAGGGCACTCTACAGTTAATATTAATATTAATATTAATTATACTTAAGTAATACTGTGATTGCAGTAAAAACACAATGTAATTAAATGCATTTTAGACACAGTAACAGGAGTCCAGATGTGATTCTTGGCTTCTCCGTGTGATGGGAATTTGGTATCTGGTTGAGAAGTTGATAACACGAGGTCATGTATGGATTTAGTAAAATGGAAATGGAAGATACAATGAGACACTTTTAGATGATTTTATTGATAATTTTGCCTGTTCAGTCTATATTTTTCATATATGTACATATGTTCTAGATATAATGATGTTTTCATGTCAATGTGAAAGAAAATTTAAAAAAAGTAATCATTTGTAGTGGCACAGTGCTGTAGTGGTGTGTGCTTATCCAGCCTCATTTACAACCTGACAGAGTTTTTATGAAAAGTTTACACATTCTTCATAAGTCTGCTTACATTTTTGGAAGGTACTTTGGTTTAATCCCACATCCAAATAAGATGCTGTAGTTGAAAACTAGCAATCTTCGAAGTTGTGTGTGTGTGTGTGTGTGTGTGTGTGTGTGTGTGTGTGTGTGTGTGTGTGTGTGTGTGTGCGCGTGTGTGTGCGTGTGTGTGTGTGTGCATGTGCAGGAGTGCGCGTGTGTGTGTGTGGGGGTGTGTGTGTGTGCATGTTTGTGTGTTTGTGTGTGTGTGTGTGTGTGTGTGTGTGTGTGTGTGTGTGTGTGTGTGTGTGGATGTGTGTATGCATATGCATGTTCATGAGCATGTGTGTGTGCGCGTGTGTATGAGCGCGTGCGTGTGTATGTGTGTGTGTGTGTGTGTGTGTCTGTGTGTGTGCATGTGTGTATGCGTGTGCATGTTCATGAGCATGTGTCTGTGTGTGTGTGTGTGTGTGTGTGTGTGTGCGTGTGTGCGTGTGCATGAGTGTGTGTGTGTGTGTGTGTGTGTGTGTGTGTGTGTGTGTGTGTGTGTGTGTGTGTGTGTGTGTATGTGCATGCGTGCAAGCATGCTGGTATGAATTTGTGTGTGTGTGTGCTTGTGCATGCATATATGCAACACATTTGGTTTTCTGTACTTATTTGGTGAGTCAGCAAATGTGGGATTACCTTTGGCCTGTTGCTAGACATTGATCTGTCTATGTCAGAAGAAATGATAGACTTCAGAAAAGGAATGGATGGTTTTCTAATCTGTGATGTATGCATCTAAGCTTTAGCTACAGCTGTGCTGTAGGTATACAATATACCGAGTCAGTTGTGCACACCACTGCAGTTATGACTTTTGTGGATGCAAGTATTCGAGTGTTGCAGATTCCTTTATTCTTTGTGGCATGCTGGAAAGAATCTTGACTGTTTCTGCTAAAGACATTATAGAAATTTGTCAAACAATGGAGATTTTTAATTTCACAAGCAGTTTTTGATCTGGGGAGAAGAGGCCCTTCTAGTTCTTATCAAGCTGGACCTATCCTTTTCAACAAAACTGTAGCATATGCTATCACTGTAATTTGACGGAGTTGAAAATATTTGATTAGGAAGTACACTTGACTGCTATATTTTATACCAGTAAGGCCTATATTGTAAGGTCAGTAAGCTACTTCACCTTGTAGTGGTCAACATAGAATTGAAAATCCACCTAGCTGATTTATAACAACAGGTAATGTTAGCAGATATGCATGACAGGTGCCTGTTGAAATTCCAAGGGCAGTAACCATGATGCTCAGAAAAGTGAAACCACAAGCATAGATGTGCAGGAATATAAAATAAATCCAAGGATATATCACCTCAGAGTGTTCTTTCTACTCCAATATAAGAATTAATATATGTAAGTATCATCGTATGTTGGCACAGTCCTGCCATATCAGGGGTGCAGGTAGAATAATGCCTCTGATAAAAATTATTTAGTATTCAAATACCATTTTGCAAAATTTGCTGTCTATTCTATTCATTACAATTTTATTTTTTTAACTTGAGACTCACAGTAATAGATGCTTCATTTGTGAGAGGGAGTTTGGTATACCAGTGCGTCCACCCCTTTATGCAGTGATCCATTTTTGTCTCTGCATGTGGCCTATGTGGGCCATTTTTGCAAATATTGTGTCCACTAGAGGCATTTACAGAGCCACTCACCTACCTTTAGGGAAAGTTAAGGGGAAGCAATGTACTAACATGGCTGCATCGTTATGTGTAAAGTCCTATACTACTGTTTTCTAAGTAACATTTCACAGTGGTGATGCCATTTGTAATGTTAACTTTCCAATTTACTTCAGGTTCTATGATTAAAAGCCTGTAAAGCACTTTTAATCCTATTATCTTATCAATGTAGCAACACAAACATTGATGGTATTCAGTAAAATCAGTTTCCTGTCTGAAGATTTACAGCCAAAGCTGCAGTACACTACAGACTCATTTTCACACACAAAAATTGCACATTCTGAAACTCATTGTCAAAAGTTTGAGATGTTTTTGCATATCTATCTATCTACACACACACACACACACACACACACACACACACACACACACACACACACACACACTAATAGATAGACAGATAGATAGATAGATAGATAGATAGATAGATAGATAGATAGATAGATAGATAGATAGATAGGCATGGGAGACATGAATTTAATCAAAATCAGATTCGGTCTGCTAAGCAGATAGTTGAGAGGTGTATGAGATTGCACAATTTTTGGGATTGGGGAATATGCCTTTTCCCTGGTAGTGTATGATCTCATAGTTAGTATATACAATTAGCACGGGGTGTAAGGGGTACAGGGGGCTCGACCCCATTACAAAAAAAATATATTTTTGTGTGCTTTTGTGAGGATTTAATTTTGCATGCACAGTGGTTATTGCTTGGCACATGTATAGTAACATGTTAACATTTGTTGATTTTTGAACAATGATGTTTGAATATTTTGATTAAATCCTTAGTCTCATTTGTGTATACTAAATCTAAGGAGCAATACACCTAGCTATAGTAATATCAGGCATAGTAAATACACCCCACTTTTGTTTTCACCATTTCATAAGTCCTTGGTTTACAGTTATGTTCCCTGTATTCAAAATAGGAGTCTACGCATATTTTTATTAATTTTTTGCAAACCTAATTGTTAAATGTGGGCATCTTTGCCAGACATTTCTAAAATCCTGACTTTTATTAATGTATCCTAAAATGTAAAGAAATTCATATCAAAGTCTTAGCTGTAAACATATAGGCTATAGCCAGTATATGGAGAGCCAGTACATTTTCAGTAGGGCTTTTCACACACTATGAGCATGAAAAGACCTTTACCATGCAAGGGTGCTGTTTAAATCAAGAATGTGTATGGAGCATATTGCCCTTTCATTATGGGCACATGCTCATTCCACTCTATTGTACTGATATACTCTGCACATGTGACAAAGTGCTAAGAGCTCTTGGTACCTACAGTGGCCCAACATGATTCCTGCAGAGAACTAAACATTAAGAGGAAGTAAGTGTGTGCCTTTTACTTTTCCCTGCTTGCCTACTTTAAACAGTGATTCAACTCCTTATTTTTTCATGATTTCTTCACAGAAGACTAAAATGTACCAGGCTTGCCAATGGGCCCAACACTGTTACTGTACAGCTTCCAGTATTGTACTCAGCTGGCAGGCTCACCTAATTTTGCTTTCAAAAACTTTGAAGATCAAGAACGGAATTGCTACCATAGCCTTTCCAATAAAGGCAGGACAAGCAAGACTTCCTTCCTACTGTCAAGTACATAACTTAAAGGGAGAACCTTAGGAATAAATGACAACTATAAAAAAAAATCAAGGGCAGATAGTTATATATAAATGGGAGCTGAAGATCATTCTAACCAAAGGGCTTTGTACTTCCATTTTTTATTGAAAAACAGCTTCAGCGAATGCCAAAAAATTTCTTTTCATTTAAGTGACAGTTGTGCAGCAATGTCATTTCTTACAGATTAAGTTCATGGATTAGTACTAGGCCAGCTGCCCTTTTGGGCCATTTAAAGCATAGCCAGTTACCCCATGGGAGAATTAAACCCTGCACTTTGTGTCTTTAAGGTAAACACCTAATCCATTATGTCATCCTCTCACCCTTTTACACCCCTTTCTGCAATAGTAAATGTGTTACCCTCTGCTGATTTGCCACTGAAGTGATGTATTGTATGATTGGTGACTGTACTTGGTAACACAACTAGGAAAGACTTTCAGTGTAGACAATTTTTGCACTTTTTTCTCTGTTGTGGGATTGTGGAATTAGCCTGTTTAATTTAGGAGTATGGGAAATGAAGCCTCTTTATAAGAGGTAGAGAGTGCTTGCTTCTACCATAAAAACATTGTTATTAATGCTATTTGTGTATTTACTCAAATTATATTTTTCCAATAAGTAAAAGTCATTTAATGATTTGTCTAGGTTTTGGTATTCTATTTATGGTCAGGAGTTGTTTACAAATAGCACAGACCTTCTGGCACCTCAGATCACGCTACACAGCAGATTCAATCCTTTTAACTCCTTTTCCAAATAAAATTGTCCTGGTGCTTTTTCCTGTAGAATGGTAGCTGGGAAAAAGGGAAATTAGGTGATATGCCACTTGCCTTTGTTGAACTCCACTTCAATGAAATAACAGGGGTGTTGTAACTGTCCTGGTGGCAAAGTTTTCCTTTCCTTCATACTCTTGTCCTTGTGACAGTGTCCAAACTGTGAAGGTCAATCACTGTGATATATTATGTTTGATCGGACATCCACTATTTGTTTACTAGAGATAATCATCAGTCATGATACAGCCTTACCCTTTCAGCAAAATTATATCTGTAAATGCAATCTGCTGAAAAAAAAAAAAAAAGGCAAAAACTAGTTCATGTAAGTCCAAAGTGGTGTCATCAAAAAAAAGTTGTAAACATAGGAAGTATATAATTTTAACACAGTGATTTTCATCAATTGATGTTTTATAAATAAACAACCCCATTTCAGGAGAAAATAATTATATTTATATATATAATTAATATTAAAATGAAAGCAATGTTAAAACTGAAACATTATTTTGTTTGGAGGAATTGTAGATTGAGATATTTCTTTTAAACTCCTATAACCCTTTCTCTTCCATTAAGTGAAGAAATTGCTTGCTCCAAAATTTGGCAAGGAAGAGAGATTCATTAACAGTTGTGTGGGTTTCATGTAAACCTACATCATTTAAGAAGCACTGCTAACTGAATATGCATGCTGCCATATAACAAACACATAACTGCCGTATTAATGTAATCTTTGGTAATCTCAATGACAATACTTGACTTATCCACATAAATAAAAATGGGCACAATAACAAAGGATGTCAGAAGGACATAAAAGCCGCAGCGTAACTAAGGGGAGTTAATGTGATATACATGGTAATAACGGAATTGATAACAGCAAGGACAGTAGATATTGTATGGGATAAATGCATACACTGCAGTTATTGCAGATGAGATGTATATACAGTGAATTTATCTATGCTAGCTGACACCACTGATGCATTCTAAGCAAGTATACATGATAACAAATGAACCTCTGCAGCTGTTGTGTAATATACATAAGAAAGGGACATGTTTTGAAAGCAACCATGGGCTGTATAGTCATGTAAATGCTAAATGGTAATATAATAACACTCAACATTCATAAGTGGCAAATGACAACACAGATCAGATGACATTTCATGATTTCAAGTTTTCCTTTGGTAAATGGCAAACATCTCGTGTATCATTATACTGGGCAAGCTGACAAGGAATTACAGGGAACAGTAACATGACAGCAATTCAATAGCAACAAAACACAATAAAGTGTCATAACAGAGGCCTGGTCACAAATTCTAATGAACTGGCAGCATGCCGTGCAGTAATACATGTTTTACTGAAGCCTTCCTCGGCTATTAAGCTGCACAGTGTGAAGAAAAGAACTGCAGTAATAAAGAACTGTTTGGATGAAGATGTGATACAAAGCATAATTATTTTAGAAATAAGTAATGCCTGCGAGCAGTAAATGACATAAACAATATCATATTGTCATTTTCAATCACATGCCAGAACAGATATCAGAGAGATGTTTATCCATCATGGACACCACAGAAATATCCATATTATTTGTCTCATGAAGAACTTCCTTGAAGGGCTTGCATCACTTTCTTTCGTAAGGGATATGGATGCCCTACCTTGTAGGACAACGCCTGAAAATGGTGGCTGTCTGACTGTGCCATAACTGTTTTCTGTGTATAAGCTATTGCTGTCTCACACACAGATTGAACCAGATTCAAACCCCTGCCTATGAAAATAGATTCTCTATAGACCTCTGTATTAACTGCATGTGCTACAAGAGATAGCAAAAGAGGCTGTTATAAATAACTGCAGTAGTGAAGTATAAAGGAGTTATGTCTATAATGTCAACAAAGTAATTTAGTCAGCATGCTGAAAAGGAACTACAGATGTTAATGACTACACAACAGTGAACAATACAATATCAATGCTTCTTTGCCAAATAAGCTGTTTACATCATGTAGTGCACACACTGTCCATGAATTAAAACACATTATATCTGTGTAGGTATGCTATACAAGTCAGTCCTCAATGCACATGCCACAGGAACACTCATAGCATGACAAGTCGCGAATAACAATTTTACTGACATGCAATCACAACATGTGATTATATATCATTGTCTAACATAAAAATGGATATGAACAGAGCATCCAAGTGGTCTGGATTATGCGGAATGCACCGCATTTAATGAAGAGCGAAGTCACTGTTCCGCTGTTCCGCTGTTCCGCATTGAACAGCTGTGGCTCCATTACAAGGCTTTTGATTGGTTTGTGTACCGCAATTACTGCCAATCGGCATTGCGGTATACAAACCAATGCATACTCTGCTGCTATCCACGTTGGCTGTGCTCTGCAGTTTTTGACTGGCTCATAGACCGCATTTACGGCCAATTGCGAACTCGGTCTACGAGCCAATCAAGTAGAGAATCTGAGGAGAACGGGAGCCAATGAGAGCTCTCAAATGGAGACCAGTCGTGTTCCTGGAAGCCTTTTCATGCCAAAATAATGGCTTGAAAAAGGCTTCCAGGAATCGGGAGGGAATTTGACTTTTTTGTGTTCCATCGTTGGAGTCAATACTAGGCCGGAAGAAGGAAGGAGCAGTGCCAGTTGCAGACAGTCCAGATCGAAGACATCATTTCATCAGGGGAGAAGAAGATGGGAGTTGGAACCTGCCCAGTGCCTGCCAGGAGAGGTGACTGACTCGGTCGGCGAGAGAAGTCTGTTTGCGGCTGACTGGTCACATAACACAGGTTAGTCAAGCAAGCAGCATATAATACAACCGTGAGGTGAGCTCAGCTGTATTCAAACTAAGTGATGTGGCATAGTTTTTGGAATGTGTTCTGAGTTTTACAGATAGGTGAGTAATAGGAATCTGCAATGTGTGAAGTGTCAGAGGACAAACTAGCCAAAGTAACAATGACACAATGTCATTGGTGTAAAGACCTCTTAGTCTTAAAGAGATCTGTAGGTAGTTGCAACACCCACTGTGTAAAGTATTATTGTGCTTATAAAATGGTTATTGCCCTGCTAACTCTCAATCTTTACATCACTCTCCCCAAACATACACTCATACACACATACACATACACTAATGGAATGACAAGTTGTCACTGGTTGCATGCATCCCATAAATGAAGAATGCTTCAACCCTGCCCTACTTAGATTTTTCTGTTTCATAGCATGTACCTTTGTATACATATCCTTTTCAATATAGGAAGCTACAGCAGCCTGCTTCTGTAAAGGTAAGCATTTATCTGATATGTTGAACATGGTTTGAGAACAAACCTGTGCTGCCAATAGGGTTGAAATCAAAAAGGTTATGAGGACAGGGCAGAAAGTATAAAGCAAAACCAGGGACGGTCGAGAAGTATGGGTCTAGAGATACCACCCTGCGTAAACATGTACATGTAGTAATCTCAGGGGAAACAGACATGCAGGAACATACCACTTTATCAGAGTCCTCCTCCCTTCATCATACAGTAAAAATTTGACTTTGACTCCCTCCCCTTTACCAGCTGATGTGACATCACATGACAACTTTTCCAGGGAAAGCGGCATGTGATATACATTCCTCATTCTGCTGCTTTTTATATATTTAAGTCCGAATAGTTATTCGGCACATGGTCGTAGTCCTGTCTAACTATGATGGCCAGGAACGTTAAGACTGTCTTCTTACCGGTATTAGTTCTAGTTTCTTATGCCTCGGCTGGGGTATTCTTTCAGAGGAACAAGCCATGCTACATACTGGGTCTGGTATGCAGGCATGCTGGGGTGAGGTAAGTAAAGACAGAAATAGGAGATCTGAACTTGTGTCCCTTCTGTCAAAGACCTGCACAATTTCTGGCGGTTGTGTCATGGAACAGGGTTTTCTTTGTAGCCCCCTTTTTATTATTTTAAAGTAATCTTCGCCTCATTATCACTCAGTGTTTCAGTTGTTTTTGTTAATATTTTTGTCTTAGACTTTTCAGCTGTTGTGATTTAAGCAATAGGGTCATGATGTTTTTTGCCTTTAGATTTAACATTGCTCTTCACAGAATTACTATTCTGGCTAACAAGGCTGTCACTGATGTAAACGCATACATGTATCCTTCGTCGTTAACTGCTGGGATCTCATATATGAAACCATAGTTAATAAAATGATAAAGTGATTCTCCCCCGTAGATGTTTTTTCTTAATTCAAGTTAAATTATCATGAATACATTTCTTTTTATCACAAAGAAATGTCTTCATTAAAACGATGTAATAAGACTATCCATCACTTTCTATATTTGTTGTTGTAAAGTGCTATGCACATAATGTGTGCAGTGCCAGTGTCATTTTTAATTATGTCTTTGAACATCAAGTTACTGCAGTGTAATCCGTTACTCATTTTGAGTGATTGCGTTTGCTTAGAAAATAGTAATGGAAAATAAAGCTCATTATGTGGAACGTGTCATGTGTCTTTTGAATAAAACATGCCTTAATACTAGCCCTTTAAGTCCTAAACTGTAGCACACAGTGACCATTTTTAACATTTCCTAATTACTGTGTAAACAGAGATGACATCTCCTTACAAACAAGGTCACTACCTTGGCTTAAATATAAAAAGTTAATGACTCTATTTAGATCCCAAATATGAAGTTATAGGGTACCACCCATCCTGATCTGCACATGACAGTCCTGATTTTGAGTGCAGTGTCTCATGTCCCACAGCTAACCCCAATAAGACATTAAAAGTCCTGGTTTTGAGTCACTTTATATATTCAGTTTTCTCTCATTTATACTGTAGAATCTCTGCACAAGCTCTGGATTTGATTCTCTCTCTGACACACACACACACACACACACACACACACACACACACACACACACACACACACACACACACACACACACACACTGCTGCTGTATTTTATTTATTTACTTTTTCTGCTTTGTAATCTAATCTGCAACCCAAACCGAGCCTCTTGCTATATTAAAGGACAAATGAGTGACGCTCTTAGATGTTCGGTTTATATCTTGCAGAGGATATAACAGACGGCCAGCTTCCAAAGCTTAAGGGTACCTTCCATGCTTCCACCAAAAGCTTCAAAGCTTTCCTACTGTAGAAGAGCTTAACATTTCTCCATTGTTGGTCAGAGAAGTTCTGGGGGGGGGGGTGCTTTTCAGTATAATAGTTTGTCTTATGCTAAGTGCTGTTATTTTTCTTGGACTGTCAGTTGTAAGAAAATGTTTACAATTTTCATTTTTGTGTAATTCATGTCAGTGATGTAATGTCTATTTTCATCCAATTCAAAGAATGGGTTGTCATTTCCAATCGTATCCGATCTCGGACCCATCTCTGAAGCTTCACGGATCCAGGGCTCTGACTTCTATACCCTTAATTCTATGCACTCTTCCCTTGTACCTTATATCTTGTTTGTCACCTGAGCATCAGATGTTGTTTAGGGATGAGTGTTCAAAATCTTTTTGGTGTATCCTTTTAACGGTAATCTGCATCTTTACTCCTCTCTTACTGAGAGACTAGTTTTTCCAGCTTTTAGTTCTTTTCTCCCAAGATTTTTGTGAGTTATTTAAAAAAATGTTTCTTTGCTATGGTTAGATCTTAGGATATTTATTTCTTCTAGTGTTAGTGGTAGCCATTCTGCATTTACGGCCAATCACAAACTCTGTCTATGAGCCAATCAAGTAGAGAATCTGAGGAGGACAGGAGTCAATGAGAGCTCCCAAATAGAGGCCAATCGTGTTCCTGGAAGCCTTTTCGCGCCAAAATGACGGCTTGAAAAAGGCTTCCAGGAATCACGAATTTTACTTTTTTGTGTTTGATCGTTGGAGTTTCAACACTAGGCTGCCAGTTGCAGTCCAGATCGAAGACATCAGGGGAGAAGATGACGGGAGTCGGTGGAAGTTAGCCTGCCTGCCTGCCAGAAGAGGTGACTCGGTGAGAGAAGTCTGTTTGCAGTGTTATACAAGGGCTGAGATTTTTCTTTCTGCTATGCTGCTGGACAACTGGGATTTTCGACTTTGTATATTTGGATTGTATTGAGTTGAGGAGCTCAGATGAAGTGATAGACAGAGCAGAGGTAAGTGTTTTAGGCTGTAATAGTTGCAAATATTTCTCTTATGCTAGCACAGACCCTGTAATTTTAGCAACTTTCTTAGTGTGTAAGCAATATTTAGTCTGTATTTGTGCTGCTTGTCCCACAAATCCTGTTCTAGCAACTTTTCTAAGTTTAAAACAGCAATATTAAAGTGTCTGTTTCTGCTGCTTGTTCCTAATGTCTGTTATATATTTTTTTTGGCAGGGGGACTGTATGCCATGACAGGTCCTTGTTCTAGCAACTTTCTAGGTTTATTAAGAGCAGTTTTTAAAGTGTTTGTATGTTTCTGTTGCTTGTCACCCTAGTATGTCTCTGAAAGTAATTGCCCTTTCTAGGTTTATAAGAGCAATATTTTAAAATGTTTGCATGTTTCCGCTGCTTGTCCACTAGTACGTCTCAAAGTAATTGCCTTTTTTTTTTTTTTTTGAGAAACTGCATGCAACGACAGGTCTGCTGCTTGTCCCTAATGTCTATTTTATATTTATTTTTTTTTTGGGGGGGGGGACTGTATGCCATCACAGCTCCTTGTAGCAACTTTCTAGGTTTATTAAGAGCAGTTTTTAAAGTGTTTGTATGTTTTTGCTGCTTGTCACCCTCGTACATCTCTGAAAGTAATTGCCTTTTCTAGGTTTATAAGAGCAATATTTTAAAATGTTTGCATGTTTCCGCTGCTTGTCCACTAGTACGTCTCAAAGTAATTGCCTTTTTTTTTTTTGGAGAAACTATATGCAAAGACATGTCTTCTTCTAGCAACTTTCTAGGTTTATAATAGCAATATTTAAAGTGTTTATGTTTTTGCTGCTTGTCACCCTCGTATGTCTCTGAAACTAATTGACTTTGTTTTTGTATAAAGATAGGTGGGCAAGTGAGCACCAGAGGATTGAAAGTGTCATTGAGGCAAGGAAGTGAAGCATGCAGGCCTTTATAGTAAATAAAAGGAGCAGAGATGAGCAAGAGAAGAGGGTGCAAAGTCAGGAAACTTCCAGTGAATGGGTAGGTTATGGCCCTATTGTCTTATATCTTTGCTATTGAGGACATCTTCTAATTTTCCTTTCTGCACTGTAGCCCCATTTGTTTCATTGTCTAACATCACTGTGTTTTGCAAACCTGCTAGGTATAGACTACCCAGACTGCAGTGAGGACAGGGATGTAGATACAGCACAGACCCCAAAGATGAGAAGATACACAATTTTTCAGCCAAGTTGGGCAAGTGCCTTTGACTGGCTTTCTGTGAGTAGGTACGGAGTGAAATTTTCCTTCTGCAAGACTTGTAACACGGATTTCACAATCCATTATGGGGGTCGACATGACCTGCAACGACATGCTAACAGTGAGAAACACAGGCAGAATTGCAAGCATGCAGCTGCAAGATCTATGGTGGATTTCTTTGGACCACAGAGTTTAGCAAGTACAAAGGTGGTTGAGGCAGAGGTTGGTTTTGTGTCTCTCCTTGCTAAACACAACTTATCATTTGCAGCAGGAGAACACATCCTGAAATTTATGAAGAAGAGTGGAGAGGATCAAGATGTTCTCTGTAAAATGACATGTGGAGCGACAAAGGCAGCATGCATTGCACAGGATGTGCTGGGGCCTCATTACCAGAATGATGCTGCAGCAGCCTACCAGAAATCACCATTCTGTGTGTATATGGACCAAAGCACAGACATGGGAGATGACAAACTGTTAGTCATCCTTGTTGGTTACCTTGATGAAAAGGCAAGCAAAAATGTGACAAGGTCCCTTGATATGCCAGAATGTGTGTCCGGAACTGGACAAACAATGTTTGATTCTTTAATGTCCAGCCTGACAAAATTTAACATTCCAGTTTCCAACATTGTGGGCTTTTCTTCAGATAATGCTGCCTCAATGATTGGAAAACACAGTTCTGTGCTGTCTCGTTTAAAGGAGGTGAAGCCCACAATTGTAAACATGGGGTGTCTCTGCCACTTGGCAGATCTCTGTAGTAAGGCTGCTGTAAAAGCACTACATTCATCAGTTAATGAACTTGTATCAGATCTGTACTGCCATTTCAGTTCCAGTGCACAAAGACAACAAAAACTTCAGGAATTTGCTTTGTTCACAGATACTGACCCCCTCAAGATCATTAGACATGCACCTACTAGATGTCTCAGTCTTGGTAAGGTTATTAACAGAACCCTGGACATGTGGCCAGTTCTAAATTTGTATTTTCTGTCTGCAGAGCCAAGGTCTGCTAAGATTGACTTAATTTCTAAAAACTTGCAGAGTCATGAAGTGCATATGATTTTTATGTTCCTTAAGTATGCACTGGAACCCTTACTGGAGTTCAACATACAGCTTCAGAGCAGAGAAAGTCAGCTGCTGACACTGCATGCCACTGTGCATAAACTCCTGCAGCAGTATGCTGGCAGACTCCTCAGACCTGCATCTGCTGTCAGACTAATCAAACACAGTGATGTGTCAGTGTTTCCTGACAGTAGCTGTGTTCTACCAAATGGTGAACTTTGTATTGGCTATGAAGTCAAGCAGTACATGAACAGCCATGAGGAGGATATTGCCAGCACAGTCATTGAATTTAACTTTTATAAAAAAGTTGCAGCTTTTTATGCTGCAGTGCTGCAGAAAATGCTGAAAAAGTTTCCCATGCAGGATCACTTACTGAAAGATGCTGCATTACTTATTGATCCAGCCAAAAAATTGGACATTTCTTCAGAGCTTGTCAGAGATGTTGGCTTACATCTGTGTGTATGTGAAAATGATGTTGAGGCTGAACAACTAATCGATGAGTTCACCCAATATCAGATCGAGGACACAGGGAATCTGAAAGGCCCAGTAGATGGGCCCCACTCATGTGTGTCACAGTACTGGGCACACCTTCTGAGGGACCTTTGCACTGAAGGGAAACTGCCACTCTTTAAGCAGCTGATGATGATCCTACTTTGCTTGCCACACTCTAATGCACAAGCGGAAAGAGCACTTAGTATGGTGCAGAAAGTGAAAACTGAACTGCGTCAGTCTCTGAGTGTAAAAACACTGAACTCTTTGTTGGCAATTAAAATGAATGAAGAACTGGATGCCTGTGGTTTTAAGCTGCCAAAACATGTTTTAGAGGCTGCCAAGAAAGCCACAGCAGCATACGATAAGTCTACATCAGACTTATGATAGGATGTTTAACTTGGTCTAAACTTTGTGTGAATTGCAATATGTCTGTTTACAAAAATAAAAATCACATTTACTACATGTGTTAGAGGCTGCCAAGAAAGCCACAGCAGCATACAGTATTACAGTAAGTCTACATCAGACATATGATAGGACGTTTAACTTGGTCTAAACTTTGTGTGAATTGCAATATGTTTGTTTACAAAAATAAAAATCACATTTACTACGTGTTAGAGGCTGCCAAGAAAGCAACAGCAGCATACAGTATTACAGTAAGTCTACATCAGACATATGATAGGACGTTTAACTTGGTCTAAACTTTGTGTGAATTGCAATATGTCTGTTTACAAAAATAAAAATCACATTTACTACATTTTCTAAGTGCTGTTTCATTTACTTATGGTGTGGTTATGGTATTGCAGATTAACAAAGGTTTTTGGATCTGAGAAGTGTGGTATTGAATGTTACAGTTCTACCAAGCACCATGGCAATGGCACGTTTTCACGCAGTGCGAAAATTAGGTGTTCCACATTTTGACCATTTGTCACACATTGTTAGGGTCTGTGTTCCACATTGGCCACTTAAGAGGTTGAGACCTATGGATATGAATAACTTGATACAATGATGTTTGTATAATGTCAGTACATTCATATAATGGTGTCCTTTTTGGGAATTTATCAGCAAATTACACAAGTCTAGAGAATAGAGAGATGGTGGATCCAAGATCCCAAAAATATATGTATAAATGTAGATAAAGAGACTTGTAGGCTGGAAATTAAAATACTTGAAATTTATTACAAAACACAGATTTAGGTAAACACTTTTGAGGCAATCCTCTTCTTCAGACCTTAATACAGAAATAAATTAGCACACAAGGTTTAAATAAAACCAATAGCCAATAAAAATTCTTTAAAAATCAGTGATGCAACCCTCTTTTTTTCAAGAGAGGTTTTAAAGATACAGTACTGTTAAGACCAGATGATAAGTATGCCTTAAAGTCCACTATCCACCTTAATTAAGCATATTCAGTTTCATTGTTAATATCTCCTTCTGTAAGGCTCACATTCATTTTTTGCAAGACCAAGAATTTAAAAATGTGCTGATCACCACAGTCTAAGACATGCTTAGCTAATGCATTAGTAAGTTTGCTGTTCCTGATATCGTTAAGATGTTCCATCATCATTCTAGTGCACAGGGTGTAAAATCATGCAGGTGGACCAAATGTTATTGCATATTCTGCAGTTTCTACATGGGAAAGTCCCTCTACGTTGTGAGACAAACTTGTCACATGTTTTATTCTGTTTATAGCAGTGTTTCTTTTTCAAATTCTTGCTATTTTTAAAACTAAAACTGGGTGTAGAACCAAAAACCCGGCTAATCTTGGGGTCAGTGAGAAGAATGGACCAGTTCTTTTTAATGATGTCACATGTCTTGTAGACATCATTAGAAAAGTAAGACATAGCCTATTGACAGGTAATGAGGAGACTTGCTTATCTGCGGGTACATTCATTAAGCGCTTATCTGAGTAGTAAGTTTTGGTTTTGTGACTTTCATGTAAGTCTACTTCAACTATCACTCTATCAACATCAACCCTCTTGTATCCTCTCTCAACACACTCTGTGGTGAGATGACTCATAGCATCTATTAATTCTTCCCTGTCTGTATGCAGTCTCTTGCAACGTAAGACTTGGTTCTTGACTATATTCTTAGTAATGTGCCTAGGATGCATACTGGAACGGTGAAGAATGTTCTTCTTCCTACAGTCCTTCCTATGTA
The DNA here is from genome assembly GCF_019279795.1 of Protopterus annectens. Taxonomy (NCBI): domain Eukaryota; kingdom Metazoa; phylum Chordata; order Ceratodontiformes; family Protopteridae; genus Protopterus; species Protopterus annectens. The sequence goes on from NC_056733.1 coordinate 366,982,624, forward strand.
TCCTTGTCGAGATGTGTCCCAACATATTTTTGTTAACATTTACATCTAGAAAGTTGATTTCCTCTTTGTAGTATCTAAGGGAGAAGGAAAGTTATCCAGTGGTGTTATCACGAAACCTAAGAAATGTCTCAAATTGTGTCTCATCACCATGCTAAGCAAAAAAGATATAATTCACAAAATGTTTATAAAACGTAATGTGCTGCTTGTACATGACAGAGGTATGCACCATTTCCTTCTCCCATTGAGCCAGAACAATACTGGCATATGTATTGGCACATGCCATGCCCATAGCAACTTTCAATTCTCTTTGAAATAAAAAGGATGGTGGAAGCTTTCCAAGAGTAAATTAATACATTATAACTGTGGTGGATACCAGTCATGCATTAGAATATAAAGCCACACAATGCTAACAGTTGCAGAGTGTGTGTTTTGAACATCTGATCATTTGATTACAGAAAACATATGATATTGTAGAGAGTGAATGTGCAGTAGTAGTTGTGTCACTACAATTGTGAGATACATCTGTACATGTTATTTTTGCAAGGGATATGCGTGCCTGTTATTGCTGTAGTGAGGCAACAACATACAGAATATTGTCTCATTCCCCTCTTACCAGAGGAGAACACTTACTACAAATGTTATATAAGGAAAATGTAATCACAAGTCATCATTACTGAGAAGAAAAGCATTGCTGTGTGAGAAATTGTCATGGCCTTTTCTTAGAGTAATCAACATCTATACATATATACAGCATATGTGTTTGACAACAGTGTTTGCAACATGTACAGTCACAGTAAGACTGTCACAACATAGTCTGAGCAGTAATAGCAGCATTTGAACTAACTACCCAAGGTCATAAGATAGAAACAGTGCCTGAATCACAAGCATGTGGTATGACATATTGCTGTACAACTGTGACAGTGCCTAGTTAAATGGCTTGTTATGCTAAAAGGTGGTCAAATGACCAATAATACTGTACAGCGACACATGATTTATGCATTTGAAGAGTAATCTACACAGTATGAGAGTAAAAGATGCACTGTACTCAAACCTCCTACCTATGTAGTTACACAATGTACAAAGCATAGCATCAAGATCAGCACCACAGAATAAACTACACTACAATTGTGAGATACTTCACTTATGTAAGGATTATGTAATCGTGCTGGCAAAAAAATGCATTTTCTCTAGGCATGCCTAATTTAATTTAACACCATGCCACTGACAGTATAGCTCGTAAGTGTAAATAACAGTGTTTGTTAGGTAGTTGACTGTATATGACAGTAATCACAGTCACAGCAAGGATGGACTTGAACCACTTACCTATCTAGTTACACAACCTACAGAGAAATATATTAGCATCCAGTACCAGATTCTGAAGACAAGTGTGACCTACAGCATCTATGAAGGGATGGCACAGCAGTGTATTGCTAAAGAGATGTGTATGTTAAAATAACTTTTACAGCTATCTGGGGTTATAAAGACTGCCACTACAAATGTGTGTAAACCAGTCCTGCATCCAGTTACAGTCACACACATACACAAATGCACACACGCATACACACACACACACACACACACACACACACACACACACACACACACACACACACACACACACACACACACACACACACACACACACACACACACACACACACACACACACACACACACACACACACACACACACATGCACACACACACACACCCACACACACACACACACACACACACACACACACACACACACACACACACACACACACACACACACACACACACACACACACACACACACACACACACTTAATAGGTAATCACTCCTGTATTTGAACTGCCTACCTATCTAGTTATATATACCAGAGAACAGTGTAAGTATTACAAGCATCACAGGAAAAATCTGACTTTTAAAGTGTTTGAATGCACTTTAGAAAGAATGACCTCATCAGTGTGTTGTAAAAATGACGATGTTATGGAAAGTGGAATACGAGAATGGGGGATCCATTGACCTTTATAAAATGTTCTCCATGCGGAAGTGGATCTATTTCAGTGCTTGTGGAATCAATGGCTTGGCTTCAGCCCCACAGAGACAAGTTAATCAGTGTGAGATTCAAAAATCCTACTTAGCTGGTTATATAATCTATAGATGATTGCATTAGACTCACACACAGACCACAATAGAAGACTGACTACAAGTGAGACATGCAGCATCTTTGAAGGGATGACATCACCACTTTCTTTGAGAAACAGAACTATGGTTAAAATCCAATACATTCAAGTTGGATTATGTACTAAACTTGGTATCCTACAAACTGCTAGGAGTTGAACTATGTCTAGCATATAAGGCATCCTCCAACCTATTACTGATGGACTTACTGCACATTAGTAAGTCAAATGGCATCATAAATACTCAGTCTAGGAATCTAAACCTCTTCTGCAACATCATCAGAATGGTTTGGATGGACAGGTATGTCTTGCAGAGGATAATGTTGCTGTGGAACAGACTCCCATCCACATAAACCAAAGTTCAACCCTGTCCATTTTCAAGCACAACTTAGCTCTATGGATGGGTAACATAAAATCTACCTGACTGCCCTTATACTACTAATGGACAGAGGCCACTCCTGAATGCTTTATCCCATGCATGGATCCCCTCAGATTATCTATTGTATGATCTCAGTTATTCTCATTGGAACATATAATTATCCACCAAGGGATGGATAAAGCCAATCTATAACCAAACAGAATAGATTATTTTGACCACAGAAAGGGAAATTGGCTAGGTTTAAAATGGTCAACAAAAGCAGCTAGTCTAGTAGTTACTTAGGAACTTCTAAACTGATTACAGTTATAGGCAAAATATGTCACTTGAGTGTAATGTTAAACATTGCAAGTGAGAGTAAAAGTATTCCAACATATTAATTATGAGCTCTTACTTGAGTGGAATGTTACACATCGCACATGTAAGTGAAAACATTCCAACTCTACCCCAGACATAGTAGTCAGTGCTGTATTTGAACCAACTACCTAAGTAGTTACACATTCCAAAGAGCACTGCAGGAACTGCAAGCACCACAGGAGAAGTCTGACTTCCATTGTGTGAGGATCCACTTCAAAAAGAATGACCTCATAAGTAGATTGCAAAGAAGATATAGTTGTGAAAGGTGGGATTAAAGAATGGTTGATTTATTTAGCAGTTTAAAACATTTCTCCATAGTCAAAATTGATTGAGCACAGCTGTAATGGAAGACATGCTCACCTGACTCTATACCCTTCCCCATTTCATACAAAAATTTCCCATGTTGAGTATTGAACCTCCTACCTATCTAGTTATGCAACCTAGAGAACATATCATTTCCAAGCACCACAGAAAAAGTCTGACTTTTAATGAATACACTCTTGACAGGATGATATCATCACTGTGTTGTAGAGAAGATATTTCTGTTAAATGTGAGATAATGGTACTGTGTGCAAAGTTAAATTATTCTGCTCAGAGAAACTGGCATAGCACCAATCATTACACACATACTTCCCATGTTGAGCATCAAACCTCTTAACTATCTAATTACAATCTTGAGAGCACAATATTGGTTGCAAGTGCAACAGGAGAAATCTGGACGTTAAGTGGAGAGAGAGCACTTTTGACAAGTTCATGTCTTCATTGGTTGCAGAGAGGATGTTTCTCTTAAAAGTGAGATAAGGATGCTGTGTGCAAAGTTAAATGTATTCCGCTCAGGGGAAGTTGACTGCATTAAGTGTTACTTAACTGTCATTCTATTCTCTCCCTACTCACACAAGTTTCTCACATTGAGCATCCCAATTCCTACATGTCAAGTTACACGATTTAGATAGCCTGACATGACTTGCAAGTGCCACAGGAGAAGTCTGAATTTAATAATGTGTAAAACCACAGTTGTGATTGCTAAAAGTCCACTGTTTGGAACAGATGGTACTGTACATCACAGGTTTTGGGATAATTGCATGTGTATTCACAGGACAAAATAACAGTACTGTGACAGTCCCATTTAATGACATACTTCCTATGAAAATTTAGAAACAGCTCATGTACACTGTGTTACTGTGGGGGGCATGTGCCTGTTTCACAGTAATGGATGCCAAAGAAAATCATAGTTGCAAACCAATGGATTATCAATCAAAATTTCCTGCCAGTTCATTCTGGAATAATTGCACACTTGTCTTGTCTCTTGCTTGCACAATGTACATTGACAAGACAAACACACTTCCTACGTAGGGCAATGCACTGCAAAATATAACAGGGATGGACAGTGCATGAATTGTTTAAACAACATTGCAAAACAAGTAAAAATAATCCAATATAAAAGCAAAACAGTTGTAAGTGTAACTATTGGAGATCAGACATACATTAACTGACTGAATTAATTTATTCAACATCACTCTAAAATCAGGATAAAATTTTCACAAAATTCAGTACAGACATATAAATGTTGTGCCACATGTATATGCCTGTGACTTTTAACAACTTCCCTTTTTATCCTATTCAGTAAATTTACTGGATATCTCTTGTCTCTAAACATGTCAATCAAAATTGTCATTGCATGTGAAAACTTTATATCATCATAAACCTGTCTAGAAAGTTGGACCATTTGGCCCTTTTACAAGTCTTTTAAAATTCTGGTATTTTAAAGCTAAAAGCAAGATTTATTTAGTTTGGTTTAATTTAATCTGACTGCTTACATCAAGTTTTTGCATTTTAGGTTTATATTTATATGTATATTTTTATTGTTATTGTTATTACACTTACAGGAACATACGCACTTTTAAATTTTTTGGTGGTAATACAATATAGAATTGTTTTTTAATATTTTATAGGAGGGTATAATTTGGAAAAAAGTTTGTTATGAGGTTTTACTAAACCTTGAAGGCTGCATGGCTGCAGTTTGATTGACTAATTGGATATGTTGACTTAATGTGTGTATATCTTCTGGTGTAATTTTTTTAGAAATCACTCTGATGATGTCCTGAGTGTGTGAAGGGGTGAAATCTCTAAGCCTTTGTTAAATAAACTATCATCATCCAATTTGGCCTTCTCATAGTCTACTGGTGCTTTGTTTTTACTGTTGGTTGTGTTGTGTATTTGGCTGTTTTGCCTGGTGTGCTGGTTTCTAGTTGTCAAAGCACATAGCCTGTGAATGTTTTCATTTGGCAGTCCTGTTGGCAGACCTATTTTACTGCAGCAGCTCTCTACACATATTTCTAACATGTCAGGTGTAGAGAATCCTATCAATCCTGTTACTTCAACTCAAATGGGTATCCCAAATTCCTGGACTCATACATCTAGGAACTTCAACAATGGTGCAAATTTTAATTGGCTCAACAGCATTAATGAGCAATGAACATTAGATATCTCATGATGGTTGCATACCCAAAAACTGGATTTTACCTTGCCCATCATTACTTCTAGAGACTGAGCAAGTGTACAAGTGCAGTTGCAGAATTTGGTGCCCATCGATCTATGCATATAGACATATCCAGTAGGTACTGAACCTGGCTCACTATGTATGTTGAATTAATAGAGCTGTTTGAGCATATTGGCCTGGCATTAATAAAAAAATCTGATTTTGGAGAAACATTGTAAGTTACCAAGATTAAAAATGATAAAAGCAACAAAAAAGCAGAAAACAATCGATGCAATAATAATAAATACTAGAAAAACAGTTGAAAATCAGATGAGCCACAAACGTAACTTTAATGTAAAAACAACAACATCCAGTAAGTACTTTCATCTTGTTAAAATACTTCTTCAGACTGAATGCATGCCACAAAAATATTTATACAATACATAATCACATGACTTAATTACCTACCATTACTAATAAGATTAATGGTAATTGCCTACTATTAATAATAAGAACTAATCAGAATAATGCCTCATTTAAAACTTCTTTACAGTGTTACCTACCTTCTGTCTGGAACTGCACTTGTACTAAGCCTCCACCCTTTAAAACCTGACTGCCTCCACTTCATGAAGATATTCCTGTCTCAATGAACATTGTCTACTAAATGTCTGGTGTTAACTTAGCTACACTTTTTGCAGTAACTTAATTTAATGTATGGCATTTTTTTCTCTCATGATACAATTTATGTTTGTATTTAGTTGTATCTAACACAGATAACTTCTGTTTTACCTTTACTTTGTATAATTGTCAATTTCTTGACTATGGCATATACTTTGTAAAATTATCACATTGTAACATTCTCTTGTATGTTCATGTTTTTTGTGGAGCTTTTCTCCTTGGGCCTCCACTGAAAATGGGCTCTTAATGGCCAAGCAGGCTATCCTGGTAAACAAATGCCAATAAATAAATTTGTATTTAATTCTCTTACACTTTAAAATTCTCTGTTCAGTCCTGGAGGTTCACAGGCATCTCATTTTACTTGCCAGTGATACTCTCTCTATTCTAGTTCATCTTCTGCATCTAATCTATTGACAAAATTATGAACCTGGTCTAAAACAACAAACCTTAATGAAATTTTACATCCACTACTAAAATAATGTTTGCTAAGTACATTATTAGTGTTCACCCCTGAAACAACATGTATATGTTCATAGATTCTATGCTATAATTCTCTAGTAGTCCTTTCAGCATAAAAGGCAGGACAAGACGTACACAAAACCAAATAAACCACAAATCTTGATTTACAAGTAAAGTATCCAGACTTCCTAATTTTAATACCATTAACAGATACTTCAGTTAAACCAGTATATAAGTGCTGGCAATAATTACAATTAAAGCACTTAAGCATTCATACTTTGTTGTATTTCTTATTGTCATGAAAAATTGCAAAAGCAAGTTACATGATGGGTCTTGAATACTTTTGTAATATTCTAAATGAAGAGGAAAGTTTGTCATATATGAAAATTAACCTCCTAGTTGACTTTATGGATTTAGTATTAAATAATTTTGTATTTTTTTGATGGAGAGTTATTTCGACAAGTTTCAGGAATGTCATTGGGTATAAAATGTGCACCAGTGTATGCCAATATGGTCTTAGCTGAAGGGGAAAAAACAATATGGATTTTCTTCTCCCTTTATGTATCATATGGTGCCCTACTTTACATTCTTGGACGATATCTTTATACTATGGAAAGAGGACCTTCAGGGCATCTCCAAATCCATTCACTGTTTGAAAAAGACTACCTCCTTTTTAAAATTCACCTTTAAGGTGCATGCACAAGTAATTGATTATTTGGATATTTGTTTGTACAAGGACCCATCAACAGGGATCTTAGCATCCAACATCTTTTGCAAGAAGACATACTCCAATCTACTCCTGCATTTTGATAGTTGTCATCCTTCTTATCAAAAATGAGTGTCTTAAAGGGCCAAATGGTCCAACTTTCTAGACTGGTTAGTGACAATATAAAGTTTTCACATCAGATGACAATTTTGATTGACATGTTTAGAGACAAGGAGTATCCAGTACATTTACTGAATAAGATAAAAAAGGAAGTTGTTAAAATAGAAATGGGAGATTTGCTTCTATTTTGAAAGTTAGTCTTCCTTCAAGTGTACTCAGTGACAATGCTATACCCCCAAGGTGTTACAATAGAAAAGGGGTGATAATAATTCATTACAATCATGACAGCATCCATAGTTACAATTCAAGACCAACTGGAATTTATTATTTTCTTCGGACATAACGGAACGTTTGGGTGAAAAAACACATAGGTTATGTTTAGTAGGGGGAATAATATAAAAACCTTGATGGAGAATAATAAGTTTGGGAAATAAGGTCCATTTAATTCAGTAATGTATAAATGTGGAGCTGTTGCCGAAAGTCGTTATGCGGAAAACACAGTATCAGTTATGTATATCATGCAAAGATGTCAGGAATAAAAATAAGATCTCCAAAGTCTGCCGCATGCATTGAGTAGTACAGAGTTTATTAGCAACACAATCCACAGTTCACTATCCAAGATTAGACTAAACACTTTCATTCATGAAAAAACTGGAACTTCCTCAGAAACTGGATAGAAAGAACATAACATCCTTAAAACTCATACATTTAAAGACACAGGCATACGTTTTACAAATTTGTTCTATCTAGTAAAATACACTTAGTTATAATACATTGAAATAACATAAAATAGGTCTAAAGTACAAATTGCAAGCAAAATTCATGATCCTACCATTTTGACCACCTCAGTAGCAATATTAAAAATTACATAAACATAAAAATAAAGAGAATGAAGATTAGTGTGTGTCATAATGAGCATAGCTGAACATTATGCCAAACATAAAAATAACTTAAAGTTAAAAACACACACGAATGAGAGATGTGTAAATAAAATTATAATTGTGCATCAATAGCCTAATACCACCACAGCTAATAATAAAAAAATGCTCTTTCTATTCTAATTTCAAAGAGCATTTTTTGGTACTGCAGAGATGAAAAACATATTATTCAAACTGAGGTAGCATTAAGTCTAAGTTGCCATAACAGTGCCTTAAAACTCTAATCTCAGTGACCAGGCCCTTCCTCTTGGTTGGATATTGTCCGTTTCCAGTATGGCAAATTTTTAATTCCCAGGTACTTGACAGCCAAGGGGATGCTTGTAAAAATGTGTTATTGTTCTTCACCCTGATGTTATACAGGTGCTCATAGATCCTTTTACTCAATAAACATTCTGTTTTTCCTCTACAGAAACTTGAACAACAGCTACACAATGAAATGCGCACTACTCCACGTCTTACAATTACCCTTCCTAGCTCTAATAACACTGCTAGTACCATTATCCAGCTTCACCTGCTCATCCATCATAATGTTTGAGCACTGTTTACAGTAACCAGATTTAGAGGTCTTGTTCTTCACCAAGTTAGTGTCTGATTCCTTGTTATTCTCCATATATTGTTTAACATTTAAAGATCAGTTTTGTGTACAAAAGTCGGGTCAGTACCTAAAATATTTCCTAATTGTGCTCTTAGTGTAGCCAGCTATTCTTTGTAGACAATAATAAGTGCTCTATAAAATCAAATCTAGAGTGTGTTGTTACAGTATTATGCTTATTATTAACCTCTTCATAGGTTCATAGGTTCATAGGTTCATACTAGGCTATCTGCCCAAGGGCATTTACAAGCCTAGCCCATAGTTTTGTGGCTTACGCCACCCCTATAGTATGGGGAACTATACCCATTATTTTGCTGTGCCTCTGTCGAGCAGTGACACTGAGGTAATCCCTGGGGTATATAGGTTCATCTTTAAAACTTTCTCCCAATAATATATCTTTTTTACCACATTCTGACAGAATAACTTCTCTAATCTCCTGAATAAACCTTAAGAGGTATCTTTTCTCTATAAAAACATGCCCTCCATTGTTTGAAATTCATTAATCACTTCCTCTCTAGTTGAAGTCATACATGCTGCCCAAATAAATTGGCCTCTCACTAAACTCCTTTTTTGTGACAATGGATGGAAACTGTTGAAATGAAGGTAGGAATTAATAAATGTTGGTTCACAATATATCTTTGAAGCAAATCCATTATTACTCTTACTAATGCATGTGTCCAGACAGATCAAATACTTGTTGTTAAATTGTCATGTAAATTTCAAGAATGTTGTCATGTTATTTAAGTAATTCACAAAAATCACTCATTTCTAATTCTGGACCTGACCATAGTTTGGTGGATAACTCACTATTTTGGGGGAATTATATCTCTCTTTTCATGGAACTTATGTCTATAGTGCTGAATAATAATTATGTTTTTTAGGGGGAATTTTTCAGACAAGTAAAGGGTGTGGCAATGGGTGCAGTCTCAACTATACAAACCTTGTTTTTTTCACCTTGGAAAAAAGACTAAATTTTCACTTCACCATACTGAATATATTGTAAGCTTTACCTTAGATACCTGGATAATTTATTCATACAATGGTCAGGTCCAGAAATAGCTATGGATGATTTGTTTTTGCTGTTGGTTATGTTGTGTACTTGGCTATTGTGTCGGGTGTGTAGTTTAGGAAGTAGGTACAGACATACAGGACATACAAGACAGATGAGGAAGGTGATGGAGATAAAAGTTGGGGAACACCATGATTGAGGATATGTCGGCAATGCTGGAGGCACACCCTCATCCAGCTTGAGAACAGTGACAATCTAGTCCTAACCCTCAGAACTGCCATTACTGTCTCCTAAATCAACTGCCTGGGCTAGTACCAGATGTGGCATAATTTGTGCAATCTTATGTAGGCCCTTTTCAACCCTGCCAATAAGTGCACTGAAACCTGTTTCCATTACATCCTACACCAGCCATGTCAGCTCCTGCCAAATAACAAAATCACCAAAAGCACCATCTCCAGTGGTACTGCTCCTGGAGGGTACCACTGAACCAGCAACTGGAGCAAAGCTACCTGACATAGTGAAGTAGGTAGTGCAGGAGTTGTGGAGGCAACACTGACAGCTTGCGAACTCAAAGTGCTGGGTGTCTCTGCTGCCATCTGTGGAGGTATGGTGGGCCGAGCCACAGTGCTCAGTCTACCTCTCTGTGTCGTCGGTCATATTGTTTTTAGCAGCAAAGTATGAAAAGAGCAGAATATTAATAAATTATAATCCTTCAAAAAAGGTCAGGTAAGTCAAAAAAGAGAGAATTAGATTCATAGCATGTTACATTATTTTATTTTTTCAATACACTTTTTTGTCAATACATGAACCAATATGATAATTTACTATTGTATATCTTTACCACATCCATATATGATGGGAAGGTATTAATGTGTCATAAAGAATATCACTACTAGAATATAAGAAATAGCAGTTGTTATTTCCCTTGTGATGTGTAGAATATATGCATTCACATGTAATAATTATAATTACTGTAACTGAATTGTTCCTGACATATTACTGCCGTTAATATTTTAGAAATACTGTTGTTTAATAAAATTTAATTGCTGCTTCTGGGTACTGAACTCACACACAGTTACTCTGGTGCTCACATTGACTAATGCAAGCAGCACAAGCTACTGGAGAAGGTCTTTTGCATTGATAAAGGCCGAAACCGGTCTGCTTTATGTTTAAATAAACAAAGAAATTGTATTCCTCATTGGTACTGGCCATTTGTCCTTTTTATGATGAATAATGTTGGCCTTTGCACTTGCCATCCATGTGGGTCTTTTTTTGATGGATATACAATCTAGTCCTAACCCTCAGAACTGCCATTACTGTCTCCTAAATCAACTGCCTGGGCCAGTACCAGATGTGGCATAATTTGTGCAATCTTATGTAGGCCCTTTTCAACCCTGCCAATAAGTGCACTGAAACCTGTTTCCATTACATCCTACACCAGCCATGTCAGCTCCTGCCAAATAACAAAATCACCAAAAGCACCATCTCCAGTGGTACTGATCCTGGAGGGTACCACTGAACCAGCAACTGGAGCAAAGCTACCTGACATAGTGAAGTAGGTAGTGCAGGAGTTGTGGAGGCAACACTGACAGACAGCTGCGAACTCAAAGTGCTGGGTGTCTCTGCTGCCATCTGTGGAGGTATGGTGGGCCGCGCCACAGTGCTCAGTCTACCTCTCTGTGTCATCGGTCATATTGTTTTTAGCAGCAAAGTATGAAAAGAGCAGAATATTAATAAATTATAATCCTTCAAAAAAGGTCAGGGAAGTCAAAAAAGAGAGAATTAGATTCATAGCATGTTACATTATTTTATTTTTTCAATACACTTTTTTGTCAATACATGAACCAATATGATAATTTACTATTGTATATCTTTACCACATCCATATATGATGGGAAGGTATTAATGTGTCATAAAGACTATCACTACTAGAATATAAGAAATAGCAGTTGTTATTTCCCTTGTGATGTGTAGAATATATGCATTCACATGTAATAATTATAATTACTGTAACTGAATTGTTCCTGACATATTACTGCCGTTAATATTTTAGAAATACTGTTGTTTAATAAAATTTAATTGCTGCTTCTGGGTACTGAACTCACACACAGTTACTATGGTGCTCACATTGACTAATGCAAGCAGCACAAGCTACTGGAGAAGGTCTTTTGCATTGATAAAGGCCGAAACCGGTCTGCTTTATGTTTAAAGAAACAAAGAAATTGTATTCCTCATTGGTACTGGCCATTTGTCCTTTTTATGATGAATAATGTTGGCCTTTGCACTTGCCATCCATGTGGGTCTTTTTTTGATGGATATACAATCTAGTCCTAACCCTCAGAACTGTCATTACTGTCTCATGAATCAACTGCCTTGGTCAGTACCTGATGTGGCATGATTTGTGCATTCTGATGTAGGACCCTTTCAACCCTGCCAATAAGTGCACCAAAACCTGATTCTGTTATATCCCATACCAGCCCTGTCAGCTCCTGCCAGGTAACAAAATCACCAAAAACACCATCCCCAGTGGTACTGCCATATCTACCAGTACTAACATATCACTGCTGCTAATATTTTAGAAATACTATTGTTTAATAAAATTTAATTGCTGCTTCTGGGTACTGAACTCACACACAGTTACTCTGGTGCTCACATTGACTAATGCAAGCAGCACAAGCTACTGGAGAAGGTCTTTTGCATTGATAAAGGCCGAAACCGGTCTGCTTTATGTTTAAATAAACAAAGAAATTGTATTCCTCATTGGTACTGGCCATTTGTCCTTTTTATGATGAATAATGTTGGCCTTTGCACTTGCCATCCATGTGGGTCTTTTTTTGATGGCTATACAATCTAGTCCTAACCCTCAGAACTGCCATTACTGTCTCCTAAATCAACTGCCTGGGCCAGTACCAGATGTGGCATAATTTGTGCAATCTTATGTAGGCCCTTTTCAACCCTGCCAATAAGTGCACTGAAACCTGTTTCCATTACATCCTACACCAGCCATGTCAGCTCCTGCCAAATAACAAAATCACCAAAAGCACCATCTCCAGTGGTACTGCTCCTGGAGGGTACCACTGAACCAGCAACTGGAGCAAAGCTACCTGACATAGTGAAGTATGTAGTGCAGGAGTTGTGGAGGCAACACTGACAGCTTGCGAACTCAAAGTGCTGGGTGTCTCTGCTGCCATCTGTGGAGGTATGGTGGGCCGAGCCACAGTGCTCAGTCTACCTCTGTGTCGTCGGTCATATTGTTTTTAGCAGCAAAGTATGAAAAGAGCAGAATATTAATAAATTATAATCCTTCAAAAAAGGTCAGGTAAGTCAAAAAAGAGAGAATTAGATTCATAGCATGTTACATTATTTTATTTTTTCAATACACTTTTTTGTCAATACATGAACCAATATGATAATTTACTATTGTATATCTTTACCACATCCATATATGATGGGAAGGTATTAATGTGTCATAAAGAATATCACTACTAGAATATAAGAAATAGTTGTTATTTCCCTTGTGATGTGTAGAATATATGCATTCACATGTAATAATTATAATTACTGTAACTGAATTGTTCCTGACATATTACTGCCATTAATATTTTAGAAATACTGTTGTTTAATAAAATTGAATTGCTGCTTCTGGGTACTGAACTCACACACAGTTACTCTGGTGCTCACATTGACTAATGCAAGCAGCACAAGCTACTGGAGAAGGTCTTTTGCATTGATAAAGGCCGAAACTGGTCTGCTTTATGTTTAAATAAACAAAGAAATTGTATTCCTCATTGGTGCTGGCCGTTTGTGCTTTTTATGATGAATAATGTTGGCCTTTGCACTTGCCATCCATGTGGGTCTTTTTTTGATGGATATACAATCTAGTCCTAACCCTCAGAACTGTCATTACTGTCTCATGAATCAACTGCCTTGGTCAGTACCTGATGTGGCATCATCTGTGCATTCCGATGTAGGACCCTTTCAACCCTGCCAATAAGTGCACCAAAACCTGATTCCGTTATATCCCATACCAGCCCTGTCAGCTCCTGCCAGGTAACAAAATTACCAAAAACACCATCCCCAGTGAAAATTTAATTGCTGCTTCTGGGTACTGAACTCACACACAGTTACTCTGGTGCTCACATTGACTAATGCAATCAGCACAAGCTACTGGAGAAGGCATGCATGCTTAATATCAAGGCTGAGGTATGCCTGCTCAAGATTCTAGTGGGTGAGGGCCTGACAATTGTTATCTGGTTGCATTAGGACCTGAGTAATGTTTACTTCATGTCTCTCTGAGGTGATTAATCTCTCTCCTGGTGCAACTCACTGTTTGTTGATATTTCCTCTGCAGGGAGCTGTACAATACAAAAAAAAGCTGTCTATATTTATACTGTATATATATATATATATATATATATATATATATATATATATATATATATATATATATATATATATATATAGATATATATATATATATATAGATATATATATAGATATAGATATATATATATATATATATATAGATATAGATATAGATATATAGATATATAGATAGATTAAAGCATAATGAATAACTCTGTTGCCTGGCTTGATAATTAATGCCATATTATAGACAAGTTCTATACTTACACAACTGAGGGTTGATTGCCGGCTTAAATTCATCCTCCCATCATTTTAAGAGGTCCTGCTTGTACTTTTTCATGTCACTATAGTGGTGACACCATTGTTCCCCAGTGTGTTAAATGGTAGTTGCAGTGGACACAGCATTGATCAATATATTCCAAGCCTCAGCTTTATATTGAGACCCAGTATAATCTCCCTGCAGTACCCTGTATCTGGAATCCTCAATACCCCACCTACTGGTACCCATTTCAGATCTTGCATGTACTGCATTTGCACAATTACAAGCATATGGATTCTGTGAAGATAGGTGAAGGCTGCCAGCCTAGTCAGATATAATTTTGTAAATAAATCTGTCATTTGTAAATATTAATATAAGCCACAGGCTTGTTCTCTTAAATAGAAGAAAATGCTGTTAAATGTTGAACTTCAAAAAATGTAACAACAGTGCACTCTGCTGTAGGAAAGCTGATAAGTCAAGCATTGTCTAATTATTTAATGTCAAAACTTGGTGCCGAGATGTCTAGATAAAGGCATTCTGCCTATTGTTTTGAGGCCAGAGTTAATGGCTAGAATTTACATGTATAATTTATTTTATTGCCCTGGCTTCCTGACCAGCTGCAAGATCAAAAGGGCTATTAACTGCTAAGTTTCTGTTAGCCTGGGAAAACCAGAAAATTGCTAAGAATGATGTAATGTGAAGCAGTACTGTGTTATCAATTTAAGGAAAGAGAATATTATTTTAAGTATTTCTCTGTGGTCGCTGAACTCTTGACTAGCACTGTGTAGTAAGAAGTACTGTCTTGTGTTTTTATTATTTGTTATTAAATGTTTTTAAAGCTTTTAACTGTGGCTATTTTGTGTACAGATATTTTAAGCTCTAGAGTACATTGTATGTATATAGTGATAATGTCCAAGTCACTCCAATAAGCTTTGCTATTCAGTCACACTTACCATTTGGATAATAATACTGAACAGTAATAGTTGGACACCCTTTGTTAAGGGCCTTTTAGAAGCTGATATTAGTGGGTGGTGGCAGTGATTTCTACCATATAGTCTGGTTAAAAGGGGCACAGCTGGAGAACTTGTGCCAGCCTTCCCCAGGAGTCTCTGTGTGGTTGTATATAACTCATGTCAAAATGTGTGTGTGTGTGTGTGTGTGTGTGTGTGTGTGTGTGTGTGTGTGTGTGTGTGTGTGTGTGTGTGTGTGTGTGTGTGTGTGTGTGTGTGTGTGTGTGTGTGTGTGTGTGTGTGTGTGTGTGTGTGTGTGTGTCAGATACTTGGGCAGAGACACAAAGCACTGGTTGGACAGAGAGGGTGCTGGAGGTTTTAGCTTGTCCACTAGATTGAGATCTGGACCCTACTATAGCTGTGCCAGTGGGAAGTCTTATTGGGGATCTGGAGAGAAAGGGAGACACCATCCCAAGAATGACTGTGATCTCTGTGAGCTCTTAAGGGAAATTGTATTTTACTGTGTGTGTATTTGTTATCCTCACCTATGCGGACGCCCCTCACTGGTGGTAGTGGTGAGGATTGAGGCTCCTTGATTGCTGGACCAGTGCAACGGCATCACAGATTCATTGGCAGATGCACTGACAATACTCCCATCAAATAGCACTAAAAGTTTGAAACACGACAATAAGATTCACAAAGTGTGATTCTAAAACTATTGACACATGTTGTAATGTTCAACAATGAAATGTTCAGCTTGTAATATGTGGGTTATGGAAAAATAAATTGTGACACAGTGTTAAAATAGTGTTTTACCATCTGGGAATCAAACCCATGTGATAAAGAATGCAAAAGTTGAAATTTAACTTAATAATTCTCATTGCCACAGGAGACCTTAATTTTAAGGCTGATTATTAGAGTTATACTAATTTCAGAATGAATGGAGGTATACTTCAGTCAGGCCTGTATGTGTGTGAATTTAATTAGTCCTAGGAATGCATTCCTATCTAAAAGGGAGTATTGCTACTTGTAAATATATTTCAGATGGAAGAATTGCATAACCTGAATAATCCAAGTTGGGTTAAGTCACATACATACTTCGCAAGTCCTATTGCCCTAATCACATAGTTATGATGAGCCATGATAGTTATAATAAAATTATTATGCAATTCATATATATGCAAGTGCATTTTAAATGAAATATCACCACTACCACATTTAAGAAATTGTGTACACATTAGCTTGCAATTATATGTGAAGCTTTGATTATATATTCTAAACAGAAATTTGCAGTTATGCAAGCATTACTGAGATACATTGCTTGCAATAAACATGTTTATTATTCCCATTTGTCTTTAGTTATCTATTACTAATCAAAATGGTGTGAGAAATATGATTTTGACACCCTTTGTAAAAGTATCTGGATTCAAACCATTAATCAACTGTTTTCTTTATCTAACGTGGTTGCACGTATACCTTGCTTGACAAAGAAACTTACCGGACAGGTGCAGTTTCTTCACTGAGTACTATGCAGAGTGCTGACAGACATGCAACACTGCCAGGCTGGTTTGCAAGACAGAAGGCAGCCTAAACTAAATGTTTCACTTTTTTCCTTAGAAAGTGAACTTTGTTTGCATGCTGCCAAGCAGAGATCAAATGCAAAAGTCGTTAAAAATAAATACATGAGAGAGAATAAAGCTGTGAGTGAAATTAATTAAATCAATGGGTATATACGTAGCAATGAACAGATCAAGACATGCATTCAAGTAATACATTCAACTTTTCACATCTTGCAACATCAGGAATGTACTTTATGGAACACATTATCAGGTTTGTATTTAATGACAAATAATATGAAAGTGGACAGACAACAGATCACAAATTTTTAGAAATATTGATAAAAAAAAAAAAACATTGATATCGCAAAATGTGATTTAATATATATTCAGACCACCCTGTGTATAATTATTAGTTACCTGGATTCAAACCCTGTATCAGTTGTCTTTTTCTCTAAATTCACTGCACTTATACCTTATGTCAACAAGGAAAGTTACTTAAGAGGTGCATTTTCTTCATCAAGTATTATCCAGAGTGCTGACAGCTGCAGAATGCTGCCAGGCTGCTTTGCCCTTCAGAAGGCAGCCCAAACTACATTTTTCACTATTCCCTTAGGCAGTGAATCATATTTATGCACTGTTGAGGGGAGATCAAATGCAAAATGCATTAGAAAAAATATAGGGCAGGAAATAAAACTGACAGTAAAATGTAATCATTCAGTTGATATATGTAGCCATGACCAGAGCAAGAATTGCATCACAGTGACACACTCATTCTTCTTATATCATCTTGCAACATCAGAAATGTGCTTTGTGCAACATATTAGCTGGCTTGTAGTTAGTGACAAATAATGTGCAAGTGGACAAACAACAACTTGCATACTGTTAGCAATAATGAAAATAGTTGAGTTTTACACAATGCAGTTGTAAAATTAAATGTGTGTAAAGATGTACTCATGCACCCTCTGTAAAATGAATAATTAACTATATTTGCACCCTGCATCACCTGTCTTAATTCTCTCAATTCACTTGAACTATATATTTTGCCACAAGCATAGTTATTTGAGATGTGAAATTTAGTCAAAGTAGTATCCAGCCTGCCGATGCCCAAAACAACATTGCCAGTTATTTTAGAACTACATAAGCCAGCCCACACTAAACTTTTCCCTTGGTAGTGAAACCTGCTTGCATGCTGCTTAGCAGTGTACAAATGCAGATTACAATTTAACAAAAAAACATATTGAGAATAACAATATGCAGACAAGTCAACATGTATATGTGCTACTCTCGATACACAACAGCTCCAAGGCTCCAAGACATTACACAAAGATCCTTTACCTTTATTGAAACTTGTCTCACTGATATTAAACTCATTTTAAGTCCTAGTAAAACCAAACTTATGATCCCTGTGTGCTCTTAAGGGAAATTATCCCTACCAGAGCCTCTGACACCTCTCCCACCTTCTTCATTACTGCTTCTGATAACAGAATAATTACACCAGATGCACAATTAAAACTACTGGGAGTAGTAATTGATAACAATATGAGATTCAATCAACCCAGCAAAAACTGTCAAAAATGTACACAAAAAAACTCAGAGAACCCTTTTTAGAAATAAACAATTAGTAACAAACAGTACTAGAATATCCATTGCTAGAACCCATCTCCTCTTCACCCTCATTTATGCTTCCCCATACTCACTAATCTAAGAAAAACAGTTCTTATAAAGCTTGAAATGTGTTATAACATGATGGCAAAGTTTGCGACTGACTAAATATAGTACTCACCACTGTATCTCACTAAAAGAATTCTCTAGTTAGAACTTCCCCAACACTTGCTCAAAATCAACTGACAATGGTTCACAAAATACTTCACCATCCTTATAAGACATCAACCATTCAAAACATAACACTCTACACCAACAACCACTCATTTCACTCCAACAATAACATCTTACTAATAGTTACCATAAATAAAAACACGGCAAGAGATTCACTTTACTCCAGTCATGTAGTTAAAATGTGGAATGCACTACCAGACTCTATCAGATCAGTAGAAAACTCTAAATTAAAAAAAAATAACTTAAAAATTAATTTGTAAACACCTTGCTCTGTTCATGCAATGGGCCAGGGTAATACTACCCCCCCAACCCACTCTACAATGTACATGTGTTTTTTTTTTTCATTTCTTAATTCTAACAACTTCTGGGGGATCTATTAATTATAAACTAAAACATGGTTACCTATTACTACAGCACACCTTTACACACTACTAGCATAACACATACTACTCCTACTTCTCATCTTCTGTACATCCCATCCTGCTTCTTCTCCAAAAACATACTATTATGCCTCTATCAGTTCCTGTAACCATTGTATAAACTTGTTCTCTAAATATGTTGCCAAATAACGATCATCTCTCTTACATGGTGTAACACTATTTACTGTATTTGATGATATTCATTTTTCTTTACGTGGAACTTTTCTCCCTGGCCCTCCACTGAAAATGTGTATCTGCCCAGTCGGACTTTCCCAGCTAACAAATGCAAATAAAATAAATAAATAAATAAATAAGTAAACTTAAAAGAATATGAACTGAAAGAAAGGGTATATCTAACAATGAGCACAGCTACTGCCACATGACTCATTCAGCCTTCTCAGATCTCTTCACCACATCACTACTATCATTTATGTCTCATAATATCAGGACTTTATGTAATGCAATGCAAATGTAAAAGGGAACAGAGAACAGCAGAAATGCTTTCATTTTTTTCATGCAGCTCACACAATTAATATTAACATAATTTCAAATGTCATATCTGTCTGTCAGATTCATATACCACTTACTTTACTTACATTTCCCTCCTCAGCACATTCATACACCAAAATGAGTGTCAATATTTCTTATAACCTCTCTCAGTAAAATGATCTGTAAACAGGTTTCAACCCCTACAGCAACTGTACTGTTTACCTAAGCTCAATACATTTACACCTTATGACACATAGATAAGAGTGTGTCAGCTTGAATTTCTTCACTCACTACTCTCCACAATGCTGAGGAAAGTGTAACAATGCCAGTCTCAATTGCACTGTTGATGGCATTCAAAATTAAATTTGTTATTTTTTTCCTTGGGAAGTGAGCTGCTGCTCACTGCTACTGACCACTGTCAGTCAATGGAGAACAATGCCAAATGGTATGCAAACAATCAATTTATAAAAATACATGTTTTGAAACATATACTTTAAATGTACATTTCTGATGTTTCTGCAACTTTGTTATCTTGCAACAGGAATATCTATGGGTTTGAACCATCATATCAGGCTATAAAGAACAATCATTCAAGATTATTTCCCATATTTGCCACATGGAAAGATGCACATTAGCAAGGAGAAAAAGTGTTTAGATTCCCTCAGGCTGTGACATTGTATTAGTCACATGGATAGTGCAACAGAAAAAAGGTATGACAGTTGTCCTTTCTCATTTGCCAGTAAATTTCTAAATGACTGGGATATTGGCAGCACTTAGGATTCCCATGTATTAATGCAATATTAAACAAAGTGTGAAAATACTGCACTTCTTTATGGTGCCTTATTTCTTTATCTATCATTTCCTAAGAGCAATGCTATCTCATTTTTGCTGCATGTGTTATGGGTATTGATGGTTAATGTACTTCCTTGAATGTTCACATTTAGCAAGAGGCTGTTACTGTGGTCATTGAATGTTAGGAATGTTGGTCTACTCACTCAGTCAATATATTTTCAGACTTTCTGGTAAGTATAGTCTTCTTGACACACCCTCCATAAGTGTACATTTAATAGAACAGACTGTGAAACATTCATTGTTCCTGTAGTCAGACTAATCATAGACACATGCAAGATATTAGTAAGTAACACTTCTCAGTGCTTATCCTTTAAGTTATATGGCATGTGCATGTAATCATGTAACTCCTTGCACCATGTTTACCTTCCCTACACTTAGAACAGGTTATGGTATTCAGGAATGGTAATGATTTAACACCTCATTTGCATATTGACAGTATTCAGAAGGTTGAATCTGTACTACATAAAGCTAATCATGAAGTGAATGGAATTGTATCATAGTGGAGAGACTGGATCTAGAGAGCTCAAGACTGCTAAATGCACATTTTAAGGAGATTAATCAACTTTCTAAACTGCTTTCTTGTCAAGGTATGTTGTTATTTTTTACAGAATGATTTTAGTTTAACATTAAGGATGTATTGTAATAATCAATACAACCATTTTAATCTTTTTGTGTTTTCTTTATTCTTTAGTGTCGTCATAGCCCCTACATATCTGTTATTTGTTTGCATTGCACTGTTTGGTAAAGAATGCTACATACCATCATTTCTATTATTTTATTCTTTTTCTGGGAATTCAAACACATTTCAGAAGAGTATCACATAACTTTGTAGCAAGGTCAGGTATTTTTACATGTGTAGTCCAAAGAATGTGCTAGGGCTGTGATATCTACCTAGCTTTGTTCCACACCAGTAGAGATGACACTATAACAGTTTTTTCCATCTCTATGTGCACACTGTGAATTAGCAGTTGTAATGCTGTGATATATCATACAGTTAAACAACTGTTGTCCATATTACAGAACTGTTATACCTGTTATTATTTTAAGAATATTTTGGTTGGGAAGGGCAGTCTTAACTTGTATGTAGTCATGGGGAGCATTACATTTTTAATTGTTGTGAGCATGATAGATGATGGATGCATACATTAATGGGTAACTTGAGTTCACAGCCATCTTGTTTATGTATTATAAACTTAAGTTTTTGTTCGCTTTTTTGTTTCATCTCATATAGGGATATGGAACTGAAGACATCTGTACCCCACCATCCACCACTCACTGATGCAGAAAATGTGGTCATTATCTAGGGCTTCTATCACCATGAAGCTTTTCTCTTAGGGTGTGCTAGAGGTGCCAAATCTGCCCAAGACAGGATATGGCAACAGGTGATCGATGACATCAGTGCTGTAGATGGGCATGAGAGAAATTACTCCCAAATGTAACATAGAGCAAGTGACATGATAATATCTGCCTGGCATATGGTGACTGCAGTTACTAGGTAACAGGTAGCTCTCAGGGGTGGCCCTGCCACTAAACCAACACTAACTGAAACAGAAGAGTTTCTGTCCACTGTGAATGATCCAGATAGCTCAAAAGAGGGTTCACACAGAATCCTTGATGTTCATGTTGATGTGGATGATAGACGCAGAGTATCTCAAGCAGATCTTCCACGCATGCAAAATAAAAAATTATAATTGTCACTGTATATATCTTCATATGTGTATTTCTTTTGTCTTTTATACCTAGAGCCAGAGATACATGTGAATTAGATGACATAGTACTAAAGAGTGATAGAGGAGGATGTTTGTTGGGGGATTTCAACCAATCAGTAAATTTTCAATGAGATTATTTTTGATCTGTACATGAAAAGGGGATTGGTTTCTGTTTCTTGTTTCATTTGAATTATACTACTTATCAGCCCTTTTTCCTTTCCCTTCCTTGCATACAGGAACATCTGGATCACTGTCTACAAGAACACCTGCACGTGGTAAGTAAACATTTTGTTGTTATTACTGTACATGAGATAGCTTTAGGTTTAACTGAGAGTAATGTTTGCATGGTTTTGCATTTATTGTAGAGTAACATACCATTCTTATAAAACATTTTGATGAATTTCATTCCCAGTTTCTCTCTCTGTTGTGTTTATTGCCTGTTATCATAGGTGATCCTGACAATGTCACTATGGAACTCCTATCCCTGATGTCAGAGTATCTGTAGCCTCTAATGATGATAGTGGTGATGAAGAGGCACAGTCTGGGGATGCACAGGTTCAGATTGACACTGAGGCTATGGTGCCCACATCCCTTGACTATATTTCATACACAGTCTGTATGCTTACCCATACCATGCCGTGAAGTCCTCTGATATAGAAC
Organism: Protopterus annectens; assembly: GCF_019279795.1. NCBI lineage: Eukaryota > Metazoa > Chordata > Ceratodontiformes > Protopteridae > Protopterus > Protopterus annectens. The sequence continues at coordinate 367,005,605 of NC_056733.1, forward strand.
AGGTTGAGAGTGACACAGTTTGTCCAGTATTCTGATAAGTCTGATTGTAGAGCTGGTTGATTCTCCCTGTAGCTATCATGAGGGTGAGGTGGCACAAAGGAAGATTGGCAGAGGTGATTGGAGGAGGCATGGTGTCCACCAGATGTATGTGTAGGAGCATAATGGAGGCAAAGGCATGTTCCACTACGGCTTCAGAAGAGATAGTGCAAGTACTAAACATTGTGCATTCTGACTTGCTGACTCCCTGAACCATTGGGTTGACAGCTTGGAAGGGATGAATAACACACTGGATTGGGCAGTGTCTATAACAGAATGTCTGCAGGAGGAGGGTGGGCATCCATGTGGTCTAAGAGATGCTACATCTTCCTTTGTTAGCAGACAATGGCATGACAGATCCCAATCCCATAGTGGCACTACTTCCACTGCTCCATCAGTGATTGTGGTGTCTACATCCAGCCATGGAAGGCTATGAGGTCATGGTCCTGGATGTGGTCATGAGGAGACTTTGTTAAGCAAATATCACTCACATTTAGGTAGCACCTAACTTCTAGCCAGAGCTGTGGAAGTAGCAGTGGAAGTCCTGGCAGAGGTAGTTCTCATTGTCATGGGTGATGATGCTGAATTGACTACTCTACCATGAATAGTTCACACCTGTCCTAGATGCCAGGATGTAGTGCTAGCACAGTCATTGACTGTGTTCTTCAAGACACACACACACACTGGGGAAAAAAACACTTGCCCATACAACCTTACAAACATGCAAGTTATTTAAACAGTACTATTGACTGCTATATATATATATATCTTGTTACTGGACCTGACCACTGTATACTTTAATAAATGCACGTGTTTCTTACACACAATCATTTCTTTAGTATCAGTCTTGACCTCCTGGCCGACCCCATCTTGTCCTCCACAACTCCCCAGTGCAAATGATAATTACTGTGCCATTCCTTTTGCATATTTATTTGTGACAGGGTTGCATAAATGTGTGATGCACACAGTGGATAGCTACTGCTTAGTTACTCACAAGCTTGTATTTACCAATATGTATTGCAAGAAATGTTTGATTCCTTTTCCTACTCTTTTTTGAATGATTGCTTATATAACTGTTAAAAATCATTGTATTTCAGTTATTATTGTAAGCAAAACAGTCAAATCAGTATGTACTTCATTCTTGCTTCTTGCTATACTTGTGAAAATCATGGTATAATTGACCTGTTCCAATGGTTTATAGACAGTAATCAAGTGAAATGCTTGATCCACACAATGGGTAAAATACATATCTGTATGTTGCAAACATCAGTTATGCAAGCTGTTACTGATGTAATTATAAATTCTGAGAAATTCTCTGTTTAAGGTCATATCATTATTGAGAGTACTCAGCCATGTAACCTCTTTTTTTCCCTTAGTGGTTCAGCAAACCTCCGCAGGTACAAATTGTGTTCCTTGGGGTTGTCCCTGTCTGATGCTATTAAATTGTTAAATAAAGATTGTGCAGTAGTTAAATAAAGGTTGTGGAGTTTTACACACAGCAGTTTTCATTTTCATATATGCATGGGATTTTAGGCTTTCATATAGGTAATAAATGAGTGTACTAACCTTTGCCTTAACCAGAGCCAGGACATACAGAGCACACCTCTTTCTATCAGCACCATCTGCAGCTAGTGGTTATCCTTCAGGCATCCTCGTCTGTATCTGCTGATGCTACTGGCCCTGCTTGTAGTCCTAACTGTGGTCCTACCCCATTGATGTCTTCGGTGAAGCTGTTTCCTGAGAATTATATTGTGTAGCATGGCAGAGACTGTGCATGTTTGGGCAGAGGTGCCTTGGTCATACTGCATGGCACCTCCTGATGTATCTAGACACTGGAAGCTTGATTTGAGCAATCCAAACACACATTCTGTGATATTCTTAGTTTGAGTTGTATGGGTTTCTTATGGGTGTCATGAGCCAGGGCTTCAGTGCATAACTTGCATCTCCCATTAGATGCCCTTGTGGAAAGTCACCCCTAGCAAACCTTGTGTACAGCTTACTTTTGTGCGATAAGTGTGTGTTGTGAAAACTGCCTGAGTTACCTACACAGCCATTCTAGATGATCCCTTGGGCATTACAGACAGCTTTACAGTTTATAGAAGAGTAGCATCCTTCTCTGATGGTGTAATCCTTCCCTGTTCACTTGGTGGTGCAGTTATTTCTATGAGTGTGAAATCTTTGGCCCCCAGCACTTCATGGAAGTGTGTTAGAGCATAAAATTCCTGCATGGTACTTGCTCTCGCGATGATTTCCCTGAGGCCTGATGTGGCAGTGACAGAGGTTACATAGTTCCTCTAGTCTTTTCTTGTCCAACTTCTACTGCTCTGCAATTTCTGTGTCATGCAGTCCATGGTCAGTCAAATGGGGTCCAAACACCCTTCTTTTTCTTCTTCTTGCCTCAGGTCTGGCAGCAGCACATTGTTTTATGCCCTTTTGCACGTAGAGCATAATGACAGCAGTAGCAACTCCTAACATTTTTTTTTTCAAAGAGTAATTGTGTCTGTATTCTAAAACATTTTGAAATTCAGGGCAAAGTGATCACTGAGTGTACACAACTGCATTATAGCTTCCTGAATAGCTCAGCCATGTTGGATTTGTTCATTTGCATGTAATTCATCTTTGTATGTTTTAATTAACATATTCTGCCATTTCCCTTTGTTTTGAGACTTTACACGATGAGTACACTTAATGAATACCAAATAGCACACTATCATGTGGTGGCATGTGGCACCACCTACACAATAGCAGCACTTAGTGTAGCTATTAATGAATCCAGCTCTTAAGTTTTTTAGCTTATGAATGAGTTTCAGAGATATGAAGGATATTTTGTTTGCCATATCACAGCATCCTATTGTTCTTATGGTAGAAAAAGAGATACAGCAAATGAAGACAGATATTAAGAGATAAAAAAGATAAAAATATTCTGATTGTGTAATGTTGTCTACTTAAATGTCAACCAGTTTAAATTTTTCAGAGCAATGCAGTGCTGGATAGATGAGTGGTGGTTACATGCAATCTTTGCCATTTAATGTTATGTACTGCAAAGCTTACTGTGTAGAGGACTGAATAGATTACCCATAACACTTTTGCAATATGGTAAATTTGCCAAAAAGAAAGCACAAGGTAGTATGATTCTAAAAGATGTGGTCAGATATCATTTGCATAAACAATATATGAGTTACAGTTTCTTTGATCATGACCATTCTTTTCTTTAAAACTTGGTTCTCTGCATATTTTCACTGCCTATTTCTTCAGTCATTTGTTCAACTGGATTTAGGCAACATTAGTGAGAAAGTGTCTGTGTGTTTCTGCCTAACAAAGTTTACAAAGTAAGCTTTTTTGTATTTTTCTAATGTAATATAGATACTCTTTAGCTGCGGTGGTGGTGCTGCGGTAGCGTTGTCGCCTCACAGTTACACGTTGCACGTTCGAATCTCAGTTAGAGCATCTTCTGTGTGTCGACATGCATGAATGGGTGTTCCTTAGTTGAAGGTTGTGCGTTAGGCCTGGCAAGCCAGCATGTAAAAATCTACTGCCAATCATTAGCAGACCGGAGTTCCGCTATGGCGACCCCTAACCGGGAAAAGCCAAAAGGCAGTTTAATATAGATTCCCTTTAATGTGCAGCAAACTGGGATTCCCTATATTTGTTGAGAGTGGACTGGATGGAGTCTTATCTGGTTGATTTCAACCTGATGAAGATTAACTCCTCAATCACCATTTATCTCAGAAAATTACTGTGGTATGGTCTCTAAGTGTGCACTGTAAGTTATTACTTTGAGAGGTTTGTCCTGTCTTTATGTTTGTGTAATCATATAGTTATCACAGAAGCATAACCTTCCATTGAAAATGATATTGATATTGATCCTCAAATGGTTGATACCTAATGACTGACCAGGACAAACATCGATTCACAAAGGATAAAAAAATGTAAAGAAACACTTCATATCTCCTACTAATTATATACACCAAGTCTAAGATCACACTGTGGTAGGGAAAGGGCATATTCTTCAATTCCCGCTATCAAATGATCTCATAGTTAAAAGGACAGTTATCTTCAATCAGCTTATTTTTGATAAACTGTACCACATTTCTTACTCATGAATGAAAATATACATTGACAAAAGGTAGTGCACTCAGTTGGTATACATGATATCAGGGGGGGTTTTGGAAGGCTTCCCCAATTTTATTTATTTCCTTCATTTATTATTTAGCTTTGTTGACTTGATTAGTCCCATTAACTCAACAGCCTCTTTTTAGGGGAGGCCTGAGGTGGTGCACAGTCCAAGAAACTGTTCAGCATGGAACTTCCTTTACTCTTTTCTGATAAGTGCCTTAGGATCTTTTACACCTACTTGAGCTACAACTATCTGAAGCAAGCAGGACTTTGGTTCTGAAGGATTGACTGAGACAGTGCAGTTACCCCCACAATTTTTTTTATTTATTTATTTGTTTGTTTATTTTCCTGGATGAGATTACGGCCAGCTGTTTTCGCCCATTTATAACCTCATTTAAATGTTAGTCCATGATTCATAGTAGAAGCCTAGCCCTTAATGAAGAATGCTGTTAGATTGTTCAGTCCATTGACTGCTTTGTATCCACAAATGTACCTATGTGTGTCCCAAACCAGACCACCAGTATCCACCAGTGTTTGCTGCCATAGTACTCAGATTTTCTTGCCTCCATCCTTGTATGTAAATATATCTCTGATCATTCAGTGGGTTTCTTTTAATATAATAAGTACTTATTCCAGAGGTGCAAAAGGTTGGCACAAGTGCAATCTTTTTCATTATAAATTAGTCTAAATCTGAAGTAATTTGAAACAAAATACTTCAAAATTAAACAGAAACTATGTCACATATTAAAGTTAAATACATGCATTTGGGCTGCCATGGTGGTGCAGCGGTTAGCATTGTCACCTCACAGCAAGAGGTTTCTTGGTTCAATCCTTGGCTGGGGTGCCTTCTGTGCAGAGTCTACATGTCCACCCTGTGGTCGCTTGGGTTTTCTCCGGGTGCTCCGGTTTCCTCCCACATCCCAAAGACATGCTGTAGGTGGATTGAACACTCTAAATTGGAAGTAGGTGTGAGTGCATGCGGGTGTGTGCCTTCTGTGGAATGTTGGGCACTGGGCTGGCAACTTGACACCGTAAAACTCCACTGCCAATCATGAGCAGATAGGTGATCCACTGTGGTGACCCCTAACTTGGAAAAGCTGAAAGAAGAAGAAGACATGCATGGTAATGTGGATAACTCACAAATGGGAGGCAAACCCTGCTGTCATAGCTTATAGCTCTTTTTTTTCATTGTTGCTTGTTTTGTTTTTTATTCAGCTCTGGTTTATGCCCTTTAACTCAGGATTTCAAATGTAGTACTCTTTCCGGTTTGTAAAATAAGCATGCATTACATGACTCAGACTCATCCTATAGGTTCAGTGTTAAATGTAGTTGGGGGATATCATGAAGGTTAAGATGTTTGCCACTCAGACACAAGGTACAAGGTCTCAATGTCATCTTTGGTCACTGTGTAGTTATTGGCTAGGTGTATAATAGTCTGATGTCTGATTGCCTATGTTTATCTATGAAGTCTTCTGAGCTAACCTCTGTTAAGTATTTGATTTATTTAAAGTACTACCAATCAGTAATGTCATCTACTTTTTTAATGTTCCAATTATTGTAACGTTTGACTTCAGCTACTGTCAATGCAATAAATATATTTAATAATAAAATCTTGAAAACACTGCTGTCATAGATCCCTCTGAATCTCATAGACCAAAAATTCTGGATAAAGGCATACATAATTGGGGGGAGGGGCAACAAATAGGGACAGTTTTTAAATATTCCTGTTACAAACTTAGAAAGTAGGTGGAATAACAGGTTTTGCATTAGCATGAATTTTCTGAAGAGTAAGAAGTCTATACTCAAGAGTTTGTCATTATTTTCTTACTTAAATCTTCAATGAAATGCCAATGATTTGCTAAAAAACTACAATTTTATGAAAAAGGACCAGACAGGAGGCAAAAATCTGGACATTCTGTGAAAATCTGCACAGTTGAGAGATACTGTCATAGTTTATAGCTCAGATCTCCTGTCATTGTTTTTCTCCTTTTTATCCATCTGTAGTTTATGCTGCAGTTCACCCTTTGATTAAAGGATTTTAAATTTGTTACTCTTTTAGGTCTATTGAATAAGAATACGTTCCTTGACTCAAACTCATCTTACAGGCTCAATGATAAATGTGGCCATGCTTTATTGTTGATATGTTAAGCAGTTCATCTGGTAAACTGAACAGTAATATACATAACATGATTAATGAAGTTCGGTAACAAACCAGTTTGTCTAGGGACATCTTCAGGAGGGGTCAGATAAATATAGTAGCAGGAATTAAGAGGGTGGGGGGGTGAAAGGGTTAAATGGGAATGAGAGATGATTGAGAGGAAATGAGGTATTGGTAAGGAGAGGCTTAAGGGGTTTTAACAAGTGTAAGCGAGGAAGGAATCACATTTGGGCGTGAAGAGACTGGGAAACATAGCTTTTGCATTGCTGGAGAGTTCAGATTTACTATAATGCAAATTTGCAAAATTTAAAATAGAGAATCAACTATTAAACAAATATGGAGGCACAAGCAATAAATAGCAGATTTCTCTTACAATATATTTATTAATATTAGTAACATTATATTACTAAAAGTGCAAAAACGTAATAAACTTATTACACAAACAAGAAATATAAAGTGTGGTAGTGTATAGAAAATAAATATTGCAGAATATTAATGATGACTAAAGGTTGTTCAAAAGGTAAACTAAATGAATTAACAAAAGTTATTTAAGAATGTATAACACATAGAACTGTGTAATAATAGCATATATCAGAATTTAAGGCATATATAAATTGTTAAATTATTATTTTAAAAAAATAACTAAAACTCATAAATGTAACACTGTAAAAAATGCAAACATTAAAAAATAAGCCAAACAGGCAAAGTTATAGTTAACTAAAGTATCAGCATTTATACCAGAAGAAGTCAGGAGAGCCAAAATAATTTATTTTTTTATCATATTTTTCACTACTGTCACACACTTCATGAATAGTTAAAGAGGCAATAGCTTTCACCATATGATGATGTGTTTATATAGTCAGTGTAATCTCCTTTATGCATTGGTTTCATTCCTAACTGGATTCTCAATGAAGCCATTCATCTTGCATTACTTAGGGTATTTATAAGGCAGGGAAACAGTAACGTCACTCCCCTGGGAGGAAGACAGATAAATAAGAATAGGAAGGGCGTCAGTGACAGAATATGAATATATGTCTTGATCTGAGATGAATTTATGAGAGGCTGTCCTATGTTAAGAGCATATGGTTTCACTTAATTCACTACAGAATGCATTTTTATTACTGAAATACAGTAACTGTGATGGTTTCTCATTTTCATTTTCCTACTGTTTTAAATGAAAGTGTACAAAATACACCAGCTATACAATTTCCTCCAGTGGGACTTTATTATGCTTTAAGCAAGAATACAATGTTTTCTGATGGACTTAAACTATAAAAGTTATTTTGGGAACTACTAACTCCATCTATTTTATTTTCTGAAAACTATTTGTTGTAGTTAAAATTACTACACATAAACAACACACAAACACACACACTCACACACTCACACACATGCATACACACACACACACACACACACACACACACACACACACACACACACATATACATATATATATATATACACACACACACACACACACACACACACACACACACACACACACATACACACACATATATATGTGTGTGTGTGTGTGTGTGTGTGTGTGTGTGTGTGTGTGTGCATGTATATATATATATATATATATATATATATATATATATATATATATATATATATATCTGCAGTGAGAGAGCGAGTGGGAGTGAGGAAAAGATAATACATGAATAAGAATAAGCTACAGGTTTTATTAATTAATTAGACTCAAACATAGACATTTACGTAAAATTGCATCGGCATAGGAGGAAAATTAATTAAACCTATAGAATATTCTGAGCAATAATTGCATAAAAGAAAGCCTATCACTGAGAGAAAGGGCCCAGCAACCACTTCAGAACAGTATATTTAGAGCGTTTAGGCTCTCTTGGTAGCTCAGGATCAATAAGCCTAAATTTTCTCAGTAAAAAACCTCTGGGCCATCATAATTGTTAATAATTGTAATAATCATTGAGTGAGGTACATCTTAAAGGGGGCATTGTACCTTATAGTTGTTTTAATCTGTGCTGAATATAGGGGACAATGGAATATTTCGATCTGGATGATATACCCCTCACTATTAGCCATTTTACCATCTTAATCTTCTTTGTGAAATATTTTTTGTTGCCACCTCTTGGACAATATCTCAATTGCTATCGAAAGCTCTTCAAATGCTCTGTCCTCTAGATCTAATCCTTTTGATCTGTTATTAACCTCGCTACATATTAGTGTTACACATTGTTGACATCATCTCTAACTGGACAGGGGACATTTCTTGATTTATTAATTTGATTCAAAACTTTGTAATGAGAAAATAATAGCCCGACCCATTGCTGACTCCAGGTTTTGATTTTGCATTTGTTCCATCTTTGACTGCAAAGTATATAATCAGTTTGATTGTGAGGTTGAGCATGTGGTGATGTCAATGAAAAAAGCCATCTCTTAGTTCTGCTGAAAGACAGTGTTTCGATGACTAGTGAATTAGCTTGACAGAATTGCATTATTCTGTCTTTCACTGCAAAATGTGGCTGTTACTCTGATTGCTGACTACTAATGTCACCATGCTATATGTATGCTTATACTACTACATACCTATGCAGGTACATACCTATGCAGGTAGTCTGCAGTACCCGGAAAGAAAACACTGGGTATTGAACACATGAAAGTAGATCATGCACAAATATGCTAAGTATATATTTGTTAAAGTGGTAAATGCTGTAGATGGTCATTATTTTTCTGGAGAGAGCAACTCATAACAGTGGCATGAGAAATACCTCAGTGTCTGTAAATTCCCTAGCAGGTGCTCCACTACCATCTGTAGCATTCAGTGGTGCATTTTTGTCCACTGACTTTTCATGTGCAGTTACTCACATTTGTGGCCCTGCAGTGGCAGTTCAGAAGAGTTCTGCCATAGCTCAGCAACTCTTACCACAAATGGTCACCCAATTCCCTGGCTGCATCACCCATGTGCACTAAATTAAGACCATGCTCTCTCATGCCCTGCAAGCTGACTGCATTATCTGCAGCTTTAAAATTTCCTTATGTTATTGTGTGAACCATTTACCAATCCTCAACCTAAAAAATGATATATACTCACACATGTAATTGTAACATAACATGGGGTTCATTTTTATGTAAGATTGGTATAAATACTAATGAATGCTATAATAAATGAAGTTTGTAAAAATCAATGTGCAGTAATAGGAAAAATGCATGCATAAATAATGTATGACTGACACAAATAGATGTCTGTTTAAAGACAAGTTGATTTGTTAATCCATCAAAACATTTGCAGTTATATGTTTAACTACCTCTGGTTTGTGGCATGACCAAGAAGGGTCACTGTATCAGTCCTCAGTTGATAAAAGTAAAACTTAAACAAAACATAAAAGGCATAAGGTAAGGCACATATCAGTAAGTGATATGAAGCAGACTGATATATACTGGAATGCAGCCAGCATATTCCTTCTTATGAGGATTATACACCATGTCAGGTAAGAATAGTTCTAACCTTCTAGAACTTCATGCAACATTAGCTACCATCGTAAAACAAAGCATACTGTGTGCTCTATTCTTTAGTTCTATAAATGCAAGAAAACAAAATAGTGCAATGAAACATGCAGCATTTAGCACAGGAACAGGCTAGTGGAGTCAATAGTATTGGCAACAGACCATCTGGCACAATCACAGCAACCACAAAAGGTCTAGTATGATATAAAAGCTAAAGACTGCAAATGCATTGTTGGACAAGAGGTAATGATGTGTATTCCAGTTCAGCAGATTAAGTTGCAGGCAACATGGTAGGGTCTTTTTACTAATGTAGCAAAGGTAAGCAATATTAAATATATTGCAGAGACAGAATAAAAAAATGCAAAAGCTCTATAATGATAGACACTAGTACTGAGAATTTACAGAGGGTTCTGAAAAAATCAAGGGGATCTTTTGGTAAACCTTCTCAATGAGGCTCAGTCTGATACCTCAGTAGATGCGGTAGTGCTTTCACAGCAGCTATCTCCTAGTAACGTTCAAAAAATAACAGGAGTACTGGGAGTCTGGGAATATGTTCACTGTTAAACAAGGGTGTATCTAGCTGCTAGAACACCTTGTGAACAAGGTCCCAATGACCAATCAAATAGAGTCCTTGCAGTGTACTTGAGTGAGTCAGGAAAATCATGCAGGAAAAATTGCAGGAGATGTTGGATCTGGCAGTAAATCAGAATTCTCCAGCTATCTGGTAGTTCTGGTGCCAACAGAGATGAGGACAGCAGTTTCCTGTGCAAACTACAGAAAACTCATTAGTCACACAAAGTAGCATGCTTTATCTCAGGCCTAGGTAGGAAGAAGCCTTAAGAGAAAGCTCAAGAAGGATGGAGCTAAATATCTGACTGCTGTTGACCTAACTAACGCGAGGTGGCAAGAATACTTAACACCCACAGCAAGGGATAGATTAGCCTCTATAACACTCATGGGTTGCATAAATTTTCCAAAATACAATTTGGAATGAAACTTTATAGAGTAGCTTTCCAAAGGAGAGTAGATTGCACCTTGGCAGGAACAAGATATTATGTTCTTGTTTGTATTGATATCACAGTATGCACTCAGTTTTTGGTAGGAGTATGTTAAATATCTTAGAGAAGTGATGGACAGACTAAAAGGAATATGGTTAAGTTTCAGTGCAAATGAAAATCAGGTGAGAATGGCACAAGTGCTTTATTGTAGTCATCAGGTGGGTGATGGCAAAATCCATCCAGCATCTACCATGATTGAGCCTGTTTCTTGCAACGTGCACTACTGCTCTTCAAACACAAACTCCCCAAGCCTTAACACCCTGAGACTCCATTCCCTGACAGTGTTGGCATTTCCATGGTAAAGCATTGTCAGGGAAGTCTGCAGAGGGTAAGCACCACTTCTGGGTGTTTAGTGTCTTCTTCATTGTAGTGTGACCATGGAGTTTATTATATAATTTAAGGGAAGTGAGGATCTTTCTCCCTTGCAAAAAACACTGAAAACAGTGTTTTCGTGCATATTTTTCAGTGGATTGACTTTCAGGGAGTTGAGCTTCAGGGAATTTACTTTGCCCATTCATAGTGGAAGCATTCTGGCATTGCTTACTAGGTCTACCAAGAAAAAAATAAGACCATTCCTTGGGACAGCAAAGTTTTATAGGACATTTAACCTTCAATATAATACTGTAGCCACTCATCCAGGGGTCTCAAACTCAAATAACCAGGATTGCTTAACAAGGACTAGCACACTCATCTCAGTGCCACAGTATCAAAAACCAAAAAAGGATATTCTGCACATCTTGCAGTATAGTATAGTAGTTTCTTTCACCCATAATTATGCTTACTTGAGGAGTGGTAGAGCAATAAGGGCCATGAGATTGAGACCACTGTAGTCCCCATTCAAAAACGAAATAATAATAACTTTGAATACCAGCTTCTGGACAGACATTTCAAAGCTCAAGAAGGCCTTGTGTGAGTTCTGCTATACTAGTCAGTCCTGATGGCATTCGCACATTTACTGTGGAGGTACATGTTTATATGTATTTTACAACATCGGGATTGTTGCAACTACAGAGGATGAGGCTCCCAGGAAGTTTTCATTTTGAAAATATTTGACTCCTTTTGTCTTTGTTCTTCATTCTTCATTATTATTTTATTAGGCTGTAGAACAAAGGCTCCTTCTTATAAAAGCATCACTTAGAAATCATCCTACTTGAGTCATCTTTATTTTGAAGCTTTAGATTTATACCTATTACATAGGAGCTTCTCTTATTTTGCTGCTAAATACGCACAACCCTCAGGTTTGTTAATTTGTTCATTGCACAAGAAAGTGTTTTGTTCAGCTGCAAATGAATATCCTGGGTTGCTTTATTTCAAAATCTGAATATCTACATTTTTGAATTTTATTTTATTTCTCCTTTTCACTTGCTACTCATTGGATTTGATATTGTTACGCTGTTGTTCAATATATCATGTCTGGGGCTCAGTCATAAAAAAAAAAGAAGTTTTGATAACTGGCATCACGTCTGTTACATGTATCAAGGCTGAAGGGCTGCATGCTTCCTTTTAACTTAAGAGATAGTTTCAACCAGGTCTAATAAACTGTTCACAAGGCTGTACTTAATAACACACTGGTAAGTGAACCACCAGTCAAAGGAATTAAATGCTACAGAAGTGTATACCTTAGGGAACAGCTTTGTATGTTGAATGTTGTTTTCGCCTCAACATAATAACGTATTGTCTTCTTAGTTCAAATGTTAGATTCGTTGACCGAGGTGATTGCTAAATTTGATAATCCTGAAGAAATGTGTTTGCTATGGGATGAGCTTTGGGTTAAAGTAAGTGGGCGTGTACATTAATGCTGAAACATTTGGATATAATAAATGTTTCAGAAGCAGAGGCAGGAGTGTGCATGTCTGTGCGAGAGTTTGTGGGTTAGGGTTGCAGAAAGATTTAGGTAAAGGAATAGTTTTAGTGTTGTGTATTTGTATAATGTTTGAGTAGTGTGTCTCAGTGTGTTTTGTAGTTTTGCTACTATGGAATGGGTTATTCATGAGGTAATGTGCAGGGCTGGGTTAGGGGCAGGGGCAGTGGTAGGGTTAGGTTTAGTACACATGAGCAACATATAATAAAGAGGAAAGTAGAATCTTATAATTAATTTTTATGCATATTCTTTGTAAAAAGGGGGAGTGTTGCTAGAGTTCTACCTATGCAATAATTTAATGTTCCAAAAACTGTACAGACATTCTAAAATTTGCATAACGTAAGGAAGTATCACTCAAAAACTGCATGTCACCCTGAACCAGATGTCATCACATTAGATGCTGAAAAAGATGTATATTTCATGAAACATAGATCTCTGTAAAGTAATGTTAACCCACCAAAACAATACAAGCACATCATAAGAATTACCGAGGAAGCATTACAATGTGTGCCCTCAATAAGGTTCTTGAAACAGGATACAAGAAGAAAACATAAAAATAACTACCTTTCATATTATAAAAAAAAATCAGAATAATAGATTTATTACTAAGAGTTTATAACTTATTTCCAAGCATGGCTAATCTTGAGTAGATATGCTAAGTGTAAAAGGAAATGCTGCTGTTAATCATGTAACCTGTAATCGACTCACAAGATATAACAACATGGCAATCACTGAAATATACCATCGGTATTCTACTATGATGGAACTGATTGTGTTGCAAATACTCTGCTTTGATTTGGGGTCAAGGGACTTGGAGAAGATAATTCTGTGTGACCTCAAAGTTAATACACATATGGATTGGTAGGGTTGGGAGCAGAGCCACAGAAGAGAATGTTGCAAAGGGGGGGGGAGGGGGCTTGCATGCAGGAATGATTATTTTGGAGTGTCTCACAATGTTTATTGGCTTGTAATGCTTTGATGCTGTGAGTGTAGTGTGTTTGATGTTTTAGTTATGATTATGTTTGTCTTGATAAGCAAAATGTGAATAATTATAGTAAATTCAGTGGAATAATATTCACAGAATGACAAAATCTAAAAAAAAAAAACCCCTGAATATTCATTATTCCTATTACTGTAGACCTTTAAAAGCACTATTACAAAATCATTTATTACTGAGCTCTATTACTAATATGAGAAATTAAGATGTTTATAACCTAACGATTCTACAAGTGCTAACAAAGTGATAGTATAGACTGACTAAAATGGAAATTAATCAAACTTTTATAAGTTTTGACTTTTGAAATACATCTTTAAATGCATTGCATATTAGTTTTTCATAATCCACAAACTAAAGCCTGCTTTTTCTACTTCCCTCTCATTCTATGCTATCATAATATACAGTAATTAAAATTAAAAAAGAAGTATTTCATGTACCCCAAATTTAAAATGGAGTTGGAAAAATTTTATCAGCTAATGACATAACAAGTGCATTTATTTTACTGGATGACAGATTTTCTACTTCCCTCTCATTCTGCCCTGCATAATATATGGTAATTCAGATTAAATCAGAAGCGTTTCATGTATCCTGAATTTAAAATGGAGTTGGAAGAATTTTATCAGCTAATAACATGAGGTGCATTTCATTTACTGTATGACAATAATATTTGGCTTTTGTTGAACTGTTTATTTTGGTTAAGCTGGAGCACATCAGTAAAGATGTCAGAGGGGACAGATCAACAAAGCTGCTGCTTGCAGATGATGATGATGTCACATTTCAGATTCATTGTTATTCATCAAACAATAGTTCTTCAATGGACAACAGCATAAAATATTCTCTGAAAGTAACTTTTAGCAAATAATATATAATTTCAGGGAGGCAACCTCTGCTCTTGCATCCTCCACGTGGGGGGGGGGGACCCCACATCTCCTAACACATATATACCAGCTCTGTGATTGTACAACAGCATTCAGTGAAACCTCTTTTCTGCTTCTTTCAATCAGGATACAGCAATCAAAACCTCCTCACATTCCCAACAGCTCAGGTAGACTCTGAAGTGAAATTTCAGAAAATGATAACGGACTGGAATGTAAAACTGAAAGCACATAAGATGAAACTGAATACAAGGAAGATAGCGATCATGGAAGTGAATGGGGGAAAATCAAAGAAGCTGAAAACTGAGACAGAGGGGAAATCAGAGGAACAGGTAAACTGCTTCAACTTTTTGGGATAGGTGGTTAAGGAGAAGAAAAGTCTGAATGAGGTGATCAAAGCTAGAAACATAGGATTGCAGCAATCTGGGGCAAAGTGTGTAAAGAAGTGTGTATTGGAAGTGAGCCAAAGAAGTTGAAAAGTAATTTTCAGAAAGCAGCTGAGCAACCAGTGCTATTACGTGGCTCAAAAGCCTGGGCAGTAAAGGCAGAACACCAGAGATGTCTTGAGGAATGGAGATGTGTGAAGATGTGTAGTAGGATGCATACTGTGGAACAGATGTAGGAAGGTGGACACCAGAACAGAAACCAGAGTAGCACTAGTTACTGAGAAGGACAAATAGAACAGATTATGGTGGTTCACTCACATGCAGGAAAACAGGAGATGATTTGGTAAATCATATTCAGGAGAGAGAGAGAGAAAGAAAGCGAGAGGAGATGTGGATGCCCAGTCAAGAAGTTGATGTACTACATGTGGCAAGACCTGAGACAGCCAGACTGCATGACTGTCAAAGAAGGTAGAATAGATCCTGTCAAATCAATAAAAGTGGCAACAGCTGATTGATGTAACATCCCAATCCTGTGCAAAAATGAAAATAGGGGTTTGATAATTATGATGGTGAAGTATAATACACTGTAACTCATTTAGAGAATCTTAAAGCATTATTCTGTTCTTTGCTGCACTGCTTTGGTGAATTTTACCCCATCTGTAGGTTCTGTTTTCAGAGTAAAAATTCAGCCTAATAACTGCACATTTATTGTCTTAATCAAGATACTGTTATAGTAGATGCTAAACCTGAACATATAATTTATTTGTTTTCTTTTGGGGGGGGGGTGCTTCACTGTATTACCCATATTACTACTAAAATTTCACTATATCAGGGATGAGGGCCATTTTGTCTCAGAGATTAAATAAATGAGAAGTTAGTATGTTGATGATACAACTGATTATAACAGTGGATAGGGTGAAGTCCATTGTGAAATTTTTGTAAATTTCTTACAGGTTGTTGTTGTTTTTCTTTTGGCTTTTCCCGGTTAGGGGTCGCCACATTGGAACTCCAGTCCACTAATGATTGGCAGTCAATTTTTTATGGTGCCGAGGTGCCAGCCCAATGCCCAACCTTCAACGAAGGCACGCCCATTCACGCATGTCTTTCGCACGCCACTCGACCACGGGGAGGACATGCAGACTGCACACAGAAGGCTCTCCAGCCGAGAATCGAATGGGAGAACCTTTTGCTGTGAGCAACAATGCTACAGATGCACCACCATGGCTTAGTAAATTTCTTACAGGTGCAGATTATATTGTTCTATATGATATACCTTGTGTAGTTCAATTACTTCATTTTTGGTATATTATTATTCAGCAACAAGGTGATCTGGAATTCTGGATTTGGTCATTCTATTTTTGGTAGTTTTAGTCAGTAACATGTCAATTTCCAAGCACTTTGCAGTTGTTATTATTGTCTGTAATGCATGTGTTTTACCTGTCTGACTTCAGACAGATATTGCCTTGCAATGACTACCAGTATATGAACCAATCCAGTCCTATGTTGTGCCATTGTGAGATTTAGCAATGAACTGCCTTATTAATTGTTCACAAAGCTCCAAATAATCTGTCTTTCTCATTTATAACTCTATCTATGATTAGTATTTACGGAGGGATTGGTGTAAAACTGCAGTATTCATAGAAACATTATGAATCACTATCCCTTATTTTAAAATATTTGAAGATGGCTTATGACTTGTTAATAACCAACATAAGAAGTAAGGAGGTGTGTGTCTGTATGTGTGAGTGTCTGTCTTTGTGTCTTTGTGTGTAAATATTGCAGGTCTCTTTTTGTAAATAAAATGCACCATAGTGCTTGGAAAGTGAGAGGATGCCTGAGGAATGGAGAAAAAGTGTTTTGGTACCAAATAAGGGTATTTTATAATACCATTAATAATATAATTAATCTATAGCTCATTAATGCAAATTTAAGCTTTCATTCTAGTTTTAATTTATATAAAATTTATATTCAGTATGGAGTTAATTAATTTTACCTGTTTAAGTGAATCCCCTTACATTTCAGATGTGTTCAGATTTTTTTTTTAAATTAACACAGTCTATCTCAATGTATTCTACTTTGTGAAAAAGAGTCACAAAAATTAAGATGTCAGTTGCAGCACATAAAAACAAACCTTACATTATTAGGGAATGTGTATAGAAACACACAGGGTGGAACTTTGAAGATTACAGCGTCAATCAGGGAATAATCATTCTTATTAGTTAACTTCAGCAGAGCTAGTAAGGGAGACTGCTGGAAAGGTGCTTGGTATGACATCTAGACAGAGGAAGGAAGACAAAGAGACATGGTGGTGGAATGAGGAAGTACAGGAGAGTATACAGAGAAAGAGGTTGGCAAAGAATAAGTGGGATTGTCAGAGAGATGAAGAAAGTAGACAGGAGTATAAGGAGATGAGGTGCATGGCAAAAAGAGAGGTGGCGAAGACTAACGATAAGGCATATCAAGAGTTGTATAAAAGGTTGGACACTAAGGAGGGAGAAAGGACCTGTACCGATTGGCTAGACAGAGGGACCAAGCTAGGAAAGATGTGCAGCAGGTAAAAGTGATAAAGGATAATGAGGATAACATACATACAAGCGAGGAGTGTGTGTTGAGCAGATTGAAAGAGTACTTTGAGGGGTTGATGAATGAAGAGAATGAAAGGGAGAAAAGGTTGGATGATGTGGGGATAGTGAATCATGAAGTGCAATGGATTAGCAAGGAGGAAGTAAGGATAGCTATGAAGAGAATGAAGAATGGAAAGGTTGTTGATCCAGATGACATACCTGTGGAAGCATGGAGGTGTTTAGATGAATTGGCAGTGGAGTTTCTAACCAGATTGTTTAATGAAATCTTGGAAAGTGAGAGGATGCCAGAGGAATGGAGAAAAAGTGTTTTGGCACCGATTTTTAAGAATAAAGGTATTTTATAATACCCTTAATAATAATATATATATATATTTTTTTTTTGTGTGAAGCCGCGGTGGTGCAGTGGTAGCATTGTCGCCTCACAGTAAGAGGTTCTCCCATTCGATTCTCGGCTGGAGTGCCTTCTGTATGGAGTCTGCATGTCCTCCCCACAGTCGAGTGGCATCCATAAGACATGCATGAATGGGCATGCTTTCATTGAAGGTTGGGCATTGGGCTGGCACCTCAGCACCATAAAAATCGACTGCCAATCATTAGCGGACCGGAGTTCTGCTGTGGTGACCCCTAACCGGGAAAAGCCAAAAGAAAAACAACATTCTTTTTTTTTGTCCTACCTGTCATATTTGGGGAATAAAATATAAATATTTCAAGCTCCTTATCACACAGGAATGTTGTTTTGGTGCAGTGAGACTTAAGACCTATTAGGAACTGTAGACAGTACATCAGTGTTCCATAATTATGGCACAGCACATCCATATTCTTCCACACTCCTGGAGTGGTATGTCAGTCATCATCAGCATCATCGACCATCTTTTTCCCCTTTTTTGCATGGGGTTGGGGTATTGTGTCAACTGTCACCATCTCACATGGTTCAATACTACACTCCTACCTTCTTTAACAATCATGCTTGACTTTTGCAGGTCTTTCACATGCAATTCATCCATCTCTTTGCTGAGCACCCTCGTTCCCTTTTGCCTTCTTTCTGTTTGTCCAAAATCTTCATCACCAGATTGTCTTCTGATTTTCTACACATGTGCCCAAACCACAGTAATTTATTTTCTTTGACCTCATCTGTAATTGGAGCTACTGTTGCTTCTGCTATGATGTCCTCATTTCTTTGTCTGTCCCACAGTGTGCATCCCACCACCTATCTTAGACATTTCATCTCATCACCTCTAGTTTCCCCAAATGCTCTGGCTTCACTCTCCAGATTTCTGTACCATACAGTAATGCTGGACACACCACTATTTGTTCACCTTATATTTCAGCTTATTTGGCATTCTTCTGTTTAAAACTTCCCCTCACACTGTGTCTCATTTGGCAGCAGCCCCTCTGCTTCTAGCCTTGACCTCCTGATTCAGACTTCCCTTCTCCTGAACCACACTTACAGATACTTGAAGCAGTTATCCTTTCTCACTATTTTCTCTTCTCAGTTTTCATCTTCTTCTTATGATGTCACTCATTTGCTGCCATTGCTTCTCTCTTATCTGTACTCAGTTTCATCCTGTGTGCCTTCAGTTTTGTATTTCATTTCCATAATCCATAATATACCCAACAGTAAGTACTAACTATAATATTTTGTACGGAAAATGTTTTCATTTATTGCATTTTGCAGTTAAGATACTATGCCATGATAAGGCTGCTTCATGGTCACAGATATTCAAAAGCAAGGAATCCAATAATCCTTACAGTTCCTTTTAGAGCTAAACTACATCAGGTGATAATACAGTCCTGAAATACATGAAAACATTTATTAAGACTATAGTTTTGATCCTTTGCCCTACTGTCTTTTTAGGACTGTGTTCTCAAATATACTTGTGTAAGTACTTCAGTGTTCCTTGATACTCCTGAACTTTTGAGGATTTACTGCTGGATCCACTAGATAAGTAAAACTCTTAGAGATGCTTCAGATATAGAAAATAGGCAGTCCATGATTGTTTTCTGGGGACAGCACTTCTGCATTCCTTATTCCTTAATGGACCCATTTAGAGCTCAATGGTGTATCTTCAGCCTCAGATCTTCAATGGACTAGCAAACGCATCATTATATATAGTTCAAAATGTAGATTTCACACATCATTTTAGGCTTTTTTTTCCCTCCAGATTCAGGTACCAAACTGAATGTTTTGAATGTGATTTTTGAATAGCAGTCAGTCTAGCTTAGATTTCATACATTTAAAAACTTAAATGTATTATTTAATTCTCTAACTAGGTATGTTCTGTTTTCTTGTCAAATATACATTCCTGTGCCATGCATCTAGTTAACTTGTGAAAAAAAATAGTGTTGGAATTCAACAGTATGTATTTATTTAGTTTTTATTTATACATATCAGATGTAAAGCAGTATTGTTTTCCACTATTAAAACTCAAAACTTCACACTAATTTATTTGCATGAACTAACTTGATTCATGGCACAGGAATACATATTTGATAAGAAAACAGAACATAACCAGTTAGAAAATTAAAGAATGCATTTAAGTTTAAGAAAGTCTGAAATCTAAGTTAGACTGACTCCTATTCAAAAATCTAATTCTGAACATTCAGTTTAATACCTGGATCTGTGAGGAAAAAAGCCTCAAAATGATGTGTAAAATCTACATTAAACATTTTGAAACCAAGAATTATGCATTCATTAATATTTTGAGATGTTCCAAGAGTTACTATAATGTTCAAAATGCTATTGCACTTTTAGACATGTATGATTAAAAAAAAGACAAAATTATCTTCAATTATTTATGTACTTGAATTATGGCACAGTTATGTCATTATAAAACTCTCCAAAAGCAATAAAATAACAGCAAGTATTTTTATCTGAATAAGAAGCTTCCTCTTCTTGAAGTGAGGTCAAACCATAAATGCAGTGTTCAGTTTCATGAACTTTTATATAAGTTACTAGCTTGTAAGACCAACAAAAAATGCAAATAAAATCATAAGGAAGACATGCAGGCAGGTTTGTGAAGGATGAAATCAATCAATGCACAGCGAATCAAGTGGTCATGCTCTTTCAAAGTGACAAATATTGGCTGGAACCAGGAAGACTGAACTCTGAATAATATGCTTGACCTTTCAGCAGCGGCTGTTCCCCCTGTCAGTACAGCCCACTCTTAAATAAGATGTACTTTTGATGAATGAGCAAAGTCACCTTAAAGGAATGAAGGTAAAGGGTTAGGGAAAGGAGACAAAATGCATGGAATTCAAGAAAACTTGAATAAATCAGCTTCAGCTCATATGCCTGACACTTCATAAAGATCTTTTTCCCTCTGACTGTGTCAGCTTATATTTTACAGGAAATCCCAGCAGGCAATGAAGGGTTTATTTTGGGCAGCATTATTTTATTATGAGACCCCTGCAGCTGTGGAGTATGCTCCAGGATTAGTTATGACCACGGTGAAGACAAGGTGTTAACATCCTCTTGCATTTTAGCTCCTGCCCTGCTGTGACACAGAAAGAATTGATGATCTCTAATAATTTTATATAGCCCATGACAAGGAATATATATGCATAAGCCACCCTGGTGTACATAGGTCTCAGTAAATCAGTCAGTTGTTCTACAGTTCAAGCCCAAGATGACTTTAGGAGGCCTTAATAATGAATTGTGCTGATGGCAAACTTTCTCCAAAAATGTTAAAAACAAACGTAATCTGCAGAAGACCAAGTGTTAAATATGATATCTTTGTATGGAAATGTTTTCATTAAATACATGTCATACTTAATATACTGTGCCCTGAAAAGGTTGCTTTATGGTCTCAGATATTTAAAATCAAGGAAGCACTTAATCCTTACAGGTCCTTTTAGAGCTAAACTACATTGTGTGGCAATACTGTCCTGAAATGCATGCAGAAAATGTCTGCTAGGTGCTACAGTTTTGATGTTTTTTTGTTAAATGTGTTTTTGGGACTATGAGCGCATAGAGATTAAAGAATACTTAATCCAAACTTATACAATCTTTAACATGCTTGCCTGCTGCTAAACTTTATAATGCTGTGAAATAACACTAGTACAAGCTCATGTGAATCAAGGTGCAAATAATATCAGTTTAAGAAATAGAAAAATGAGATTTATATTAGTCACAGCAAAGTAGTTATGAGAAAGTCAAATTTATTACATTGCATATAGTGTGGATAGGAATTTATCATAAAAGTGATAAGGGTTTTTCACATGTTGACTCTTTCTCTGGTATGCCCATTTACAGCATTATGACCAAATGGCATTTAGAACTATCAGCTGTGTATCCTAATTCTAGCTGCCCTTCTGCAGAATGAATGATGGTCTTTAGATTAAGGGAACAACACAGTGTCTAAGCAGATACATATACTTCTGCCTTGCATATGTACATTACTTGACAACTAAACTGCAATCATCAATGATTTTTGAATAAAACACCTTACTGGCAGAGCCACTCTGACACTTAGTTCATCAGTGAGATATGTATCTCAGTAATATACAATAATGGGTATTGCTGGGGCTTTGCACCACCACCCCCTTTTATGATATACAATTCCATGTCTGTGAATATTTAAAGAATGCACAATCGTTACTGTCAATGAACTGAGTGTCCATGAAACAACAAAAATAAAGACACTTACTTTTAATCATGGTCACATCTTTGATTTTAAACCTACAGTGTCTAATAACTGTTAACTATGAGCCTGGGGACAAAATAACATCATTGTAGACTAAGTGTTTGAGCCAACACTGTATGTTAGCTGTCCTTGATAACATGCTAACAATTAAAGATGATACATAGTAGTCAAGTATAAGTAATTTTAATTTGAATATGGTCTTACTATGATAGCTAAAGGCTGATTCCAAGTATATGCTTAATCACTGAAATGCAAAAACATCAGCACTTATGTGATTGATATTTCCAGCATTTCAAAAATAAACATATCCCAAAACTGAATAAAAAATGGAAACAAAATGATGATCCTGAAAGTAAACATGAAATTTACTTTTGTGATCCAATCAACAAAACTCTTCATACTTTCAAACTTTACTTGTCAGTAGAGTGTTATTGTTACAGAATGGGTTCTTCAAAGTTATGGCGCAAGGTTAGAGTTAGAGGCAGGGAAGGGTTAGTGTCAAGGTTAGCAGGCATTATTGAGGTGGGCGTATGGAACTTCATCCCCTTACCACCTTATTAATGTATACTAACTGTGCCCCTGCCCCCAAACCTAACCCATCATCTTACCTTTGAAAGCCCTTTCTTAAACATTACTTATAATCAGGGCAGCTCAGACACACACACACACACACACACACACACACACACACACACACACACACACATACCAATACATGTGCACTCCACTACCTTAATCCTACTCTAGCCCTTATCTGCCAACACTTGCACAAACACTCCTACCCCATAGTGCCAAAGGCTTCAGAATATCTGAAAGTTTCAGTATTAGTTTCACAAACCCACACTTACCTTACTCACATGCATTTTATGCTGTGTTCAGCCAAAATCATAGAATTTCAGTGAATGCAACACTTGATCATATTTCAGAGTCATTCACTCCATCGACAAGCAGATGATTTAACAGAGTAAGACACTCAGAGAAGTGACTTTGCAGCTTTTAGATATTACTATCTATATTATTTCTTTCTAATGAAAATAAGATGCCAAAGTATTTGTCATCTCAACATTTAACAACTGTGTGGGTCCCACTTTCAAAATAAGGCACTCTTCCCTTAAGCTGTTAAGTCATCATTTCAGGTACTTCTAATAAGTAGCCCAATTCTCAGCTGCTTAACTTTAATAAAATTGAATGCACATTGCCTCTGGTATGCCTAGTCCCAAAAGTTTCTTATAATATACCTCTGTCCAAAAATACATTTTCAGTCAACTGGTATCTCACAAATATATCTGTCAATATGCCTGGCTCAAAAGATTCTTACTCTTCCTTCCACTTCGGTTCACTCGTTTTTTCGTCCATCATATCCAGTGAGTTGGAATAGCTCCCAGTTTTTTACAATACGCTATGTATTCTGTATCCCAAACTTTCTGATGAGATTGCAGGTTAAACTCTTTTAACGTAGTCTTACAGCTTCTTTGTAATTTGCAAAAGTCAAGATACCATCTGACAAACAAATGTTAAACACAGCTGGAAACGGCAATATATACTGTAACCAGCATCATCAACTGCAATCCCTGCTGAAGTGCTGTATCCAGAAGAATTATGATTCACATGCACCAGTCAACCTCATGCTATAATCTTCCATGCTGGTTGCCATAACTGTCACAGTTTTTGTTAATTTTGTTAAATTGTACCACAATCATCCATGATTACCACACAACCTCTCAGGTACAGATGCTAGTAATCTCATCATCTTTTCAATCTCCAATCACAATTATGTAGTCCCTCTACTCAGCCTTATCTTAGTTTTCAAAATACGTCTCAAATCCAAGCCCTCTTTTCCTTCCAGAACTCTGATCAACATCTGGTTCTTCCATCATACCTTACTTCCATTGCAAGCAACTTTTATCATATACTCATTCCATATGATCACCCAAATTAGTCACATTATTTGATTCTTCCTCCGCCTGTTGCTGAATAGGCATCACAGTGAAATATTAATCATGCAAAGGCTCAGTATTATCAAATTAAAACACTTCCCAATATCTAAACATATTGGTCCTTCACAGTCAAATAAAATATCTTTTTATTATTACTAGAACACTACTGTGATGGCCAACTGCCTTCTCGGTTACCTTCAGTACACATTCCTTCCTCAGTGATTTTTAGACATCATTATCACTTTAGTACTTTCACTAAGCAATATGAAATTTCAGTCTTAATCTAAATGTAACTTTAAGTCACCTCTCAATTCTGTGTGAGCAGAAAAAAGTTGCAGCCTTGTCAAGCATCTCCTATATCAAGATTATTTTGAAGTAATTTAATGGATGACACTTTCTGATCATAAGGGAAAGGACCCCAACTGTGGTATTAGGCCTCCAAGCCAAGTGATGTACTCCAAACATAAATAAACTTTCAAAGAGAACCAGATTAAAAACTACCTTTTAGGCAATTCAAGTGTCACCTCTTAGTAACCAGAATGAAACAGAATATAATACAGTTCATGAAGACTTTCTAAATAGTTCAAGGTTTCTTACCCTGTGCTTTTTCTAATACTTTTACATTTCCAGTTATTATAGGTAGCATATCTGAAGGCTGCAAAATGCACCATTGTTTTCAATAATGGGTCAGATGAGTGATGTATAAAGTAGTCCAGTAAGCTCTCTAGAATGATTAGACATTCCATTTAAAATTAAGTTATCCAAATATTTTTTTTTCTGACATTAGTAAAGAAATTCTTGTTTACATTCATTTTTTTAATTAGAACATTTATTTTTCCTTTCTGCAAGTTTCATTATGATGCATTTAATAACATTAAAACTGAAGTCATTGCTACTGTACTTGGCATACATTCTTGATATACCTTCTTGGAGAGCTGCCGTGTGTATCACTAAAGTAATTATGTCACACACTTTGCCATCTCCAGCATATCATCTTATACATAGACATCATCCTTCTTTTATATCTAACAAGAATAGCCCAAACAGAAATTACTCCAATGCAGAACTCTGTGGGCAGCAATGGTGAGCTATTTTGTGACAGACGGGTACCCTCTTACCTTACTTGCTGCATCCTCTTGCTTTACGTGTGTTTTATCTATTGAATTACATAATTAATTACATTTAATGCTTTAATTTTTCAACTATTCCTTTATGTGAAATAATGTTACTACCATTAGCAACATCAAAATAAGCACTACGCAATGTCTAAATTCATCAAATACTGCTGTAACCTCTTCAAAGAATGGCACTATATTTGAAAGGAAAAAAAAAACATGTAATTTCATATTTTAATAGAATTATGTCCCTGAGTCCTTTGTGATGAGCTTCATTAGTCTGCTGATTTTAGTTACAGTACCAGCTAATCTTTCGGCTTTTCCCAGGAAGGGGTCGCCACAGCGTAACTCCGGTCCGCTAATAATAATTGGTAGTGGATTTTTACATACCGGGTTACCAGCCCTGATGCACAACCTTCAACAAAGGCATGCTCCATTCATGTATGCCTCCACACAGAAGACGCTTTGGCTGAGAATCGAACGGGACAACGTCTTGCTATGAGGCGACAACGCTACCGCAGCACCACCACCACAGTTCACAGTACCAGCTAATCTGATTGACCTAAAATTGTTTTGGTCTGATGTGACTTCTGCTTTGTGAATTAGTACTACTCTTTCCCGTAGCCTTAGTTCTAGAACATCTCCATATACTAACATTTTGTTTAACATTATCCATTGGGATTTAATTACATTCTCATTTATGCTATATAGGAAACTACCAGGTATTTTGCCTATCCCATGGAACTTGACATTTTAATTTAACTTGTGACAGCAGTTACTATGTCTGTCATTGCAGATGGGCCCTCTATCTCTTCATTTCTGTAGAACTCTGAAATATTCCTTTGCTTATTATGAAGAAGGCAAATTTCTCTATAGGCATATTCACTGCGTTATGTATCTGTGTGATCATTAAATTATTCATTGATTACATTTTTCATTTATAAATTTCTGCCTTATTTTTCTGGTGTAATTAAAAGGTACCTTGATACTTATTTAAACATCTGAGATTAAGTTTACTCTGCAGTTAGAGATGGAAGATTTGTTCACAATTGCTTGGATTCACATTGTCATTTATAATTTGAACATATTTACTTTCAGCTGTGTTGCTCACCCATTGTCTGGGTAGTTCAAATTCCACTATGTATATATATATATATATATATATATATATATATATATATATATATATATGTGTGTGTGTGTGTGTGTGTGTGTGTGTGTGTGTGTGTGTGTGTGTGTATATATATATATATATATATATATATATATATATATATATATATATATAAATATATATATATATATATCTTGGAATTTAGTCAAGAAACCTTCCTTCATGAAGACAACACTGATGGTTCACGGTGCATTAATATAATATTGTTTCATTACCATGGTTAGTAATTACAGTATAAGTTATCTGTAGTCCTAAACTGTTTCCTTGGCTTCGCCATCCCTCTGGATTTGAAACAGTGATTGAAGATATACTCTAGAATTTGTTATAGTTAGTTTTTTGGAACTTTAAACCATGTTTCAGTAATAATACTTAAACTGACATCATCTAAGCAGAGGAAAGCATCTACATACTTTCTTAATTTGTACAGATCTTGAAAAATATTATGCAGACGAAACATTTCTTCTAATGTACTCCACAAGGAGAAATTTGAAGCTCATTGTGGGTGTAGCATACCATATAGTTTCAAATCTCACTTAAGACAATAGTTATTGATTCTCCCACAGGTTATATTGCATTTAGGAGATGAGTATAGGATTCACTGTTCTACTGTGGGTATAACCAAGTGGGAACATGTTTTAACAAATCAAGGTGAAGCTACCCTCATAGGCTTCCCAAAACTCTGCTTAGAGTTTGGTTTGAGAAAGTGTGAAAGGTTGAAATACACACAGTTAAGCACCTCTGGAACACACAGATCAAGCCAATTGGTATTGCTAAAAGAGGAATTCTTGGAACAAATGGCCTAAAATCTGAAATGGGAGGGTGGCAACAATTTAATAACATTAAAACTGAAGTCATTGCTACTGTACTTGGTATACATTGTTGATGTGGTTTGTTACTCTGGTATAGAGAAACTATTATACCTGGAAAGAATATAATGCAAAATAGCAGACATAACTCAAAGAAACTGAGATATCCTATAAGGATTGTCTAATGAGCATGGATGTTTACTTGATATCATATAGACATAAAGGGGGTGATTTAATCGAGCTGTACAAGGTATTTAAAGAATTATGAGAATGTTTTAGCTTATGAAGAAGTTCTGTTAGTAGGTTACAAAGACTGGGTAGGACCTTTGTAAAGAAAAACATGATTTAGTGAGAGAATGGTGAATGGATTGTGACTGGGTAATGAATGAGCGGAGTGAGTCAGCAAGGTCCATTAGTAAATCTGAAGATAAAAAACAATTTAAACAATTATTTTGCTTTTCAATTTTTGACTATTAGATAAAATATAAAAGGCAATCTGCCCACGCCTGTCTAACTGTGTATGTATATATGTATGTATGTATGCATTCATGTATGGATGTATCTATGTATGTGAGCATATGTGAATTGCTGGTATTTCTGCTGTTACCACTTTTACATTCATGTAAGACATCAAGAAGGGCAATATGAAGACAATCTATCTGATGTAAATCAGAAGATTAAGGCGTACTATTCTCTAGGAAAAATCTGTTTACCACACTAAATGGTTGATTTTTATATGATGAAATTTAAGACACAAAGCAAAGCACAGCAAATTGTGAAATCTGCATTGTACACTAATAAGAGAGGGAAAGAATTGTAGCTGGCATACAAAGTGCTCATGAGAGATGTACATTACTGATAGAAAAACACTTGACACCAGTAAAGGCAATATAAATATACTGCAAGTAAAGTAGTATGACATACAGGTGAATGTGTTTACTGAAGATACAGAAGCGTGTAGCTCAAAGTCTAAAGCAGACATCATGGTTTGTTTGAAAAAAAGAAAGCTTGTGTACATAAAAATGTACAACAAGATGAACATGACAATAAGGTGACACAATATAATAGGTAAACATTCTATGATAACATTTGAGCTGAAATAAGGCAAAATAAAGGTTGTCATAAAGATAGTTTGCTAACCTTAAAAGTGTCCTGAAGGAACTGTGGAATGTTGCTCACTTTAAAAAAAAAATGTGTATATCTTGGTAAAGTTGTATTTTAACAGGATCACGTCTAAATCCTGAATGCCCAAAATCCAGAAACCCAAAATCCTGAGACCAAAATCTTGAAAGTTCAAAACACTGAACATTCAAAATACTGAATTTCATAATACTGAAAACACACAGGAAACCAACACTTATTATATTCAGGTCTATATTAGATTAGCAACCATTCCAATGTTCAAATCATTGATGCTCATCATCATATGTTCGAACGTCGGAAAGGTCGAAGGTGAAAGTCAATGGCTTTTCACGCGCAGAATGGGAAATTTTCCATTTGTACTCTGAAGTGCATTCTTGGAGTTGGTATTCTTAAGTAGGGGGGTGTGGGAGGTGCAGGGGGGCTTGACCCCTGCTCAGAGTGGTAAGGTAAGTTTTTTTTTACTTTATTTATTTTATAGTCGATGTTTCGAACTTTGTTCATATGAGTTCGCTCATGTGAGGTTCGAAGTTTTGAAACTTCAACCATATAATATAGACCCCTATATTCCAGCACAAGTACATACAGAAACATATTACCCCTCAACTATAAGCTGAGATGTGAGCCCCCCTGCATCCCCCCAAGAGGTAGACTGCACCCCCCACACCCCCTGCTACTTAAATATATCAACTCCGAGATTGCACTTCACTACTGCTTATTCTTGGAGAAGAGTAATATGGTTTGTCTTTTATTTGTTTCTGTATGTACTTGTTCTACAATATAGTAAGTATTGGTATCCTGTGTGTTTTCAGTATTATGAGATTCAGTATTTTGAGTTTTTGGTATTTTTAACTTTCAAGATTTTGGTCTCAGGATTTTGGGCTTTCAGGATTTAGAAGTGAACTCATTTTAGCATATGTAAAGTTTTTTAAGTATATGAAGAAAATGCTTAGTTTGCTACATCTGAAAATAGTACAGACTCAGAATCTGAAAAAAAATGTTTGCTGAAGCACTCAACAAGTGCATATTAAGTAAAGAATTCACATGAAAAGTGGAAAAATGTACAAATGTTGCAGGGAAAGAAACCATCCAATGAAAAGTTAAGAAATAATAGAAAACATATTGAATATAAAGTGGATACCAGAGTAAAGTATAACACATTAAATGAAAGTAGATTCAAGGTTTTTGAAGTACAAGATAAATGTGAAAAAAAACCTCCATGGAACAGGATCCCCATCTATGTGAAGCAGTGTTCCTCCCTAATCCAATTCAAGTGCAACTTGGACAATTGGATGGCAAACAGGAAATTCAGCCCTGGTTTGGCTCTTATATCTCTAATGGACACAGGCAACCTGTAAATGGTGCATTTCCCAGGCCCCTACTTGTAAATGCTTCATCTCCCAAACCCCTGCTTATACTGGTCAAGGGTATCAGAACTTGTCAGAGAGTTGGGATGCATGGCAAGGCTTAAAAAGGCCCTTGTGGTCATTAACCTAGGAAACACCCATGAACCTATAAAAACAAGTTATACAAAGTATTGTTTCAAGTAGCAGCATTATCTAATGGTAATATTTTCCACAGAGATGCATATGAAGATTTTACAAGGGTATAACACATTCATAATTTTTCAGCTAAAATGCAAGGTTGTAATATCAATCAAATATTTCAGACTGAAGCTGAAAGGAAGCATGGTGCTAAAGGGAGGAATGTGTAAAAGGTTCAAAGAGTGTGAAGTATACAATCATGGAGAGTTCACTTTGCATATTTAAACAAATAATTGGAATCATATAAGTAAAACTATACAATTGACAGAAACAATACCAGAATATCCTAAAACTTTGAAGGAAAAAATAATGACTTGTTTCCATGCATCGACCACCTACCAGGGCAGAGTACAATTAAGATAAATCCTAGTATCTCCTTCCTCCCACAGTAATATCTGCCTCCAGCAAGTAAGCAAAAAAACAAAAAAAACAAACAAACAAGAAATCAAATACATGACAGGAACTAGGTGTCATTACCTGGAAAACTTAATCAAAAGACTGGTGCCAGTACTGGAAATAAATAAAATCAGCAAATGTACTTAACCCAAAACTTGAATAAGGTCATTAAGGGGAATCACTCTCCCTTTAAGACATTTGTGGAAATTATACCAATAATGCCATCCACTAAGTACTTTTCTGGACTTGATTCTGATCATTGACTTTGGCAGTTGAATTTACATGAAAGCTCATAGATAAATCAACTCAAAAATGGCATCTTAAATTTAAAAGACAGAATAGATAAAGGATGAAGGTAAGGAAGCTCTAAACTCCCACTCTAGTCATATCACTGAAATGGATTCATCAATGGCTGACTTGATCCAGTGGAAAGAGCGGTGGAAGATAGAATAGACGATATGGAATCCTGTGATATGGAATCCTGTCAAATATATTGATTAATAATATTGTGCTCATCAGAACCTTCATTTTTGAAGGATTCATGAGGAATCTGAAGGTGGGAACTGCATTATGTTCATGACTGATAAAATAGCAGAATGGGCTGGACTGAAAAAATACATGATTATACTGGTGAAAGCACACAAGCTTTTGTAGCTTCAGGTCCTAAGAGCTTGCTTCCCTTGCCTTATGCTTGTTATATTTATTACCTACAGTCTAAAGCAGAAAAGTCTGTTAGCTGTATGGACCCTGAAAAGAGATTGACATTAAATGATCAAAGGATATTCAGTGATCAGGACTATTGCAAGGAGACTAGTAAGCATCAGCTGGCCATTTAGCTGATTATGACAGCCTGTAAGGAAGAAGGCAGGAGGTTTCATCTCCTTTATCTAGCTCAGTTGAAGATTGTCTACACAGAAGGGACCATTCCAGTTTCCAGCCCAGAAGAAGTGGAAGCTAAGTTATTCAGTAGGGTGGGTCAGAGGGTCAGAGGTCCTTTATCCCTTTTACATCTCATCAGAAGTTAGAAAAAACTGGCTCAACCTGCACAAGTCTTCAAACACAACCTTCCCCTCTTGCTTATAAAAGAATGTTGGCAGGAAAAGGTAGCAGCTGAAGCCACTAGGATGGATGCTCATAGCCTTCTCTCAAAGTAATATCTCTTAATACCCCACAATCTGTCTTCTGATTGAGTGACCACCTTGTCCTTTATTATTTCTGAGTGAAAGGTGTGCCTGACATGGGGGAGGGTACTGTCCTCCCAAATGTCAATTCTGTCTTGACATAATGCTCCTCTTGTCAGATTTATAGATGGTTGGTATAATGATTTAATTGAAGCTAATGACTTATTCAGTCTACTTCTCATCTTGAATGGGATGGGCACATTGTTTGCATTTGATCTTTTGATCATACCATTCTGTACATGAAGCTCAAAGGCACTGTTATCTTGTTGTCTTTTATGGTTATTCTCATCTATGTAGCAAGTTAACTCTTCTAATAATTTGGCAATATGTTTTATGTTAAAACAAGACTAATCCCTAGTCAACTGCCTTATATTTTCTGTTGACTCCTCATTTTATTTTTGTATTACTTTTTGTGGGTTGCGGTTAGTGTGATAAAGAACTTAGTATATCCTGTGCATTCAAATGATTTTTTGTGACCAATAAGCAAATGAGGGAAAGTCCACCTCTGTATCTGACCAACATGGTCAAACAAAACAGCAAGCATTCCTTTCCTGTGATCTTTTACTTTAAATAAAGAGGTCCTAAGTAGTAATAGCTAATTAGGAGGCTTCTGTTCATTTTCCAGGACTGACAAGGCTTTTGTTTTTTTTTTTGCAACATGCATATATGTTTTAGCTCTTTGAAACCCTCATGATATCTATATCAGATTACTCTCCCTAAAATACATACAAATTAAAACACACACAAGTCCCATAAGCAATACTTGTAGAAGGGGTGGGGTGTAATCTTTTTCTTAGAAAAGAAGGCCTTGAACAAACTATTGGAGGTTTACTTACCCCAATCCATCATGAACTTCTGACCAATACCTCCCCATGCACTTCCTGGCAAACATTACAAAACAGCTTGTCAATTTCCTTGCCGGAGAGGGAACAGACTGACAGAAGGAAGGTGTATCATCAATTGTTTTGTTTACATAGGGATTACGGGAGGCCAAATCAGTTGTCATTTGGGGTTTGCAGGATATATTAAGTAGGTCAGAAGAGGCCAGAAGATCATTAGGCAATTATCTGCCAATCAAAGTCAACTTTGCAAAATGCTAATTTTGACTCAAAGCTATTGATTTTACTCTCTCAAAGCAAATGTTTTTATCAATTAGATTAATACAATACTCAACAGAAAGAACTATAAGTAAGATACAAATTCTATACACATATAACCTTGTGGGATGCAGAAACACTGGGTATGTGGATTGGTGTGATGAGAGAGAGGATTTTTCTGAGCTATGATATAGAAAAAGAAATGCCTACAAATGGCAAGGCCTTGCTGTGTCTAATTATGGTGGCTGCCAAAAAAGCAATTACTAGAAAATGGAAATAAAAATCTAAACCAGCTATATTAGAAGTAATTAATATAGTAACAGAGTTAGAACAACTGAAATTGAGATCTTTAGAAAAAGGAGCAAACTACATAGGAAAAATAGGAATTGTGGGAATAATGCATACGGGGAGGAATGAGGTTTAAAACAAGGCAGGACTTAAATGAGCTATGTAATGTTTGACTGAGAAATGATTGAGTAGATTATAAATTATGTATAATGCTTGCGACTGGGAGTGTGTTATTATAGTTTGCGATATAAAATGCTTGCAAGTAGGATTGTGTCGGTGTGGTTTGTTTTCATTTATATAAATGTATGATTGCTGATGTCATAAGTGATGGTTTAATAAAGATGTTTCTTGTTTAAAAAGGGGCAGGAATTGAATCATTTATGCAACAGTGTTTAGGTTATATGATATGTAGCAATATATGTAGAGTATAATGTTTGTTAATGTTAATTTGTTAATATAGTTTGATTACTGTTATATACATGTAAATTTGCCTATGTCACAAGTGATAATTCAATAAAGCTGTTTAAAAAAAAATTGAGACTTTTAGTAATGCGCAACAGCAATCAAGTGGTTTCTGTCTCTCTTAATATTATATGACTCTTGAGGCCTACCTATGATCCCTAGTAAAGAAATTCTCCTTATGATCAGACAAATGGTTATATCTTTCTTAAGGCTAGGTAATAAACACAGATTTTTGTGAGACTTTCTGTCCCTTCCTAGGGAAATGGGTGGCCTTCCCAGACTATAAGATCTGTATTAAAACAGCAAGGCTTAAACTCTTATATCATTTTCTTTTTAGTTGAGTTAACTTGATCTGGAAAAAAGATCATGGTGGTGACCTCTTCCCTTTTTAAAGCAATAGTATTGAAAAGACCTATTATTTTAAGTCATCTGTGCTTATTGATTTAATTGGGAAAATGATACTGGGCATTTGAGATAGCTAAGACATTCCAGTGGCATGATGACTTATGCCTTATTTATTTGTCAAAATGTGTGGTAATGGCAGGCAACATAGTTAAAGTCAGATTGAGGGAATATCCTTCCATGCAATACTGAGACCAGTTACTGGATGGAGATACTGCACTAAAATGCAATTACATAAAAATAGTTTGGGAATGCATGAGTCTGCTAAAGCTTGGATAGACACTTTATTAGCTCTTTTATTGGATACCCTTAGGTCTTACTGATCCCAAGGGATATTTTTGTGGATAAAGGCAAGAGAAAGTCTAATCCCTGTCAAAGTTCTTATATCAAGATTATACAAAATATTTTTACGATATAACATACTACTCCTGGATATGTATACAATGTTGTGGGAAAGAGACCTCAGTGTTAACATTATAGTTAACAGATGGGCCATTTTGATTCATATCCACAAATATGCTACTGAGCGTCCATGATTGGATGGGTAACTGTAAATTCACTCCAGGGGTTCCACCTGTGTCCCTCTTGCACAGGTGCAATTAATTGCTAATTTTAGTGTCTGCTTGAACCAGAGACCCTTGGGAACATGGGTTGAACTTGGCTAGGCTTGTAAGGGCCCTGGAGCCATTAGCCTAGTAACCTCATATGATCATATGAGCTGCACAAGCTCAGGTTTGTAGGATAATACTGTTTATGTAAGCATTTATGCATGTTTTCAATAATATTCCATTTATTCCCTGCCTCATCACCTATCTGCTAGCTATGCAATTTACAAGAATTAGCACTTGGCATCAAATCTATTAGGAATGTCCATATTTTTTTCTTTGAAAAAAGAAATGATGGGTTATGGGCAGGTGCCTTTGATCTTTTTCTAATAGGGTATGACTCTTATCTTAAGTTGCCTAAGTAGGAGCTCATGATGATGCATTTGCACTTGATTCTGGGTAAGGGAGTAATCTCGAGACCCTGGAATAAAGGCTAATTTAACAACTGGCATAGGTGCGAATACTTAAACACTTTTTTGCTTCAATGTTTTCAGCATTTATGGCCTTTATGGCCCCAACATCACATAGCTTTAACCATTTTATTTATGTTCCAGATATTAGTTCATCTAATTTTTAAAGAATAAATCTTCATCTCAGGTAATACAGTCATTGGATATGTCATAGGTCCCTTGTCAGCTCTTTATGATTGCTACTTGAGAGTAATCTAATATTCACATTGCAAAGGTGATGACAAAAATAATAAAGATGGAAGTCCCAGATGCTAATTATTTAGGTATTGCTGTTAAAACATTATGTGTTTTAGACTGTAGACTGTCCATTTCCAGTTACTGCACTGAAAGACCTGTGAACAAAAGGAGCATTAATAGGACAAATAACAAAAGTAAAGGCTACAGGGTTGAGCTAGATGCCAAGTCTGTTTTGGCATGCTCATGGCATTATCTCAGATGGATACTAAGTTCCTTTGAAGAGGTGAATATATCACATGCAAGTAAGGCAGCCAAAGGCTTGCTTGAGCCAATTAATGCAGAAAATGGCACTATGGAACATTGTTCTTTTTCAAAGCATTTGTTTTACCTTTATATTAAAATACGTGTTCAGAATATTAAAGTTGGCCGTATCCCACTAGGACATTTTCAGTATAAGGCTCAGCTTTATGACGTTCTCCTGTTCATGCCCATTTCTCCAGCATTTATTCTGCTTCTGGGAAGACAACTTGTTTACACTGGCACTTGCTCTGGCTAATGTTTAAATTCTGTCAAAACTGAAACCATTTTAGTACATTTTATGGCTGTAGCCAGGATCATGCTCACTGCCATCATTAAGTTGTTAGGCATTTCTGTTTATTATTTTAGAGTGCAGATACCTATACATTGTTTTATATTAGAAATACTTACTCCATACCTCAGAATACAAATTTCTAAAGTTCCTGTGCAGTCTGATTTATTCAGTATTTCAGAATTTATGATTAGGCTGTCTTAGTCAAGCCACAGATTCATCTATGGGTTTTTTGACCCATGTCTATCCTTGACTTGAATATCTCTAAGGAGTATATCATAGTCTGGCAAAAACGGTTGGTCTTTAAATTCACCATGATATGTCTTGCTAGATATTCCAGGCTGTTTGCTACATCACTGGTCTTGTATCGAGACTAGATTAGAGAGTTGGGTGAAGTCATTTAATGATTGAAGCACTTACTGCTTGTTGAATTTGACAATAAATTATGCTATTTCTTTATGAATACATTTTTCTTTTCATATCAGGCTTTGGTCTTTTTTAAATTATAGCAATTTATTTACTAAATGGGTAGGAAGACTGGTACAATGATTACAATCAGCCTTGCCTGGGCCTAAGGGCAAACCTGTCATAATGATAAAAGGTTACAAGTTTAAACACTGCAGTTTGTAAGTGAACATTTCAGCAGAAAACATGCACAATATTTGGAACTTAATAGTGATGTTACAATAAAGATCAAAGAACAGTACAACAGAAATAATAAAGATTTTAGTGCATAATTAACTAAATAAAATGGAATCATACAGAACATCGAATGGGCAGTGATCTGTGTAAATTATTTCAGTCTGTAAAGATTTGCAACAAACTAAAGGTATCTACTGCTATTCTTTGTTTTAGTTTTTGCCTCTTCTAAGGATGAAAGAAAAAAACTGCATCAGATTTCTCAGTCCATAAGCTTTGCACAATAAAAATGTTAATTTATAATATTACATTTGCAATATTTGAATCTTATAAAAAAGTTATGTCCATCTTCTGTCTACAGAATTTTTTCCCACTCACCTCAAAAGTATTGGTGATGTGAACTGCTAATACTGATTTTTCTACAAAAAAACGAGATAAACTCCTTACAGTGTTGGTAAAAAACATTGGCTGGCTTTCATAACACTGCTTAAAGCACTATTTCCATATCCCTGACCTGTTTTAGCTGCAGCATCCTTGTTCACTCTGAAGTCCCACATCATGAAATTTTAAGCCATCTGGCAGATGATTTGCACACTTGACCATAGTGTCCTTTTGACCCTATTTTTTTTTTTTTTTTAGAAGAGCTATAAAGATTTTCTTTGCCAGTTCTCTAGTGATAATGTAGCACATCAGATCAAACTCACCCTGTGTATGCTCACAGTTCTGGAACTCATGAAAATGTCATGGCTAAATCAGATCTGTATTCCAGTCACACCTACAAATGCACATGATATTGGCTTTGCCATGAAGCATTGTGCTGAGTCGCTGAGAGGTAAAGAGGCCGTCAGCACTAGCTTTTCACACTTGGCTGGTAGCTACATCAAAAGTGTTTTAACAGGTTTTTAATGACAGGATCAGGCAAAGCCCCAGGGAATTGCCCTAAAGCAGTGAGGCCGTTTTCTTGGTGTAGGAAGTCGCTTTACATCCTGTGAGCTGTCAGTATATATGTGTAGTCCTCTTGGGGTCCTTCTAAATTTTGCAGAAGAGATATTTTCCCATATGCCTGAGAAATAACACTTAATCATGAAATGAGAGCTTGCTGCATTTTTCCTTACTGGTCACTACATCTGTGATTTATGTTTTTTGCATTTAGTAGACCCCTATTTTCTCACTTATCAAGAGCAACAGTAGATGTTGAGCTTTTGTTTAACATTGTTAAGCAGTTGTGTCACATATGCTGAGGGAGCGAAAAAAAAATAAGACAAGTTTTTACAAGTCATATTTCTTTTAAATGTATTTTATGAACTACCAAATATTTCAGTACAAGTTGGAGACATAGATTTTTGTTCCTTTGTTTGCACTCTGGATCAACAAGCATTTCAAATACTGCTTTCACACTACTGGCTTATTTTCACAGTATACTTTATAAAGGAAGTATGCTGCAGTGATTAGAATAAAGAATTGCAAATATAAAAAAAATGCTCATTCATAGGTATTTACTTTGAAAACATTTCAACTATGGATACTTTTTTGTAAGGCATCACAAATGTTTTAACCTATCAATTAAGTTCAAATATTGTACAGAGTTTAGCCAGTGGAAAACCCACATAGGAAGACATTTTAGATTTGTATAGCAGTCTCTCACACTGCAACACTCTTGGAACAGCACTTCAGCAAGTACTATTTAATTTGTCTATTTGCATTGCTTTGTTTATTGAGAATTGTCAGAGTGTACACTGTGGATTTTCACTGGAGAACATGTGAAAAGATCCTGATAGTTGGTACCCGTGTTTGTATACAGAGTGCGTGTAGATTGTGGGTAATTAATGACACGATACAAATATATCTATACATAGAATACCTAAACAGAGCCCCCACTAGTGCAAAACATGCCTTTATAGTTTTGCCTGGTTGTTGTACTACAAACTACTTTACCTACACATAATTCATGTACTTAACATCTGTTGACACAGAAATGCATAGTGGTCCTATTACTATAAGCAGTCATCTGTGAAACAATAATACTTATATTGGGTGAAGTCATCTGTCAAAAGAGTACAATTGATATGCAAATTTATATTACATTGAAAAGGTTACTTTATTAATTATTAATATCCTCTGCAAGAAGAACTGAAAGTCTGGGAGTAGCTGAGGTGGGCAAATCTATAGAGAAAGGAAGGACATAGGAGTAAGACAAGGTAAGGAACAGAAATGATAATAAAGTAAGATACATGGGATGAGAAGAGACAGCCGAAGATGCAATAAATAGTAGCAGAGGTCCTGATGGAGTTAGGTCTGTTAATAATGACTGGTTAGGTGAAGATACATGCAGCCGTTCAATGTGAATCGATGCTGATTGATAAATGTCTTGAAGGAAGAGAGATGGGAGTCAGTAAGATGCGTATTCATAAGGAACTCCAGAGCTTGGTAAATGCTGCAAAAAAAGCATTTCTTAATATATCTAAGGATTTAGCAATTACAAGGATGGTAGCCTGTCTTGATCCAATTTTTTTTTTTTTAGGGGGGTCAAGTTCTTTTTGTTTATTCACTGTAGTAAGGGGCAATCGTTCTAAATGTATAAGTATATGGAGGCAATTTTGGCTTATCAAGCAATTTAAAATCTTAAGATGATACAGTGGTGAGTTCTAATAGGTTTTGCAACTCATGATGGCAACTCCTGGAGAGCATGGAGGATGGTATTAATACATATAGTCAGGTCTGTTAGGCATGCATTGCTTAGAAAGTATTTCAGGAGTAATAACAGCTATTAGGATATATTAGGATGTTCTTGGGGGGAGGGGGGTCCTTTTAGCAGCTACATGTTAGGTAAGGTAATTAAGCATCGGAGGAGAAAACTGCCTATATACACTGAGGCCACAGAGAAAATGTCAAGATGTTGCCAGAAAAAAAAAAAAAAAACACCAACTGTTCTGTACAAACCAGTATAGAAGACATTTTGTTTATACAGACTGTCTCAAATTTCTGTTGTTATGGAAGTTTCTAACATGTGCTGGGAGAAAAACCTGTAAAGAGAAAGAGAACCATTACATGTTTCACTTTGCTCCAGCGGATTGCTAATATGAAACCTAGTAAAGGGAAAGGGACAACTACTTGTTTTATTCTGTTGCAACTACTCTACTACAAAACCACCGAAAGTGGGAAAGAACTGTTACTTGTTTCACCTTGTTACAATCCCTCACTAGTGCAGAACTGGAGAAAGTAGGAAAGAACTGTTACCTATTTTAATTTATCACAATCCCTAGCTAGTACAAAACTTGAGAAATGGTACTGGGTTTTGTTATTGCAATTATTCAATACCGCAAGACCTGAGAAACAGAAAGATTGAAAGAGCTGTTGCCTGTTCTGTTGCATTGTGGTAGCTTACAAGAAGAAACGAAGTTAGCCACTCATTGCTTTGAGACCGTACAGTAATTAAAACCAAAAAAGTTATTTTATTTTAAGACTGTAATTCTAGTGAAAAGAAGAAGAGAAAACAGAAAGGGAACTGTTGAGGTCACAAGGACTGAGGCCTTTAACAAACTGCTGATTATTTTGTATTTTCGCCTTTCACTACCATTATAAGTTTTATTCATATTCTTCTGTTGAATATTT
The DNA here is from genome assembly GCF_019279795.1 of Protopterus annectens. Taxonomy (NCBI): domain Eukaryota; kingdom Metazoa; phylum Chordata; order Ceratodontiformes; family Protopteridae; genus Protopterus; species Protopterus annectens. The sequence goes on from NC_056733.1 coordinate 367,045,443, forward strand.
CCAGTAATAAACACAGATTTTAGAAACCGGCATTCATTGACTATTTCTGTTTATTGCATTATGTTATGAGCAAATCTGACAGTTTTATTCTGTCATGTTCTACTTTTTGTAAAGTAGCTGATGAGTTATTATTGAGAATTATGCAGTCAAATCCTGCTGAGAAGATTAAAGATGATGAAGAAAATTTGCTTCAAGGAACAGAAATTTCTTCGTAAAGTGTTCCTGTCAACTATCTGGTGATAACAACTGGTCATTAAATTTTAATTCTTGCTCAGAAAGCACTCCTGGGTTTTTAAGTGAACTACAGTACTGTATCTACATTTATGCATTCTGTGGTAAATATCTGAGATCAGTCAATCACCCTTAAAAAGGAAATTTTTTGTTAAAAGTTCTAACTATAGTGAAAAATCACTGTCCACTGAAGTCAGTACAGATTTTCTAGTGAACTCATTTTTATTAGCACTTTTTGCATATATTGAGGATGCAAATTATTAATATGCAAATACATATTGTGAAAGCTAGAGTTCAGTGAAAAAAATGAACGCAGTTATGTTAATCTCACGTCTGCTCTGTTCAAGTTCACAGGTTAATAAAATGTCTCCACCCTGCAGTAACAAAGTAAGATGCAGGAAAAGACTATAACAGGTGCTTGTTATAAGTAAAATAGTTTAAAACCAAATACATTTTTTTGGTAGTGTAAGGAAGAAACGTAGCACAGTATTTAACAAAAAAGAGACCTGCAATTTAATGCAGAATATCGTTAATATTCCCCAACACTTTCTATGCATCACAAAAAGTTATAATGCAATCACCATGGATGTCTTCTCAGTTTAATACTGTACATTGAAACACTATAAATTTATAATTGTCATGTCAGGAATCTTAATAAATAGCACAAAGAGACAGGAGATAAAATCTAACCTCTATGAGATGTGCATAATAATTTCTTGGTTCCCTATTAGAAGACCGAAGACGCATACGTCTTGCTCGAACTCAAAAGCAAGAAATAGCAAAATATCGAAGCAGCTTTTAAATGATTTTTTTTCCCTGGGAAAGAATTCGCTTGGCTGCTTTGTTACTTTGTCATTTTCGGCACTGTATTGCGGTTTTGGAGTTGGTATATTTAAGTAGGGGGGTGTAGGGGGTGAAGCCCCCCACTTAATGTAATCTTTAAAGTGTTTTATTTTTATTTGTTTTGTTAGAACAGCAATTTTTTTCCCTAGGAAAAAAATGACTGTTCTGACAGTTCGAAATTGTAAGTTTTCACTTACATAGGGTTGATTCAACACCATTCGCCTTTTTAAGTG
>NC_056733.1:367049249-367101749 GCF_019279795.1 Protopterus annectens
TTCTTTTCAAAGCAAATGGGATATATAAGAAACATATGAATATTTGCAAAGCTAAACTCCAATTAGGTGAGTGTGATGCCTATCCCTGCATGTAGTAAAAGAAAGGGGGTGGTCATGGCTACCTCACAACAGAAGTCACATGATCAGTTTGCTGAATGCTGTAACAGTAACATATCCTGGTCTTTAATTACACATTTTAATCAGAGAAGAATCATTTTAGGCCAAGATAAAATGAGCAAATGAATTCTCTGTTCAGCTTGATATAAATCCCTTGCTGGTTTGAAAATAAAAAGCCTTTTAAACCCTCAGAGGAGTTGATAAAATCCCTTTAAGGGTTTAAATGGGTTGTTTCTGCTGCTACGTTTGCAGCTTGTTCAGGTGTTATATGATCTGTTCTGAAGTGCATTAGACAGTAGATTGATTTGTTTCAACAGCTAGCCTCGTGGAAAGATTTACTGCCTGGAAATGCTTAAGATGAAAATTAGAGATCATGCTAAGCTCTGGAATCTGTGTAAGAACAAGGAAAGCCTGGTAGTAGAAAGGAAACATAACACTGAATAAACTGTGCTCTCTCAACCTAAAAAATGACTACAATAACATTTTGTCAGAGTAAATGCTAGAAAGTGATAGTTAAATAAAACCACAAAGTAATTATAAATCAATGTCTCACAGTTCAGGCTCTCTACATAAACCACAATCAATTTTGCATCAGCTAGAATATGTTAAAAAGTATAGCTCTTTATCAGTCTGAAATAATCGAGGTATGGGTTCAGATACTGTCTACAGTCAGTAGCAAATGAAAATAAAGTTGTACAGCTTAGGCTTTTATAAGTGCTATTAACAGGTATTATAACCATGCAATGCACTTGATTTCTGTACATATTTTTAAATAAGTATGAATTACGTGCCAGAATTCTGTTAGTAATGCAAAGTGTTATTTAGCTGCAGAAATACTTTTCCTGTTTCAAAAACCTTGGCCAGTCTACCATCACTTTATGGAAACAGTCATTGTCTATATTTTTGTGATGCATACTATATACTCAATTTTCTGAAGCAAAATGGCAAACAGTCTCAAACCTCACAAATGTTATGTGATCTAGGGACCTAATTTTCATCTGCAACACAAATAGTATATTTCTACATCATATCTGTTGGTAACGTTTAATGTGAATTCCTTATTTATGCCCATCCTGAATGAAATAGCTATAGAATGCGTAAGGCGTACATTAGGGTGGGTCCCTTCATTTAGAGATACTATTTGTACTCTTCTTGAAATAGTTTTAGTTAATAATATTTTTTTTTCGTCTTGTAGATAATATACCATTAAATAAAATGTAGTGCTATGGGCTCACCATTTGCAAATGGTCATACTAATTTAGCATTGTATGATTTAGAGCAGAATAATACATTTATTGATGATAATTTATTTAAAGAACATATTCTTTTTTGTAGGAAATTTGTGGATGATATACTTTGATATGGAATAGTGATGCTTTTCAATGGGATGAATTTAATATAGACATTAGTACTCATTATTTTAAAGATTTGATATGGAATCATTCAATGTAACCATTATTGTTTTTGATGTACAGCTTTATAAAGATTCCAGTGGGATTCTTGAGACTAAAATTTAGAGAAAGTATGTTAAAATGAATAATTATTTACAATATTTAAAAGGACAGTTTTGTAGACTTCTAGACTGACTACAAATGGCAACGGATTTAACAGTTCAGCCTTCTCTTTGTCACTTGATTTGATGCAGTGAGGTTATACAACTTCTGAAATTAATGCAGCCCTTTCTTACATGAAGAGTCTATTGTCCAGTAGTATGTGTCCATATTTTAGTTCAAGTACTTGAACTTTCACACATCATGGGTCAGATTTCTCCTGACTTTCCACTGGTATCAGTTATATTATATAGTGGTAGTAACCAAAGGTTTATTGTTAACATTTTTAAACATAATTGGTCTGTTCTTAAGAGATTAGGTGGGAGTGCACAAATATTTGTATTTAAGAATAAGAAGAATTTGAAACAAAAATCATGTTATAAAATGGCTTTGGTATATATCCATGTATGAGTAGTGGTACCCATCATTTTATACTTCAGACAGATTTTTTTGAACATCCTGTTACTGACATGATTTATAAATGTAAGCATAGTGCAAATATTAAGAAGAAAAGTTTAGTATATGTCACTAAATGCAGGGAAAGTACTGCATTTTATACTTGAAAGACCAATAAAAGGCATAGACATCACATAGTGCAGCATATCTATGATATTTGAAAATGTAATCTGAATAGCATTTTAATTAAGCATGTTTCACAGATGGGTGATGAACATGTTTTTTAATTTTTTTGTGCTGCAGTCGATTCAGTAATGATAGATGATATAGTGAGTAAAACTGAATGCAAAGAATATTTCTGGATTAGGAGATTGAAAACTGCATAATTTCCTATATTATACTTGCCCTTTAAAAGCAATGTTAACATGTATATCTCCTAATAAAACACCACAACAACCCTCAAAAGTTCTGGGCAGGCTTAAATCAACTACTTTGTCCAGGTCACTCCACCACCCCAACCCCGGCTAACTACACCCATAGTTCCCTAGAGACCATAGCTAGGGCCTTTAATAACTTTTTCACTGAAACAATCCAATCCCTAGCAAATCAACTAACCCCCTCTAACTTAAACTACATGCCTAATCTACCTAATAATCACCCAGAATTTAGCTTCCAACCAATATCCACTAGTTTTATCAAAACACTTCTAAAAAAACTAAAACCTACCACCCTCGCTGCTGACCTCCTCCCTGCAGAGTACCTACAAATAGCTGCAGATGCCATCGCATATCCCACATCTATCCTCATCAACAGAACCTTATCCGAAAATGCTATCCACTCCCTCTGAAAAATATCTCACTTCATCTCACTCCATAAAGGTGGTAGCTCCTCAGACATATCCAACTATAGACCCATTGCCATTCTTTCCCCACTAGCCAAAATAATGGAGAAGTGTGTACGCAAGCAACTAATTCAATACCTTTCACAGAATAACTTACTATCTGACTCCCAGCATGGTTTCAGGCCATACCACAGCACCACCTCAGCCCTCCTTTCCTTTAGTACTGCCATAAACCAAAACAGGAATGACAATAGGCTAATCTCTGCCCTCTTTCTTGACCTATCAAAAGCCTTCGACATGGTCAACCATGAACTTCTCATTCTTTCACTAAAATCTATTTCCCTCAACAAGCCTGCTATCCAGTGGTTTCAGTCCTACCTGACTGGTAGACAGCAGGTGGGAGTATGGCAGGGCAAACTCTCCAGCCAGTTACCTCTCACACTTGGTGTCCCTCAAGGGTCCATACTAGGTCCACTACTCTTCTCTATTTTTATCAACAACCTCCGCACTGCTATCTCTAAAGCCACCTGCATTCAATACGTAGGTGATTCCACTCTCATCTGCTCAGCCACCTCCCCATCCGACTTGCAAATCTTAACCCAAAATACATTTAACACTATCGAGAACTGGCTCATCAACCAATGCCTACTTCTGAACCACAATAAAACTAAACTTCTACTCTTCTATCCTGCTAATAGATCCACCACACTTTCATTCTTTGTTACATCTAACAACGGTACCACTATTTCCCCAGATAATCACACCAAACTACTAGGGGTTATCATAGACAATAATCTCAAATTTGACCTATAGGTCAAGAAAACCATACAGACCATCAATAAGAAGCTTGGATCACTTTATAGAAACAAGACATTTTTAACCCCACTGGCTAGGACTGCAATCACCTGATCACACCTACTCTCTACTCTTTTATATGCCTTGCCTGTACTCTCAAACCTCAACAAATCCGAACTAGGTAAGCTGTCCCATAGCTACAATCATATTGCCAGATTCACCACTGGCTCCACCTATAGAACCCACCACTGTCAGAACCTTAAACAACTAGAGTGGCTAGAACTGCCCAGCTTAATTCAATTCAATAAACTCTTAATAGTGAACAAAATTTTGTGCCACCCTGAGGATACCACCTCACTTAAAAATGTTATTAAGCCATATAGCAACCTAAGATCCCTACGGTCAGCCGATAAACTACTGTTCCAAACCCACAAAGCTAATAACTCTGCTGGTGAATCTCTGTTTGCCAACTTCATTGGCAAAACCTGGAATTCATTGCCAAACTATATAACCCTACAATCCTCCAAATGTCTCTTCAAAAAAAAAAACCTCAAACAGTATCTCAAAGTGAATTGGCTATGCCCATGTACCAACCCTGATTAAGTTATAAACTAAAAGCATATTCTGCAATTATCATAACTTGTAACTATATCACCAAGCTCTGCTTCCAATTATATGTCTCTTACTTTTAATTGTCTGTCGATGAGAATCGTGAGCCCCTACTAGGTAACACTACTAACCCATTGTATATAATCACTTTGTTTTTATAATTGTTTACTAACTTCTGTGTAATCTATGTAAGTTTGTCTATGTGGAGCTTTTCTCCCCGGGCCTCTGCTGAAAATGGACATGCATCCAGTCGGACTATCCCGGTAAACAAATGTAAACTAAATAAATAAATAAAATATCATTGCATCATTAAGCCTGTGGATTTAAAGGTTGTGCAAGACAAGTTTTGTGTCTGCATTTGAAACACTTAATAAAGTATTCTTTCATGAAAGCTCATTTCATATTTATTTTAATAAATAATCCCTTGTGGATTAGCTGTGTTCTTTTCTTTAAATACATGTATTGGTACAAAAATGTGTTTAGTCATGCATTTGCAATCACAATACCTGGTTATTTATGAAGTTCAGGGTATTATACATGGGTTCTACTAAATCAACCCCCATATCTCCTTTTTGGTGTGACACAATTTCTACCACAAAACTGTCCCTTCTTGACAATCCTATTGCCTGCTCTACATTGTTGTATCCATCTTTCCTGTAGTTTCCTACAGTTTTATCATTCATTCATTGACTAAAATGCTCTCTCTGTCCTTGGATGGCGCAGTGGTGCAGCAGTAGCCTTGTCGCCTCACAGCAAGAGGTTCTTTGGTTCAATTCTTGGCTAGAATGCCTTCTTTGTGGAGTCTGCATGTCCTCCCTGCATTTGTGTGGGTTTCCTCTGGGTGCTCCGGTTACCTCCCACATTACAAAGACATGCATCTGGAGCCTTTCTCCCCAGGCCTCCACTGAAAATTGGCTTTGTTCCAAGTCAGACTTTCCCGGTTAACAAATGTTAAATAAAATATTTACAAGGACTTCAATATGGAACGTTTCTTATACTTTACTTCAATGAGTTGACATAAATCCTTCACTGTATGTGGTTTTCATTTTATTATGACCTTAATAATCTTCCCTTAGACTTTCTTTCCCTCATTTTATTGCTCATTGAGAATTCCAACTTTTGGTTAACTTGAGGTGGTCACTGCCAAACTTAAGGAAACACAGCCATATCAACTACACTATCCCACCTCCCCATATACCATAAATACAATTTAGATATATTTAAAGTGTTGCTACCAGGCATTGCACCCTTCTATACCTCCTGTATGTTGGTTCTGCCCCATGCTTCCAATCACCAGACCAACTACATAGGAAAAGGCACCAACTCAAGTCAATCTGGAGATGCATGAAGCCTGGAAACTAACCTTCACATTAACCTCCACTACAAACTTCATAAATGCCTTGACCACAAATATCAGAAGGAGCTGACAACCCACTGAAGCAAATATTGAGCATGCCATGAAGACCTAAAGCAGCTGAGACCACATGCAGGATGAACAGCACACCAACTGACAGACGTCCAGCCAACTAGCACCAACAAAATTGCTGGATATTAGATCCTACTAGCCAAAAGCCATTAAATGAAGTAGAACTCATCCAAACAAAATGCGAAAACACCATAACAATAGTCAAACAGTCCGCAGACTGACTACCCTTAATGCATCTAAATCACACCATCAATGATTCCAATAAGATATGAACATTGAGAATGGAGACAACAAGACATAAACCATGGACCTGTCCTAGAAACAATTCCCACAGTCAAAACAGGAATACAGAAAAAAACAGCAAACAAGGGAGGTACTGCAATATTGGTTTATTTTTTATTATTATTTTATGAAGTTGTATTAGTATAACAGTAAATTACTGGCCACAGCCTGCCTGATTACCAGTCACAGGTGAGAAGCCAATTTTACTATATCAGAAGATGATAGTGTATAATCTCACAGACTGGCAATAAATACTATCAAGAGTTACTTGAGCCAAGAGTCAGTGACCACTCCCACCATCATGCTGCACCAGGACAAATGAGTCAGTGTCACAAATTCAATTTAACTTTCTAAGTGATTTAAGGTAATAAGTAAAAAATGTCCTTGTTGTCTAGTAACTGAAGCATATTACAGCCATTGCTCCTTACTCTAGAGAGAGTCGAGAAGTAAAAAATCCCCCACCACAAATAAACACACACACACACACACACACACACACACACACACACCTCTTACATAGTTTAATGCAATCTCACTCATTGGCAATAATAGCTGAATGTGAACATTTGCCCATGTCATCTACTACTTTGGGCAGTGATGATTTATGCAGGCATTTCTGGGGGAGACCGTATGACTTATTATCATCTGACTTACCCCCAGAATGTCACATTTACATTTGCCAGAGAGACAGTACACCTCATAAAAATAATGTACTGTGGTAGGGCTGTCTCTGAATTGGAAGCAGCATCCACCAACTGTAAATATGGTTTATTACTGGCACCAATGTATCTGAATCCCAGAGGTTGACTGCAAATTTTGGAATCAGGAATCATAGCAGTTTTGTGGCTACTCAGGCATGTGACCATTAAGAATAGTCAGTTTCTACCCTAGACTGTTCCCTCATTTTTGAGGAGGGCTATGCCTGTGACATCCAACATAGGTTTATGAATACCCATCCAATTATCTAGGTGCCGTATGAAAGGAAGATGGCCTAGTGGTTAACTGTTGTATTAAATCACACTACTGCCTGATGCCACATGCTTAAACAGTCCATGCGCAGGATTTTGGTGGCCTTTCACATGCTTCTTGCAGAATAAAGATGTTGTATCAATGGAAGACTGGAACCTGTTACCTTCTCTGCAACCCTCACCAGTCTTTATAGTGCCTTCCTTTCTGTAAGTGTGCACCTTCCAAACCACACTCTGTAGTTGCAGGTAAGGATGCTCTTTGAACAAATCCCAAGCTAACCGTGAGCTCATTGACATGAGAGAATTAGGTCTGATTTTTATGTTTTCCACATTCCCTTTCACTTTCTCCAGTTTACATTGATTCTTTTTCCCTAGTTCTCCTGTGATGGTCAAGGCTATGTCAACTACTGAATTACCACCTACAGGTTCAGCTTCATATGTATTGGACCTATATCTGTTCCATACCTAGGCAACAACCGCATACCAAGTCCTTCCCACGACACACCGACACTTTCTTCTTCTTTTGAAGATCAGGTACCCGCCCAGATTCAACAGAGAATTGCAGTTTTCATAATGTGTTTACGCTATAAAACACAGTCATCACTGCATACTCAAAAACATACCCCTGAATCGTTTTCACCTACTTCAATCTTCCCTAAACCTCCCTTGTCACTTCCTCAGTCAGTAAAGTAAATAGACCCATAGCACCAAAGACAGTAGAAACCTTGTCTGGAACTCAGCTTTGCACGACTTAACTGGGATACCCCTTCATTTACAAATATCTCCAACTATAGTTTGCAGTGGAAATCATAAATCTGTCCTCAGAAATCATACCCTATACCACCTATTTTCAGAACTTTCTATAAAAGATTTCAGCATGCCATAACAAATCCTTTACAAAGGTCAAAGAGGAATATTCCCTCTTTCTGAGTATCTTTTCTCACTCTTTTCATAAAGTCAGTCACCGTCTCTCCATTGTCTGTTGCCTGTTGACCATGAATGAAATCTGTTTGGACATCTTCTATAATACCACGGGGTGTGTAGAAAATGAAAAACACCTCCCAGTGGAAGCAATCAACAGTACAACTCCCAAGATACTGTTAGGTTTCTGAATTGATCCCAGTGTTAGAATGGAGATAGTTTGTGGATAGTAAGAGAATTTGGTAAACCTGGTGATGGATAGGTGCACTGTAATAGCCAGAAAGAACAAAGCAGAAGGGGAGCAAAAAACAATTAAATAGAAATATTTCTGCAGCAAACTCACAAGAGGCTAAAGATGATTGTATTTAATAGAGTACATAAATTATACCTTGAACTGCTGAAATAACCAGGTCCTGGATTAGGATGTAATCACTAAGAATTTACCAAGCTCACATTCAACACTAGTAAATTGCTATTTCTACTAATGAACAAAAATGGAAATTTGTGAACAGACAGTTCTAATCATAGAATTTGCATGTGTGTATGCATACCCCCCCCCCGTGTGTGTGTGTGTGTGTGTGTGTGTGTGTGTGTGTGTGTGTGTGTGTGTGTGTGTGTGTGTATATATATATATATATATATATATATATATATATATATATATATATATATATATATGGGTCCCCTTCACATGGTCGACATTTCAAAATGCTGAAATTCATATGGCCAAGACCATATGATCGACATTTGAAATGCCGACAATGTGGAACCGGCATCTCCGTACAGTGCAGAATGGAAAGATTTCCATTCCTGCACTGTAGTGCGATCTCGGAGTTGGTATATTTAGGTTATGGTGGGTGTGGGGGGTGAAGACCCCCACAGGGGGTGCAGGGTGTTTAGGTAAGTGTTTGTTGTTTTTTAATTTTGTTTTTCATATGTTCGAGATTTCAAATGTTGATTATATGGTCTGGGCGATATGAATTTCAGCATTTTGAAGTGTCGAACATATGAAGTAGCTCTATATATATATATATATTCACTTTATAATCTCGAAATACTAAAATAGTTAATTTTAGTATCTCGAGACTATAAAGCCGAAAGCCAAAAAACTGATATCCACAACTGCAAAATTCATAATCCCAATCATTCACATACACACACCACCACACAGACAAGCACACATACACCTACCTAATGACACTACAACAAACAAAACAACCCACACAAACACAACATAAACAAACACACCTACCCTTCGTATAAGCAGGGGGCCCCCTGCACCCCCCCCATGTGTGGGGCTGCACCCCCACAGCCCTGCTACTTATATATGCTAACTCCAAGGTCGCACTAAACACACAAACACATAAAACTCACCACTGCACACTCACACACACACACACTAAAATCCCTATCTAATACCCTTACAGAACACCACTTACCTGAATCCCCAGCTAAATCCACAAACCGCACTGCACATCACAAATGCGACAACACACTGACGATTTGACATTTCCGCATTATGTAAATGCACTTTCGACTTTATATTCTCGAAATACTAAAATTTGATATTTTAGTATTATGAGATTATAAAGTGAAACTATATATATATATATATATATATATATATATATATATATATATATAGAGAGAGAGAGAGAGCTAGATATATGCATAGTTGTAGTCCTGGGTTTGAGTCCCGCAATCTCCATTTGCTTATTGTGTGATGCTAAGCACATCACTTATCCTGACAGTGCAACTGAAACTTATCCAACCATAAGGAAATATCTCCTGGTTTAATGAGGTCTTGCAGGTGATAGCATACATTTTCATTATATATGAGGTGTTGCTTCAACAAGTGAGGTGCCTCTGGTCTGCAGGAATGTTAAGGTCTAAATAAAAAGATTCTTCATAACATAAAGAACCACAAAAAAGGAGCCAGTCCAGAATAAAAAATAAAGAAACCCAAAAATCCAGACACTGCACGCATGGTACCACACAAAGAGTTGCTGGAAATAATGCCAAGTTCCTTTATTTTAATGCTGCAAAAAGAAGTACAAAAGCGTTTTCTTCTAAGTGCCCCTCAGACTTCTCATGATTATTTTTACTAATTCTAGTTTGCCTGGCAATCAGGAAGTTCTATTTGGAAACGGGTCTCATACATGTCAGTACACTACAGGAACTTCTTTGGGCATGAATGCGCAAGTCCAGGGACCCAACAGCCAGGTTTTCAACCAAACGCCAAGACTTTTGGCTACACAAGATAATTTGGATACTTCCATGGATGCAGCCATTGGTGCACACTTGGTCTCATCTTCCATGACGGATTTCAATCAGTGGTTGCAGGACAAACCGCTCTTTTGTAAACCTACTTCCATGGCAGCTAACGAGGATCAACGGACACTTACAGTGATTCCATAAACAAACTTCATACTGCCCTTTTCAGGTACAAGTCATATAGCATTGATTACGCATATCTAAATGAATCTATAAAATTGCATATTGTGCCTAAAGGACTTAGAATTTATAAATATCCAAATAACGTAATTAATGGAAGTGACTTTCATAAAGAATTGTTACAAATCTTTGATAATTATGGTTTGGACATTTTAAAAGCCATTGTAAAAAATAATAACCGTGAAATGGAAATTTTGCAAATACACGTGTAACTAATGATTTACTTTTTGGTGTCGAAGCTGAGAAGAATAGATATCTTGAGTTGAGGGCTCAGATTGATAAAAAAATGTGATGAACTTTTGAATAGAAAGTACAAGAAGTTAGACAGGGATACCAGGAAATACAAGGAGGGCAAGCATTACCCCCTGCCAAAACTATACAACCGTTCTCTTGATTCTGGGCGTACCTTGTCCCAGCATTCTAATATTGACAATATTTACTTTCAGGCTGTAATAAATCATCATTCAGGTGACAATGTACAAAATGTTTATGAAGATGTTGGACCACGAAGATCTGAGAGACTCGGCAACAAGAATAACACAAATAACCATTTTTACAGGGGGACATACTACCAACGGGGATACAGAGGGAACTACCATCGGAACCATCTATAATGGATAATACTTTACAACATGAACATGCTTATGTGGTCAGTAGAGCAGGATTTTACATTTTTAATTTCAGTAGCCTAGAGATCACTGATGACTACTTTAATTTATTTATTAAAAGTTTCAAGTTTGTGCCTATGATTAAAAGTAACCTTCCTCAAGTTATTTTAGACCTAAAGATGTTCATAAGAAGGCTTAACCTACAAAATATGTTTGGTGATATTACCCCTACATATGGATTGATCCCCCCTAAAAAATTGAGTATTTTTAATCTCCCTGTCCACCCCTAACTGAAGAATTTAGAAAATGTTATTGAAACAGAAATTTGAAAAAAGTTCAAATGTTTCAGAACCATCCCTAACCTTGAAGCTGGGGACAAACGGTTATTTGACACTTTATGTGCAAATCCCAACATTCGGGTTACGGAACCTGATAAGGGAGAGGGGATAGTTTTCATGGATAAAATTATATATGAAGGGAAAATGCATTCTATTTTACATGATGACTCAAGATACACTAAGGTTTCTATTAATGAAATCAATATTTCTTATAAGAAGATCGACCTGGCACTTAAAAACCTTTTTGACCAGGGGGTTATTGATTACAAAACCTATCAGTATTTAGAAAACCCCAACCCCCGGGTACCTTCCATTTTTGGGATGCCTAAGGTTCACATAAATGTGGATGACTCCACACTTAGACCCATTGTTGCCTCAGAGGGGTCTAAGAGTTTTCCCATAGTCAAGTATTTGGATTAGAAACTCAAATCATTATGGGGAGGGAAATACACCTTCTCAAAGATTCATGGGACTTTTTGAGTAAAGTTAAACCAGAACATTTTTCACCTGTCATAATATTTGCCACAATAGATGTGGTAGATTTATTTTCTGTTATTCCACACCATACAGGCATCATTTAGTTAGAAGAAGCCTTGAGGATGAAATCTGGAGTAACAGAAACAGAAATCTTCCCATGTTTAGAATTGGCAGAACTCGTCCTCAAGAATAATTTTCTATTTTTTGAAGGTGAGTTTTATCATCAAGAGTCTGGAGTTGCTATGGGGGTCAGTTGTGCCCATACTTTTGTAGACATCATAGTATCAGTATGGGAACAAAAACTTGTTCACAATTGTCATTATACTAGATACCAGAATTTATACACAAGATTTCCAGACACTATTTGTATTTTTTGGTCAGGGGGATTAGAACTTTTGGATGAGTTTATCAAATACCTCAGTCAAACTACTGATTTTTTTAAAATTTACCTATCAGGCTAATATGCAAAGTGTTAACTATCTAGATGTCTCCTTGTACAAGGTTGATTAATGGTTTAAATCAACTATTTTTAGAAAGCCTACTTTTTCTAATACTTACATCAGTTTCAATAGTGCACATCCACGTTTCCAAAAAAAAAGGAATTGTCAAAGGACAATATGTACGTATCAGTCATATGACATCTGATGATGCTGACTATGAAACTGAGTGTAAGGTCCTAGAACGTATGTTTTTAGAGCACAGCTCTCCCTGTGAACTAATAACTAACATTAAAACTGAAGTTACAGATGGTAGGAATAACAAATACAGTCCTATTTTGGGTATGGGATCTCATTTTTCTAATAAACATGTATCTAGACCCACCAATGACATTAGCTATAGCAGAGCTTTGGTCACTGACTTTAGTGCCAGTGCTTATCAAATTAAGACTATTGTCAAAGAGAATGGGACAGGTTTTCAGAGTTCACAGATTTACCTAATTTGAAAGGTAAATCTATTAAAGTAGTGTTCAAGAAGGGACATAATATTAAACATATCCTTGAATCTGCCAAAAATGAAAATATTTTTACACATAGAAGGAAGGCTACTTACAAATGTGGGGCCTGTACCCAGTGTACTTATATTTCCATCAGGAACAGACATTTGTTGCATCCAGACAAAAACTATTAACAGCCAAAACTTACAGTAACTGTAACTCCCAAGGCCTAGTTTATTTAATCACTTGTGGTGTCTGTGACAGTTTCTATGTTGGGGAAAATTGAAAGACATTTGAAATGGAGAATTTATGAACATATGAATGATGTTAATAAAGGAAATACCAACAATGCACTTTATAAACATACATTATCATGTCCTAATGCCGGTTTTTCCTTTTTTGTCATTGAAACTGTCCCTGAAGAACTGCGAAAGGGGCCTAGGGAGCACAAGTTAGAATATAGGGAAGCTTTTTGGCAGATAGTATTGGAGTCTAATAGACCACCAGGTCTTCTTCTTCTTCTTTTGGCTTTTCCTGGTTAGAGGTTGCCACAGCAGATCAGCTTTCCGCTCATGACTGGCAGTGGAGTTTTACAGTGTCAAGTTGCCAGACTGGTGCCCAACCTTCCACAGAAGGTACACAAATGCACGCACTCACACCTAGGGCCAATTTTAGAGTGTCCAATCCACCTACAGCATATCTTTGGGATGTGGGAGGAAACCGGAGCACCTGGAGGAAACCCACGCGACCACAGAGAGGACAAGCAGACTCCAATAGACCACCAGGTCTAAATGACTATATTTCCTTGGTACCCCTACTTAAACTTAGGTCAGCTAAACTGTGAACATTATGTTTTATTCAGTCTTGTATTAACATTATATCTTGAAGATTTTTATACACACACACATATATATATATATATATATATATATATATATATATATATATATATATATATATACATTTTTTTATTTTTTTAATGACATAGAATACATTTAGTATATACAATTGATTTTAAACTAGTTCAGAAATATGTATTTTTTGTATTTTTTTAATATATTTGGTTCACAATTTATTTATTTTTACAAACATTTTTCATTCACAGTTTATATTTATATACACTTTATAGTAAAATTTGCATCCATTTTTTCCAGCCTTTTACACAGATATTTTTCATTATCATATTTTAATTGTGTTTATTTATTGTTTTTTATGGCTGTGGCTTTAAATATTTGATGGATTAACTAATTAATTAATGGGTGTATATAAGGTAACGGACATTGTTATTCATATTGTATAATCTGAAGAAGTCTGAGGGACACAGACGAAAACACTTTTGTACTTTTATTGCAGAGTTAAAATAAAGGAAATTAGCATTATTTCCAGCAACTTTTTGTGTGGTACCTTACTTGCAGTGTCTGGAATTTTGGGTTTCTTCTTCATAACATGTTTCTCTAGAGCTATAAAAATTGATAGTCTTGAAAAGTTTATACCCTGAGGTGAAACTAAAACCCTTTTTCTTCTTGTAAGTCTTTGATTACTTGTGCCACACAAACTTTCATGGCATGCTGTTATTTTAGGTTTAAATCAAGATTTCTGGAAAATGTCAGGGCTGTGTCAGTAATAGCTTTTATGTGCAGGTTTTCTGTCGGTATTTCAGTTTCTCCCCACTGTACAAAACCTCCTGGCTGACTTACTCCCTTAAAGTATCCATAATTAATTTTCACAGAATGTCCTTGGCCGGGATTCACTAATCCTCCATGTAAAACTAAGTCTTACTCGGAAACTGCAGTGTAAGAGTATGACGTCAATGCATCATGCATATTCATGAGGGTGCGCTGACTCAATTCTAAGGCTAACACGGAGTGTGCACGAGTGCAGGGGGCATGTCAGACTGCCGAGCAGTCCAAATATCCATGCCCCTGCAAGTGCCTAAACTGCAAATGTCAACTGAAATGAGCGAGTCCGCTCAAATATCTACATACCCAACACTACACTCCCCCATTTTCTAAATTCCTGTACAAGTTTAAAATGTAAAGCTTTCCTTTTTTTTTTGTCATTCCCAATATAGCTGCCCGTATTTGCGCGAGTATGCGCGGGTTTGCCCATTGCTTAGCTACAGTTAGCAGTGTAGACATCGAAGAGGATAATAAACTACTTATATGCAAATTAAGCCAAATAGTAATAGCATAGTGGTAGAGCCTTCGCACAAAAAGGAGGCATTCCCGATTCGAGTCCCACCACTCCCCTTCCCATTTTCTGCAGGAAATCTTTGCATAAAAATAATTCCTGACATTTACCTGTTAAATTTTAGTAAAATGCATTGAAATGGCCTATGTGGTTGTGAACAATATTTTATATATATATAAGAAGGTGGAATGGTCACGCATACTGTTAAATGCATAAGTAACATATCTTAAGCAATGTGACGCACTGCTGAGCAAAGTTTACTAGCATTAAGCACAGTTAAGTATAATTGCTCATAGCTTAGCACTGCTTTAACTAGTGCAATGGCTTTGCGCGGAGCTGCGCATCGTGCCAACTAGTGGAAACAAAACATGTTTGCATGGAGCTGTGCACCGCGCTAACTAGTACAACGTTGGGCAACGTCAAGCAATGTAGAGCAACATCGAGCAACGTTGGGCAAAGTTTAGCAAAGTCAGCTAAACATAGCCACACCTCCTAGCCGGTCTGGCCAGTAGTAAAATAAAAAGCAATATCAGGCCTCAAACCCGGGATAGTGTCACCATAATCACAGTACTAAACCACTAAGCCATGATAGCTTTACATATGGATGCATTTCCAACACACTCATATATAGCAATGGAAGTTTACCCATTAGTAAGCAGGTTTGCTTTTAGCTGAGATTTTTCAAAACCGGCCAATCACAAATAAGTGTGGGAAATGAGGCATATTTAAGCTCCATAGGCGGGAATAATTGCCATAACTGGTTGTAGCTCCCATCTGCAGACAGTATGGCTGGTGTTGGAGAGGGCTCTCATTTTCGAGCGCAACAGTGGGGCATTGAGGAGTCAAAAGTAATGGTTTGGCTCCAAATCCAACATCATGATGCAAGACTCCTGCAGGTCCAGTTTCAAGGCACTGAGTACAAAGCAGAAGCCTGGAACTGTCTAGCACATGATCTCACCAGTGCCACAGGCGTCCCTCGGACTGGTGAGCAGGTCAGACACCACTACTCAGACCTGAAGAGATGCAAGGAGGACCGACTGAACCAGTGGATACAGGAGGCCCGTGAAATGGCAAATGCCCCACTACTGAGTATGTAGCCATGGAATGAAGTATGTAAGAATTGCTATTGTAGTCTATATTATGGATAAGCATGTCTCAATATCCCTTCATTTACGTTACAGCTGCAGGTGTCCGTGCTGCGAATCAGCAAGCCTATGCAGATAGGCTGCTAAGGCTGTGCCACCAGGCAGGTTAGTAATTATTCTGCATGTGTTGTCATATAAAAGAAGTGAGAGAGCCTGAAAAAGAGTGTTGCAACCCATTAATAAAGGTATAATAAGTCTTGAATAACTTCTCTGCATGTACTGTTATATAAAATTAGTGAGACAGCGTGAAAAGGTGTTGTAACCCATTAATAAAGGTATAATATGTCTTGAATAAAAGTCCTCTGCATGCACTGATATATCAAATAAATGAGAGAGCCACTAGAAAAGTGTGTAATGTAATTAATAAAGGTATAATTCCTGGAGTGTGTCCGTGTCACTTTCTTCAATATGTTGTTGTACCCTTGCATTATAGAAATAGTATTGTTGTATTAAGTGCAGTCAACCCACACATGGGTAGGCCCATATAAAGTGGATAAAGGGAGTGCCAGTAGCTGTTAAGCATATATACAGTCCTCAACTGTCAGTTCATGGCCGGCATGTACAGGTTAATCTGGCACATGAGTAGCTTGTTATTGTGTTCCTCAGAAATGTCAGTGTGCTGCTAGAAATGTAGGAGGCTGTTAACGTATACCTGATAATGTCACCTGAACACATCCAGATATGTAGATATATAAACATAAATGAAATATATAAATATGTAGCAGCAACATCTGCATCCTGGACAGTTTGTATGTCAGATACAGGTCAGGTATATCAAGAACTAGCAAAACCCATTTCACAATTTAACGGACATTGTCTAGTGTAATAATACATGTAGGGGATATATAACTGCAGTCAATAGGAATGTAGTGTAAACTATAAGTATATATAAGTTGTTAATGGAGGTATCTTTTTACACCCTACTGTATGTGCATAAATAATGCAATTCCACACCTCAATGGGTATGTCTAATCTCATAACATTTGTTGGGACACATGTCCTATTGGTTTATAAATATCTGCATTTACTTTGATGCATGTGCCCTGTTCACATACCACAATCTTGGTGGCCTGTTGCCACCAATCAATCCTGCATGCTGTTGGAATGTCCACTGTTGTTCTATATATGCATGTGTTATGCTTGCTGTTCAACTGTTGGAACTCTGGTGTGTTGGGTTAATGAGAATACTACTGTATGCTGTTACAACTAAATTGGAATTCTGTTGGCTATTACTAACCATATTGGCATTAAATCCTCCTAAACATAGAATGTATGGGAAGGCCAGTCCCAGCGGACCCACCTGTCCCACCTTAGCTGGCGATGGCACCTGGCACCACCAGGTCCGGTGCCCAGCCTGGGGCCTTCTCCTATATTGGTCCTGTGCCACCTTCAGGTGGAAGCACTGCAGGGGATGGGGCTCATCTCCCCCATGCAAGTGTGGCTGGAGGAGGGCCACCTATCGCCCTCTGAATGGTCTGGACTGTGGTGCATAGGGAGATTGAGCGTTTATTAGCTGATCCTCTATGCCAGCTCGAGGCAAGAGTAGTGCGACTCATGGGTGAGCCTGCCCCTCCTACGCAGCCCCCAGCACAGCCACCCACTGGGCTGTGAAGGTGCAGTGGTGACTGCCCATGTGTGGGGATCTCAGTTCCACTGTTGCCATCTGTGGGCTCATTGGCTTGCGATTTCCAAACATCCTTCCCCGTCAATGGTGTTCACCCACCCCATGTGTCATATTCCACCCCTGTATGCATCTTGTTTGTCTTGTCTGTTTACCTCCCCAACCTACCCCCCAAAATATACCTACTTCCCCTACCCCACATTCCACTCTCACCTGAAAAAAAAAAAAAACGGGCAATCTGCTCCCACAAAAAATATGCCCCATACATAGCTGCCCATTTTGCACACATGTCTGCTGGACACATAAACTGAAATTTAATTGGCAGTACAACGTACTTCGTTGTCCTTACCCCTCTCTCAGGGGTGGAAGGTTTCAAATTTCCCTCCAAATTACTAGTATATGCACCGCTGTTGCTGTTAAAGAAATGGGCAGCTATGGACCTTCCCTACACCCGTCCTGCAAATTCCGAGCTGTTTTCCATACTGTCTTTCCCTCTTTGTGCCCCTTTTTCACCACTTTCCTATCTCCCCAATTTCTTTTCTTTCAAAGAAATGAGCACGGGAGTTAGCAGGAGTAAGCACTTTTAAGCAGTAGTTAGCGGGTTTGTGTGAGTGTGCTCTTGTGTGCACTTAGCTAAGTATTGTTAAACTTCCCACAAACCCATGCAAACCCGCTTACAACTGCTTAAAAGTGCCTTAGTTACCATGCATGTGAGGGCCCTTGTTCTGCTCAGCAGCAAAATGCAACACCAATGTCAGTCTCAAACCCTGGACCTTGGACATACAAGACTGCATGAAGTATCACTAAGCCACAGTAGATCTACAGCAAGTTGTTGCTGAAATATATATATATCATGCATCAGAATGAGTGAATGTAAAGGAAAGCTAGGAATGCCATAACACAAAACCTGTTCTGTGGAACTATACCAGCAGTTGTGGAATTGCATTACATGACTGTGATAACAGAACCAGCCATTTTAGCAGTAAATAATGTTACAGAAGCACTTTACAACCCCCACACAGTTTCATAGCAGGACAATTCCCCACCCAAATGTACAAAATACGTGTGTGTTCATGGTCCAGCAAGGATGTTGGTAGGCATACTCAGTACTGGAATTGTCCAGTTTTCATGAGCATCCTGTGCTAATGTCAACAAAAAAAAAAACACAAACTGTGCTGAAGTGAGTACATTAATATCCACAGTATAGCTGTTCACAAACAGTTCATGTGCCAAATGAAAACATCTCAATAACTACGTATGTATGGCAGCTAATTGTATAAGTAGAAAAGAAACTACATACTCCCATGTAACTTGTGTTAGCATTTGTAGGGGTGAGTACAATTCTACACTGACAACTGTGTCCTGGAAGTGGCAACATTCAGGTCTGAGTACAGCATTCAAATCACTGGCTACACCCCTAGCATCAGATACAAGAAGTATACTAACCTTTTGACTTACACAACTGTGTCCACAGCAAACAACCTGGTCCCCACTTTGGAAAGCTGAAAGGGCTAAGCCTACCTGACTTAGCAATTTATAGCATTTGGTTGCTATGACAGTGAGTACTGCAAGTACCACACAGCAGGCTGCATGCAATTGCCAAACGGTGGCCAACAATTAGTGCAGAGGCCATCACATGCACATGTGCAGATACCTATAAAAGCAGGCTATACTTACTGTCCACACATGCAATCATTTCATTGCAGGTACGGGGAGAGAGAGAGAGAGAGAGAGAGAGAGAGCAACACAGAGAGACACAGACCACAGCATCAGAAAAACGAAAAGATATAAAAGAAAATATATCGAAAAAAAATATATACTGAAAAAATATGTATTGAAAAAAATATATATTGAAAAAAAATATTGAAAAAAAAGATATAAAAAAAGTGTACAAAACACACTGAATTGACTACTACAAACACATACAAAGGAAAGGTATGTAATATATATGTATTTACTGGCATGTCGTAGATGTTTTTGAAGAGAACTCTACATAGTTTGAATCATCCATATGTGGCAGCAGTATGTATCTATGCACAGATGCCCTGCATAACTACTGCCATGGAGAAATCAGTGTGTAGCTGTGTGCAGTGGGATATGACTGTGACATATGTAGTTCAGCATTAAATGTCAAACATCTGATCAATGTTATCTGTGTTCTGTACAGTAGTGTGTACAATGTCTGTTTGGGGGAGTAGCGCATACAGTTATATAAACATGGATGTGACAGAGTAACAAATGCATGATAGTCATATCAACATGTAGCTTAGCATTGGCAACAGCTGTACCAGGCTAGTATGCTAATCTAGCATTTGCAGCTATATATACACCCTCTAATATTACTGTGTGCTCACATGTGACACCTATTCATGTTGCAGCAAGGCCCAACACGTCAGCCATGAGGTACACGGACTTACAACAGTGTGGTCCTTGTGTGTGTATGGCACACACATACGGAGAGATCTGTCTGTGTCAGATATATTAGCATCTGTACATGTGCATTGAGCAAGGGACATACTGCAACTGTTTGTGAAAGGTGGACATATATATGTTGCTGAAGGTTGTTATGTGCATATGTCTATGTAGATTGTAGTGTGTGGCAAACCAGACAGCATACAGTGCTGGTATATGACATGTGGTGGGTAAACGCTGTGGGTATGATGGGTATGATTCGTCAGGTTTGCAGTGTTGCAGCCAGTGAGGCCTGCTAAAGCTACATGGGCTGAGAACATCTTCAATGCATTCCGCACAACACTGTGCAATATTAAGACATAACTGTATACCTCACAACCTTCGCATACTTGAAAGGTGGACTGTATATGTGCCTATATGTATATCTATATGTACACCAATGGATGTTTATATGTATGTGTGTGTGTGTATATATATATATATATATATATATATATATATATATATATATATATATATATATATATATATATATACATATATATATATATATATATATATATATATATATATATATATATATATATATTGAGAGAGAGAGAGAGAGAGAGAGACAGGGTCATATTTACTGCAACAGATGCCTGGTGACAAAGCCATGGACTCAAGCTCAATGTTGACACTGCATTGGCATCCCTCCTTGCAAAAACTCAGTACCCATTAACTACCACATAGATGGTAGTGTACTTAACACTGAAGGTGTGATAAGAGACCATGGGACACAGGTGGACAGTAGTCTCCCTTTGATAATCACAGTGCCACACTAGTCATGTAATCTGTCTACGTGGCACACATCATCACAAAAGGTATGTCATCCAGGGAAATATGGGTCAGTGTTCCCCTCTACCCCACACACATAAAACCCATTATAGAGTACAATGCCCCATGTGGTATGTACCTCACAAGGCATCTACAGCAACTGGAAAGGACACAGACATACCTCACAAAGAGTAATACCGGCCTCAAACAGATGCCCTATGCAGACCGTCTCACAAAACCACAGCTAGACTGTATCACATACCGCCTACCAGGAGGTGACCTCTGCCTAACATACAAAGCTATGTCAAACCCAGAGCTGTTGGACATGCTCCACGTAAACAGAACACAATCCCTACAGGCTACACGCTCTAGGGAGCTAAATCTTGTCACCTCAATAAACAGCACATGCTGGAGGGATAGATTCCTATCTCAGAGACATCCCATACTCTGGAACAAACCACCTATCAATAGCAAACAAAGCTCCTAATTAGCAATTGTCATAAATAATCCTGATGATTGTATGGGAGATAGGAAATACACCCCGGGAATCACCTCTGTGGCTCTACTTGACTGGGCCATGTGAAATGAAATTACCTGTGTGTCAAAGGCCAGGGTAGCGTATGGCTAGACATCTATAGGCCCTAGGGCCAATAGCCTATAACTTACCTATGAACCGATACACACCCACATGTACTTGTTGCAATAATTGCTATGTGAGGTTGACTGAGTGTGATGGTGAATGTGTTGGTGAATGTGTCAGAGTTCTGTATATGTGTGATAGCTAAGTGGGAAACTGTTTCTGTCATGGTATTATGTGTCCTAGCTGTGATCCCAGCAAAAGATGCATATGCTATTGCTAGGCAGAAAAAGCAGTATGCCATACGGTCTGACGTAGTCTGTTGATGCCGACTGGGGTGTCCTATTGTAAGCTACAGCAGTACATGTATGCTTATTGAGTGTTACTGCTGGTGAATCCAACCCCTGTTTGAACTGTAGTACTACCTGAAGCTGTATGTCTAAACAGCACAGTATGGTGTATGCCCACATTTCTTGGAGCCACTGTTTTGTGTGTTCCCCGTAGTCTTCACAGATGACATACCTCAGGCATAAGGTTTTGTAACTACTGACACACAGTACTGTATGGTACACAGGTAAAGGTCATGTGGGTTGCCATACCTTTGTGTCTGATATGTATGTCTGATGTGTGTGTGTATGCCTGTACCATGGCCTCAGTCATATGCGTGTTACAGGATATAGGTGCGTATCTAGCAACATGTATAGTCTAGTACAGCAGTATGCCACCTATATTAATGAATGTGCACATATGTTAAGCAGAGGTTTGCCATCAATGACTAGTGTGGTATACTGGTAATACTGTAACTGGACTTTACAATCATTGCAATGGATTACATGTTACTTTATGCATTAGCTTGATATATACCCCCTGTGGCTAGGTGGTGCATTGTGTCGCATACTGTGTGCCATGTACTGTTGTATAGTCTTACATACTGGTTTATCTTTGTTGCTGTGCAACACATGGTTTGATATATAGAGTGTGCCAGGCACTGTCAGGCAGTTGTGGGTTGAGCACTGATATGTGGTATTGAAAGTGTGTATCCTCTGACAGCCAATAGGTTGCTATATATGGCAGTTAATTGATATCTGTACTTTAGAATGTTAAGTGTGCCACATGACTTGCTCATACATATTGTTTCATTGTCTTCCAGGGTCATGGCCCACCATCATAATCCCTCATATAGCCCAGCAGAGGAGGAACTGATTACAGCCACCTTGGTTCAGCACTAAGCCCTGCTGTTCTCAAGAACCAGCCAGGACCAGCATGAGTGGACTGCACTGTGGCAAGATCTTGTCCATAGGGTAAATGACATAGGCTTGCATAACCAGACATATGAGCAGGTACGCCATCACTGCAGTGATTTAATTAGACATGTCTGGCAGCATGTGTCTGATATCCGTAGACAACAGCTTGCCACAGGTGGTGGGGTAGCCATTCATCCCCCCCTCACCAGAGTGGAGGAGCTGCTCCTGAGCCAGGTGGCTCCTGGCCAACAACAACAACAACAACTAACATATATCATCATGGAGGCCAGTGCCACCCAGCAAGCTGACACGAAGCGTGCAGGTAACATGGCATAGCTGTACACTACTGTTTCCTCTATTGGTAGCTCATGCTTATGTGAGATGTGTACTGTGTAGTTAGAAGATGTAGTGCCTAATTAGGAATATAATCTGCAGGCCTGCGACTGTCAACCATTGTACTACTGTAAGATTGCAAACACACAGTAGTAATGCCACAGTTTTTGCCACTGACAAACTGTCTCATATCCTTGTAGGTCCCTCTGGTGTGACAGCAAGGCATCAGATCCATGCTGGTGAGTGTGTTCTACATTTAATATTGCTAATTAAATGTGCATGTCATAGGTGAGGTGTAGGACATGTACACATCACACACCTGCACATAATGCATGCTGTGCATGTTTGCTGTGAGACTATGCACATCTCAGTAACATGAGTAGCTGCCTCAAATACATGCAATACACAGAGCATCCCACACAATTGTAGCAACACTGTAGTGGACATTGGATAGACAGAGTCGATGCACATACACACAACATACACAACTGTGTCATACGCAGTACACGTTAACATGCTACACATGGAGTATTCAGACACCTGCTGTAAGGTCACACTCCAGTATCCCAAATGTCATCCACACAGCACACATAATATACCTGAGGGGTAGAGGCCTCTCATGTGGCTGTGCGACACTCTTCAACACATAACACATTCATGTTAGGCAAAGCCCCCTATTGGGCACCTTACAAACCCATGTAATAACTGGTTGTGAAATGGTGAATGTAGCCATGGTACTGCATTTCAGGTACAGCATGCTATGTACCGGTCTGGCACACATTAATAGCCTTGAGTGACCACATGGTGCTGCATGATGATGGCTCATGGTACTACACCCCATCCAGTTACAGTGGCCACAGTACTAAACATATCATTAATTCCTATGCACCTCAGTATTGTGTGTGTGCAAACATATGCACCTATACACAATATGCATAGCAATCACCATTTGTACAAAGTGACACACATATGTCTTGTAATGCTATTGAGTGTATAGGTCACATGACACACATTGTGTATGTGTGATGTTTAATGTTGCAGTTGTGTTGCAGCATGCCATGTCATGGCTGGCACTGGCATGTCCACAATATGTCCTACACTCCCCATAACCTCTGTACAATGGCTATGTTGAGCAATGGTATCCAATCAGGTATACATGCACCACTCATCCTGTGTGTATACATAGCATGCATGTGCTAAACCTGTGCCCACTATTATCTGCTAAAGACACAAACGCTCTAATCAGAAATGGATATCTATGTGACACAAAGATACACATCCAGCCATGGTATGTATACCTGTGAGTGATGGTGCACAGGACATTGCAGAGCTTTTAATACTTGCACAGCAATGTTGTGTCTATGTACACATTGCGTTCCAGGGTGAGGCCAATCACTGAACAAAAACACACATGCATCAAAGCCATGTATACTGTTATTAGCAAGGGCTGTCTACACTCACACTGCATGCTGTTGAGCAACAAACATCCTGCATACTGACACGTTTGATATAAATGTTTGACTTGTGATACTGTACCCCACCATCACACGCTATTGAGCATGTTCTGGATTGCTGGTGGTGTGTGTGTGTGTGTGTGTGTGTGTGTGTGTGTGTGTGTGTGTGTGTGTGTGTGTCTGTTTTAGTGAGGAGTGTATTCGTGTACATGTGTTCATGTGTGCATGTGTGCATGTGTTCATGTGTTCATGTGTGCATGTGTGCATGCGTCATGTGTGCATGTGTGCATGTGTGCATGTGTGCATGTGTTTATGTGTGCATGAGTGCATGTGTTCATGTGTTCATGTATTCATGTGTGCATGTGTTCATGTATTCATGTGTTCATGTGTGCATGTGTGCATGTGTTCATGTGTTCATGTGTGCCAACATCATGTACAGGTCGTAAAGTGTGTTTCATGTCTTCCTCTCACAGTTGCTGAGTTTGGGCTGGTTCACTGCAGCAGGGAAACTGATGTCACTAAGCATAATAGTGATTATGATGATAGGTGTGTTGAGGCACAGGCATGTTTGCCAGGGTCTGTCGTTGGGCCACCAATCGACAGTACACAAGTGTCCACTCCATCCATGCACACAGTCATACTGCCAATACACCCATCACCAATGCCCTTAGCTGAGTGACAGCATACAGCCAGCATTGGCCAGGACAGCATGGTATCTATGGCACATGCATCCCGACATAGCAGCCATACCCAGATGTCTGGAGGTGTACCACATAGGCAGATGTCCAGGGGTTCTCGTCAGAGTACTGCTGCTCATCATGCCACTGGCAGATGTGCCACAGGTCTTACAACCTCACACATGTTCCAGGCTGTCATGGAGGCACAAGCACATATGGAACGGTACACCAGACAGGGACTAAGGGCACAGAGGGCACATACCACCGTAACTGACAGTATCCATGACCTAGCAGGTGCCATCCGTAATTACACTGAGGTCACTGATAGACGTTGGGGTGAGACATTAGATGTCCTCCGCAATGTCATGTCCATGTGTCAGGACAGTGCAGGATGGTTGAGTCATCAATGTGGATGTATGCCAGCAACATCAGCAGCTGGTAGTCACTGCAGATGTCCCTTAATTCACTGCCACTCCCGTAGTGCCAGTACCAGCCCCAGCAATGTTGGGGGTGGGCTGTCCATAGACTGTCCTAGAAGATCACATGCACGTGGCTCTGGACAGTCTCAGCAGGGACCTGGGTCCAGTGTACATCTATCTACCTCTGGGGATAGTACCCAGGCAGGCTTAGTACCTGATAGTGTCAGTAGCACCCCTGCCTGTGGCTGTCCCACAAATAATCATATATGGCAGCCACATGGTGGAACTGTGTGCATGCAGACACACACACACACACATACACACACACACACACACACACACACACACACACACACACACACACACACACACACACACACACACATAAACAAGACACCTAGGGCTAACACATACTCGCATACATTACATTAACATTGGCCCATACCAGTACTCTTGGCCCTCACACACACACACACACACACACACACACACACACACACATGTCAATTGTATGGCTCACTGTAGGCCTCTGGCAAACCAACAACACACCCTGTGCATATGATGAAACCTGTGCCACCTCCTGTCATCTGTAACATCTATGCAGGAACAGGCTACCATGGTGCTGATGCACAGGGTGACTTTATAGCAGTATAGCAATGTTAGCATGTTGTCAGCAGTAGAGTGTAATGATATGCTTGAAGGTGTAGCTGAGCAGGCATGATGCATTTAAGCTATGATTGTCAATGTAGTAATGTTTACACCAGGGTTAGTTCCAATAGTGCATTGTCCACCCACGTGCCACTTGGCTGATGTGTGTAGTATTGGCAGCATGTGTTAGAGAGTGGACAGTATGTGTGGGATGTGTGTGGCACAGATTTGCAGGTGTACATTTGTGAACATTGTGGAGGTGCCCTGTCTGCATGTACATGCATAATGGACACATGGGCAGGGTGACATGCCCTGTATTACACAGTAACACTCCATAGTTTCTATTGGTGGCCAGTATGCATTGTACTACACACATTTCGGAACTTGACTACACATGTGTGTATGACATGGTTTGACACTGTGCTGTGGGTGATACTGTTACTATCTGTCATTGTTTTGCATTCTGGTAGTATACATAACTTCAACAGCCTGACCATAACCAATCATTAGATGATGTCTTGACAACTGACACACAGATGTAGGACACACAGTAACATTTGGATCCTTCAGGTACTATACTATGCCAGTAACCAGTGATATTCACCTGCACCCATTACTGAGACCACTCCTGTTTGGCATATAGCTCTCTTAGATACAAGCAATCACAGTAGAGATATATCCGTCCACATCTGGTAATGCATACTGTGGCCTATAACGCATTCTCCAGATGACACACACATCCTCCACAAGGGTATCACACAGACAGATCCCTGTTGTCAAACCCATGCTGTAAAGCTATAAGCCAACCAAAGCATAGTCATCCACCTTTACAGAACATAGTATCCCCACAGTACCACATAGGTAGTAGCCACCAACATGAAAAACAGGTACTGATGTGTACATGCAACCAAGTGGTACATCATCTCTCCTTTGATAATCAACATTTCCAAAGGTATTTTTAAATCCCTCGGTGGATCACATAAGCAATAAAGGGTCTGCATGCATATCCACAAAAGTTGTTGTGCACCTATAATGAATAGCCATCAGTGACAGACTTTGCTGCGTTTGAACAGGTCTGACATATACCTCGGCCATAAACCCTCACTCACACAATTCAATAGAAACTGTAATGAGTGTGTGTGACACGGATGACCTAGGCCAGGGATCACCGCAGTGGCTGGCCTTGTCACAAGCATACAGATGTGACCTAAGGTCTGGAAAGCAGCAGTACACTCTGGAAAAGATGACAGATGTGTTCTTGGAGAAAGCAGGGTTTCCACACATGCAATAATTGAGGTCACATGTACGTATATGTATTTGCCACACAGCTACCTCACATGTGCAATGCACATACTGTTGTCATACTGATATGTCATACAGTAGTAAAAGCAAACCCCACAACACATTGACCAACAGTGTCACCCACATAGATCACACACACATACCCCTCATCAAGTGCAGGATTCAAACTCCTACCTAACTACTTCATGATACTAGAGGAGTATGCATTAACAGGACATGCTATACACATTACTGTGAGTTCTCTTTTCCACAGGCATATTTGTAGAATGGTGACATCATCAGACTTGACCAAGATTAGTATACCACTTCTAAGGTGTTTTACTACTCTCCAAGAGGGTGGCTCCTCTCCAAGGAGAACACACACACACTTGTTAAGTGCGGGATTCAAACCCCTACCTAACTGGTTTATGATACTACAAGAGCATGCATTTACATGAAGTGCTATACACATTACTGTGAGTTTGCTTTTCCACAGGTATATTTGTAGGATGGTGACATCATCAGGCCTGACAAAGATTAGTATACCACTTTTAAGGTGTTTGAGTACTCTCCAAAAAGCTTGCTCCTCTCCAAGGAGATCACACACAATCAGACACACACACTTGTCAAGTGCAGGATTCAACCCCCTACCTAACTGGTTTATGATATTACAGGAGAACGCATTTACACGACGTGCTACACACATTACTGTGATTTTTTATTTTCACAGGTATATTTGCAGGATGGTGACATCATCAGACTTGACCAAGATTAGTATACCACTTTTAAGGTGTTACTACTCTCCAAAAGGGTTGCTCCTCTCCACAAACACACACTTGTCAAGTGCAGGATTCAAACCCCTACCTAACTGGTTTATGATACTACAGATGCACGCATTTACATGACACGCTATACACATTACTATGAGTTCTACTTTCCACAGGTATATTTGTAGGATGGTGACATCATCAGACTAGACAAAGTGGGTTACATTAGGTGACATTGGGTGGGCTACATAGAAGGAATGTCTAAACACTTTGGCCATGTGATCATCAAAGGAAAGTTTACTATCTGTGTCCCCAAGGCCTTCATGACTTTCTCCGTACATACTGGAGTACCACCTATGTGGTAATTAGTTTGCACTTTGTTTTAGCCAAAGGGGATGACTATGCATTCTTTGGCATTCTGCTTGGGGCTTTGTTTTGACACCAGGTATCTGTCTCTGTAAGCACCTTCTGGAAGATGTGTGTGTCAGCCATAGAGTCGATTATGGACCACAGTTAACAGTCATCTGCAAACCTGTTCAGCCATACTCCTCCTGTGCTTGCCTGTACCTCTGAGCAGTGTCTACTGAACAGGTGAGGTCCCAGGACTAAGACCTGTGAGATGCCATTTGTGACTGGCTTAGAGTTGGACGTGGCACCCGCAACTCTGAACATGTGTGTTTGATCTGTGAGCCACTTGGCCACCCATCCTGTGACATAGCTGTTAATGTTCAAGCTGATAAGTGTGTCCATGATGACAGAGTGGGGAATGGTGTAAAAAGTCCTTAGTGAGGTCCAGGTGGGAGGTCTGGACTACTTTCACCTCCATCTATGTCCTTGGTAACTGTTTGAAATGTCAACTGTGTTTAGGAGGCAGGATCTGCCTTTAACAAGGTGAGGTTGTGTAAAGTCCAGTGTCTGGAGGTCCCCAATGTCTCTGTTTATTGGTTCCATGACAATTTGCTCGATAGCTTTGTAGACCAGGCTGAGAAGACATATAGGGCAATGTTTTCCAGATTCTGTTGTGGCATCCCCTTTGTGGAGCTGGATAACTGTTAGTGTATGCCATTCTTTGGGTACATAGCCTGTGGTACGATTGAGTCTGGGCAGTGAATGTAGGTGAGGGTGTAGTTCCTTTTGGGCCTAGTGTAAGACACAGCCTGGGACACCATCCAGTCCCATTGATGCTGTGTTCTTGGCTTTGGAGAGGCTGTCTTTACCTGCATGTCCATGAAGTCTGGGGCTCTGCATCCTTCTGTGATGGACACAGGCCCTTTTGGGGGTGATGGGGGGGAGTTTACACTGAACTTGTCCCCCAGGATGTGGGCAATGAAAGTTGATTCAGTGTATTTCTTGCCATTTGTCAGTAGTTGACAGCATATTTGGAAGTTGACACCTACATGTCTGGTATAGCTATCGCAGGCTTTGTGGTTGTTATTCTTACATTCCTTGGCAAGTTGTCTTTAGAAACTGGCCTTGGATTATTTTATGAGCGATCATTGTTTCTTCCTAATAATGATCAGTGATGCCTTTCCTTTAGTGAAGTTGGCTTTATCAGGTATTAGTTTTCTCCTTCTGTTGTCTAGCTTATTTATGGGCAATGACCACCAGATTGTTTTCTTATTTTTGGAGGAGTGCATCTTGGTTTTATTTGTGATGTTTCGATCCATGCATCCCTGTAGATGCTCCGGCAGATTGTATACCATTATCCTATAGCAAGACGGCTTTGGAACTTTCCATTTTGGTCTTGGGATGTGTGCAGTTTGCTTTTGAAAATGTCTTCACGGTGGTTTCATTGACTGGGTGGGGGAGGTGGGATGTGGATGTCCAGTGTGATTACTTTATGATCTGATATTACCAGCGAGGGTTTTATCTCTGTTGTGGAACACTGGTACCCCATGTTGGTGATGATCATGTCCAATATGGTGTCATGTCTAGTGGGCATGGTGACCAGCTGTTCCAGGGTGTTAGAGTTTTTAAACTCTAGGAAACATTGGGCAAAGGACGTTGTACACAAGTAATTCTCCCACTCAATGTTTGGGTAGTTGTAATCACCTCATATAATGGTGTTTGATAGGACCTTTATATGTTCCACTGTTCTCAGGAATACTGAGTGCGGTTCCTGAGACAAGGTAGGTCATCTGTAGCAGGGTACAATCTGATGAGCAGCTTTGCCCAATGTTAGTTGCACTTGCATGGTCTCCAAGGCCTCATGCTGTGCCACTAACCTGAAGGTGTGGGTATCCATAAGGTAAATGGGTACAGCCCTTCCTTTTGTATTTCACTCTTGGTTTTGGGTCCGAAGGTCAGAGGGATTGTGAGTGTTTTACGTGGAGCATGTCCAACAGCTCTGTGTTTGACATAGCTTTTTATGTTAGGCAGTGAACACATCTGAGTAGGTGATATGCAAGGGAGTACAGATGGAGCATTTTGAGATGGTCTGTGTATGGCATGTATTTCAGGCTGCTAATGCTCTTTGTGAGGTATTGCTGCAGGCTTTCCAGTTGTTGTAGTTGTCTTGTGAGGTACATAGCAAAAGTGGCGTTGTACTCTATTATAGTTCTAGTGAGTGATGAGTAGTGAGGAACAATGTCCTCTTCTATTCTGCATGAGACACATTTTGTGATGAGGTGTGCCACATAGCAGGGTTTCCTGACTATTGTGGGGATGTGATTATCACAGTTGTGTCCACTGTCCACCTGTGACCCAAGGTCTGTTGTCACACTTTCATTGTTAAATATACTACCACCTATGTTGTAGTTCTTGGCTACAGAATTTTAAACAAAGGGGATGACAAAGCACCTTTTGGCATTGAGCTAGAGCCCATGGCTTTGACAACAGCCATCTGTCTCAGTGAGGCCCTTTTGTAGGATGTCCACATCTTTAGTATTTACAATTATGGCTCCTAGTTTGCAGTCCTCAGGAAACTTCAGTAGCCACAGGCCTTCCATGTTAAAGTTACTTCAGGGAAGTAGATACTAAACAGGACAAGACACAGGACTGGACCTTGTGGTACTGCACTCGTCACTGGTCCAAAGTCATACTTGGAGTCTGCTACTTTCACAGTGTGTGTACTGTCAGTAGGTCTGTTGGCAACCCATCTTGTGACATAGCAATTTATACCTAGTTTAGTGGGTTTATCTATATTTCCAGAGTGTGGGGTGGTGTTGTAAGCTGTGTCAGGATCAACATAGGCTGTGTGAACCACCTTACCCTTGTCTACGGTTCTGTTGACTGCTTCAGTGTCAGCTATCATGTTTAGGAGACATGATCTGCATTTTACAAACCCAACATGGTTGTGGTCAGGGTTTGGGGATTACCAATGTAATTTTTTATATGTTGTATGATGATACATTCCATGGCCTTGAAGAGTGGGCTCATCAGGCTAATGGGCTGCTAGTTCCTGGGGTCCATGGTGTCTCCATCCTTGTGTAGTGGGATAACCGTTACTGTGCACCATTCAGCAGGCACAAAGCATGAGGTGAGGCTATGACTGCACATGGTACGTCAGTGTGGTGCCTGTTCATTCTGTGGTTTGTGTGGAACACAGCCTGTGAAGTTATCTGGTCTCATGGCTGCTGTGATACTGGCTTTGGAGAGTGTTTTTTACTTGTGCAGCCGTGATGACAGCAACTTTCATTCCATTATAGAGATGTGCTCTTTCATGGGTGAGAGGGGGGTAAAGTTAACACTGATTCTATCTGCCAGGATGTTGGCAATATCAGTTGGGTGAGTATATTTAGTGCCATTGAGCTGCAACTCAGAACAGATCTGAGTGTAGCCATAGGTTCATAGGTTCATAGGTTCATACTAGGCTATCTGCCCGAGGGCATTTACAAGCCTAGCCCATCGTTTTGTGGCTTATGCCACCCCTTTAGTATGGGGAACTATACCCATTATTTTGCTGTGCCTCTGTCGAGCAGTGACACTGAGGAAATCCCTGGGGTATATCTGCGATCTCCCATCCATTGGTCAAGATTTCTCTTGAACAAGGCCAGCGAGGTGCTCTACCTCACATGTACCGGGATTTTGTTCCACAGCATAGGGAGTCTTTGGGTGATGAATCTATCCCTCCAGCACGTCCTATTAATAGCCGTGTCGAGGTTTAAGTCTCCGCCCTTGTGGCTCTGATGGATCTGGATTTTTGAGGTGAAGCATATTCATCAAATCTGGGTTTGACATGGCCTTGTATGTTAGACAAAGGTCACCTCTGAGCAAGCGGTGCGACTGAATAGAGCTGGAGTTCTTTCAGTCGGGCAGCATAGGATAGATTTTGAGACCCTTTATCCTTTTGGTGAGGAACTTTTGTGGCCTCTCCAGCTGCTGCAAGTGTCGGGTCAGATACATTCGAATGGGGCATTGTACTCAATCATTGGTCTGATGAGTGATGAGTAAAGGGAGACTATAACCTCCCTTGATCTAGATGAGAATCCCTTCATGATAAGGTGGGCAATGTAGAAGGTCTTCCTAACTACTTTAGCTACATGGGTGTCGAATGACAGACTACTATCAACCTGGGTCCCCAGGTCCCTGATAACTTCTTCTGTGCTCAGTGGATTGCCACCTATTAGGTAGCTAGGGTAACCTTGTTTTTCCAAGGGTATGACTATGCATTTTTGGCATTTAACTTTAGGCGTAGCTCTGGCACCAGTTATCCGTTTCTGTGAGACCCTTCTGAAGGATATCTGTGTCAGATGTGTTTTCTACTATGGCCCAGTTTGCAGTCATCTGCAAACTTTGTCAGCCAT
Organism: Protopterus annectens; assembly: GCF_019279795.1. Lineage (NCBI taxonomy): Eukaryota > Metazoa > Chordata > Ceratodontiformes > Protopteridae > Protopterus > Protopterus annectens. The sequence goes on from NC_056733.1 coordinate 367,082,295, forward strand.
AACCCTCCTGTGTTTGCTTGTACTTGAAAAGTAGATGCCAAACAAGAGTGGGCCCAGGACTGAGCCCTGTGGGACACCACTTGTGACAGGCTTTGAGTCTGACATGGCGCCAGCAACTCTGACCCTGTGGGTTCTGTCACTCAGCCAGTTTGCAACCCATCTTGTGATGTATGGGTTAACATTTAAGCTGATGAGTTTTTCAATGATACCCGAGTGGGGTATTGTATCAAGGCCTTAGCCAGATCGAGGTAGGCTGTATGGACTGCCTTTCCCTCATCAATGGCTTTGGTGACTGTTTGAAAAAGTCAACCAAGTTTAAAAGGCATGATCTGCCTTTGACAAAGCCAAACTGGGTTGGATCCAAAGTCTGCAAATTCCCTATGTCTTTATTTATGAGGTCCATTATGATCCTCTCCATGGCTTTGCAGATAAGGCTTGTCAAGCTAATGGGCCGGTAATTTCCAGGGTCGGTGGAGGCACCGCCTTTGTGAAGTGGGACCACAGTTGCAGTGCGCCACTCCTGGGTATCCAGAGGTAAGACTTTGATTAAACAGCTGTCCTAGCTGTGGGTTTAATTCCTCATTGAGTTCGTGGAGCACACAGCCAGGGACACCATCAGGTCCCATGGATGCTGTGTTTTTGCTTTGGAGAGAGCAGTTCTCACTTGGGCTGGAGATGTTTGGGGGCTGCAATCGTTTGGTATAGATATCTCTCCTTTTGGGGAGAGGACAAGTTTGCACTGAACCTGTCAGCCAGTATGTTGGCAATGTCTGTAGGATCAGTAATCTTCACATCATTTTGAACTAGTTCTGAGCATATCTGGGAGTTTCCTCCTAGGTTTCTAACATAGCTAAAGAAGGCCTTATGATTGTTTTTGAGTCTTTAGCTATTTTTCTCGAAATTTGCTTTGGATGATTTTATGAGAGCTCTTAGTTTTTTACTTATAGTGATCAAGGGTGTCTTACCTTTTAAGGATTTTGCTCTATCTTGTAGTAGCTTCCTCCTTTTGTTGTAGAGTTTGTTTATGGCTGGGGTCCACCAGACTGGATGCTTGCCTTTGGTACAAAGAGTCTTTGTTTTGCTTGGGATTGCCTTATCCATGCAGTCCTGCAGGTGCTGGTAGAAGGCATTTGTAAGTGATTCAGCAGCTTGAGTACTGTTTTCCGCCAGCTCGGGGGCCTTAAAGGAGACCACACTAGTCTTTAGAAGTGTGAAGTCGGCTTTTGAGAAGTTCTTTACTGTGGTCTTTTTTATTTCAGGTGGGGTGGGATGAGGACCTCCAGCGAGATTAGTTTGTGATCTGATCTCACCAGTGAGGGGGATACTTCGGATGTTGAACATTGTGCTCCCATGTTCGTGATGATGAGATCAAGTATGTTATCTCCTCTTGTGGGAATGGTGACTAGTTGTTCCATGGCATTTGAGTTTATGAATTCCAGGAACTTTTGGGCTAGGGTGTTTGGGCTTGAGTAGTGTTCCCAGTCTATATTTGGGTAGTTGAAGTCACCTAGTATGATGGTGTTTGGTGATACATTTATCCCCTCTAGTGTTTTCAGGAAGGCCATGTGAGGTTCCTGAGTTTGTGAGGGTGGCCTGTAACATGCTACAATTTGCAGAGCAGTCTTGCCTACGGTTAATTGCACCTGGATGGTCTCCGATGCATCATGTGTTGCCACCAGTCTTGAGGTGTGGGTGTCCTTGATGAATATGGATACCCCCCCTCCTTTCTTGGTATTTTCCTGATTTTGGGGCGGAGCATGATATGAGGTAAAACCTGATAGCTGGGGTGCTCTCAGGAGCCTTGAACCAGGTTTCTGCCACAGCACAGACATCGATGTTCTCCATACTGAGAAGGGCCTCGATTGCGTGCATTTTGAGATTTAGACTTCTGGCATTGAGCAGCATTACCCTTAGTTTTTTCCTTTTTGTGTTCTAGGGTGGTAGGTTTAGAATTTGAGCCTTGCCTAAAAAGGCACTATGGGGTGGCAAGAGCCTTTGCCAATATCCGAATCCCAGGGTGACAGGTGCAAGCTGTCCCTTGAGAAGCGTGGCTTGTCCAGCATGTCATCCCAGGCAGACAGATACTGGATCCCCTTTGAATGACACCAGTGTTTAAGCCAATTGTTAAAGCTGATCATCTTATCTCTGTATTGTGGCATCATTCTTGGTGAAGGTAGGATACTGCTCAAGGTCAGGGTCATACCTGCCTGGGCTATAATCAGAGAGCTCCTCAATGTCTCTTTTCATGTAGTCCAGGAGGTGCCTCAGGTCGTTTACACCAGCGTGGACAATGACCGAGTCATATTTGTACCTGCTGTTGAGAGACCTGAGTGCTTGTGTTATGTGGCGGATTCTAGCGCCCGACAGACAGCTTACTGTGACCTTTTCCTTACTCAGTCTGGTGAGCGGGACGTCAGTGTGTCTGACTATGGAGTCACCAATAACTAGTGTGTCTGGCATTGTGTTTGGCCTTAAGGGCTGTGACTGTTTGACACTCTGACTGTGAGGTCTATGTGTTGCAGGTGTTGTGTTCTGTGGTGGTGGTTGTTTGGGTGTCTGCTTTGGTGGCCTCTGCTGTTTTGGTAGATTTTTGATCAGAGCCTCCGAGTATGTCTTTGTGTGTTTATGTGTATGATTTGAGGTTGTAATGGTACTATGTGAGACTGGGTCTATAGTGTGTGTGGTAACCTTCTCCTCCTGACTGGTCTTGCCAGTCCTATGTTGAGAGAGCTCAGCCTCCAGTTTGGCCGTATAGTTGCATCTCTCATGTATTTGTGTTTTGTGGGAGGAGGAGAGGGTTGTCTGTGTACATGAGGCAATTGTAACATTGCCTCAATATTCCCAGGTTCACCAGCTGAGCAGGAGAGGACACTAGCAACTGATCCCTCGACATGCTAGAAGGATAGACAAAAACTTTAAAAATATTCCGAGGGATGTGGGTGACCGAGAAATGGGGGGTTGCCTTTTTGGGGTGCTATCTATAAGAGTGCCGTATCAAGGTAATAAGTACTGTAGGAGCAAGTGCTAGGTTTAACAGATAGAGAATAGTCTACTTAGAGTCAAGTAGAGATGATCTTTTAGTTATAGGATACGCTGATTAGATCAGTAGTATAGGTCGAGGAAGGTAGTTTCAGGGAAAATTTGAAGAGTGGACTTTAGGTAGCCGAATAGTTTAAACCTGCTTAACCGCACTGCCCTAGTGTGCAACAGTGGCAGCAATCAATGCGTGCTTTATTGCACGCGGCTCGAAAACACAGGATATGACCCTTAATGGCCAATAAACTTCAAGTTACTGCCTTATCCCACTCCTCTGAGGACAAACAGGCAGTTCAGTACTCCCTACTCCCACTAGTGAGTAAAGAAACTACCCTTGACCAAACAAGGAAAATGGAGAAAACAGGAACCAAGACAAAGCCCAGGGATCAGCAAAATCTGGTCTCTGGAACACTAGTTAGAAAGGTAGGGAAAGAAAGATTATTTTTTTTTGGGTTTTTTTCAAGTTTTTTACAGAAAAGCAGAAAACACAATAAATGCTATGATTTTCGATTAAATGCTATCAAAAGCTAGTACACTTGAGTGTATTAGCCTGTAGTTTAACTTTTAGGCAAAACTTAAACTAGCAAGTGCAGTAAACAGTTTTAGCTTATAAACACAGAAAAACAGTGCAAACTTTGATAAATTAAGCAGAAACAGTAGTGAAAGGCACAAAAAGTCGAAAAAGCCAAGAAAATACTTAAAATCTGGAAAGGTAGTCTTTTCTGGTCTCTGCTGCTAGAGGAACACTGCTGGCCACCACGAGGAGCTGTGCTGAGTTCTCAATAGCTGGAAAAGCCCGCCAAAACGTGCTTTATAGCAGGGGGCTGGAAAAGACAGGAAATGACCCAAAATGGCCAATAAACTACAAGTTACTGCCTAAACCACTCCTCTGAGGACAAACAGGCAGTTCAGTACTCCCTACTCCCACTAGTGAGTAAAGAAACTACCCCTTGACCAAACAAGGAAAATGGAGAAAACAGGAACCAAGACAAAGCCCAGGGATCAGCAAAATCTGGTCTCTGGAACACTAGTTAGGAAAGTATGGAAAGCAAGGATATTTTTTTTTTTTTTTCAAGTTTTTTTTACAGAAAAGCAGAAAACACAATAAATGCTATGATTTTTGATTAAATGCTATCAAAAGCTAGTACACTTGAGTGTATTAGCCTGTAGTTTAACTTTTAGGCAAAACTTAAACTAGCAAGTGCAGTAAACAGTTTTAGCTTATAAACACAGAAAAAACAGTGCAAACTTTGATAAATTAAGCAGAAACAGTAGTCGAAAGGCACAAAAAGTCGAAAAAAGCCAAGAAAATACTTAAAATCTGGAAAGGTAGTCTTTTCTGGTCTCTGCTGCTAGAGGAACACTGCTGGCCACCACGAGGAGCTGTGCTGAGTTCTCAATAGCTGGAAAAAGCCAAACGTGCTTTATAGCAGGGGGCTGGAAAAGACAGGAAATGACCCAAAATGGCCAATAAACTACAAGTTACTGCCTTAAACCACTCCTCTGACATGGACCTGTCTGTTGGGCAGAGATCTCCTGAGTAGACAGTATGCAACAGAGTACAGATTGGGTTACATTCAGTCTTGTTGCATGGGGCAACTGTTTGTGGCCAGTAATCCACTTGTTAGGGTACATCAGTGGTCTTTTTGGCTGCTGAACATGCCTAGTCAGATTTATCACAAGTGTGTAGTGGTACTCTCTGACAGGTCTGATGACTGATGAGTAATGGGAACCTCCTTTGACCTACATGCACAGACCTTGGCAGTTTGTGTGAACACATAGCATGATTTTCTGACAACTTTGTGAATTTGTTTCTGGAAGTAGAGATGTCTATCCACATTTGTCCATAGATCCCTTATTATCACCTCCGAATTTGGCATAAGTGTGTGAGCATGCCCAGTATGACCTTTCAGTATGTTGTTGCCTGACATTTGCGTTGTTTATTTAAGTGTGTGAGCATGCCCAGTATGACCTTTCAGTGTGATGCTGAATGAAATCCACTACATTTGTTGGAGTGTAAGAGCATGACCGGTATAGACATTTATACTATATGTGTATGAAAAATCAAGTTGTATTTTTACAGCAGGCCTCACCTTTGTATCATAGATCAACAGGGATCATGCTGTGCCTGCAGGGCTTCCATGAGACACTTTGCATAGACTTATCAACATTTCTACATATTCTTTGTACATTTCTACCTGGGGGCACACTTGATTGTTACTGTGGGTGTACATAGGATGAGGGGTTCACCTGACACTTGTACACATTTGTTATGCCTGCACTGCTATGTACGGTACACCATTTCAGTCTGTACTGTTGCCTATCGTACTGGCTTGAGGCATACTACTATACTACACTTCTTAGTGTCCAATGCCACGTATATTAGATTGCAACTTCATAGCCTACACAACCCACATCACACCGCCTGGCCTGATGTTCTCTGTCTGCATAGGCCTGTGGGTGAGGTTACCCATATGCCTCTTTAGAAGCATGCTACAGCATTTCTTTGTGTTTGCATTAGTGTACACTTGTTCTGCTGTGTTTGTGCTACTGCAATGCTATCATGGCTTAGTAGTTCAGTACTGTGACTATAGTGCACAGTGTCCTAGGTTCGAGCCCTGTCACTGCTTTTTTATTTTCATGCTGGGCAGACCAGACTGCTTAAGGGACAGTAAAGCTAATATGAGCATGTTTACCTGTCTTTGCTCAACTTTGCCCGACATTGCTCAATGTTGCCTGATATTGCCCTAGTTAGCACGGGCAATTTTGTTTACATATACTAAATATTGGTAAAAGCTGCTTAGCACTGCTTTATATTGCTTAAAACATGGCAATCATGCCTCAGGTGGTTCTGCAGGGCTGCTTATGTCGGATGCACATACTACACTCCCTATACATGTTTGGAAACAGGTAGTATCAAGTTAGGCATCCCTTTTATTTTATGTGCAAGTCAGAGAGAGGTATCATTTCCAGGGTTCCTACTGAGCCAGTGTATGTGCTATGCGTTGCCTCTTTGCCAAGCCAAGGCATACTGGGCACGCCTCCTTCTGCCTACCGGGGCAGGCTTAGGTTGTTCCTCCTCCGAGTCACGCTGTGCCTGTGCAGGCCTTGGCAATGGTGGGGGGCTGTTTGGCCCTTCCCCATGCTGTTCCTGCTGCAGCTGTTTTCGCAGGATCATATTGTGTAACATGGCACATACCATTTCAATTTGGGTGCATGTAGTTGGTGAGTACTGCAAGGCTCCACCAGATGTGTCCAGGCACCGGAACCCTGACTTGAGCATCCCAAACACACACTCAATTACATTTTGTGTTTGTGCGTGTGCCTCATTATGGAGTTCTTGTTCAGGTTTGTGTGCATTTCTGATGGGTGTCATCAGCCATGGCTCCAGTGCGTATCCAGCATCCCCCACTAGGTGACCATCAGGGATGTCCCCATTGGCAAATGTCTGGTACAGCTGTGTCAGATGCCAGATATGGGAATCATGGTAGCTTCCAGGGCAGCCAGCACACATACTCAGTATTATGCCCTGGGCATCAAACATGACCTAGCAGTTGATGGAGTGGAAGCCTTTGCGGTTGATGTAGGCCCTACACCGCTCACCGGCTGGAGCTTTGATGTGTATGTGCATGCAGTCAATTGCACCCACTACCTCAGGGTATTCTGCTATTTGCTGTAAGAGATGCATATTGCTGGCCAATACCTCACGGGAATTGGGGAAATATACATGATCACCGACATGTGCTGACATGGCATTCAGGAACTGGTGCAGTACCCTGGATGCTGATGCCTGTGAAATCCTCATCATATCACCAGTTGGTCTCTGGAAGGTACCTATTGCTAGTATTCTTAGGCCAACACATACCTTGGTTTCCACTGGGATGGGTTCCCCTCTGCTGGTTCTGTGTGTGAGACTTGGCCTGCACAGCTCAACAATTTGCTGCAGGTGGTTTCTGTCCACTCTATAGCACTCCACTATCTCCAGCTCATGTAGACCCTGGTAGGTTACCCTGGGTCTGTACACTCTTCTCCATCTCCTCACTGTGGGTGATCAGTAGCATTCACAATGACACCACCCTCAGCATCTTGCACATGTTGCCTTATAATAACAATGGCAGCCCCTAACATTTTTTGTCTCAGTTAAGCTTTTTAAGTTTTCACTTCTCTTTGTAGGCTGCAGTGTTGCAGTGTTTCTGAGAAAAACATGGGGGAATGTTGTTTGCAGAGTTTTAAGTGCTGGGCTGGGCTGGGCTAGTGTACTGTCTGTCTAATTGGCTGATTCTGATTGATTTCACCTGGCAGCTCTGCTAGTTCTCCTTGGTTAACTTTCTACTACTTATTTTCCTTCCTTTTTCCTTTCTGTTTCCACAGGGGGCAGCGACATGCAAACAAGCGCAAACACGCACACACGAGTGCACACGCATGCACACAGGCTTACTCAGGCTTACACAGGCTTAGGCGGGTGCACATGCATGCACACAGGCTTAGACTGCCTTACACAGGCTTACACGGGTGCACACACGTGCACACAGGCTTAGATGGGTTTACAGGCGTGCTCACAGTGTAAGCATCTTTGCAAGAAACTTTGGTGATATCCACGGCGTACACCTTCGGTTTCTGGGTTTCAGTTAAGACAACTGTAGACATGCCTCTTCCAGTCCTGAGTCACTTACAGCAAACACATGCCACTCTGCCCCAATAAGCTTACAGTCTTTGATACATACCCCCTCATGATGTCACCTATTTTCTACTCTGTTACTCCTCTAATCCTACTCTTACACTCTAGGGGCATGGTTCACATGGCAGGGAAAATTGGGATTCACTATCCTTATCCTCATTTGCATAGGATTGCCTAGTAATGCTTGGTTACATCTCTCAGACTGAGCTTCCCCCCTTAGCAACCACTACTCAGTAGCCATGTTGCCTTCAGCCTGCCATTCACCTGCATGGCAGATTAATATTTTTAATAAAATGCCTATTTTTGGCTTTTATTTTTTTTTTCTGGTTTTCAGAGTGCCGCATGTTTGCGCGGCGCTGCGCTATGCTTAAACATTGGAGATCGAGGAAAAAATATTATATTTTATTATTTTGCAACAGATAAAAAATGCCAATGGCCTTATATTTGGTCATTGGCATGCTTCCTCAACTAGATGCATCCTTTATTTGGAGTTGTCATAGCTCCGTTTTGCTATTTGCAGAACCGTACTCTGTTACCAACGGAGTACATTTCTGCAAATAACACCACTCTTACTCGGACAGGTTGGTGTTTCCTGGATTGCAAATTTACCTCATTTGCATAGCTTTCAGCAGCAAATGAGGTAATTTGCATAACATAACACTGTCCGTGCAAGGGTAGTTTTAGGAGCTCTCATGCACGCCCCTGTCAGCTGTTCCTGGTTCGCTCGGCAGACATATTGGCTGTCTGGAGTCTTACTCTACTCTTATACTCCGTGCCAGCCTTCGTGAATCCGGCCCCTTGTCTTTGCCAAATACTTTATTTATTTATTTATTCTTGTATTTATTTATTTACATTTATTTAGCATTTGTTTACCAGGAAAGTCCAACTGGGCAACAGTGCCCCTTTTCACTGCAGGCTTGGGGAGAAAAGCTCCAAAGAATTAAAATACAACAATGCAAATAGCAAATAATATGAGAATTTATATAACAATGCAAATGACAAATAATGTGTGAAACATACAAGATGATATAGCAGCATGAGAATAGCATTACAAATACTATAGTAAGAACAGCAGGGTGTAGATGTAACAGTAAAATAGTGTGTGTGTGTGTGTGTGTGTGTGTGTGTGTGTGTGTGTGTGTGTGTGTGTGTGTGTGTGTGTGTGTGTGTGTGTGTGTGTGTGCATGTGTGTGAAATGCCCCAATTAGGAATTTCAGGTGGGATAACTTGTTCAGGCACAAACACTGTACCTTCAATACATGACTCTAGAGTCTGAATCCTCTACACCGACTGCTAAACTATCATGTCCTAGTGCATTTCAAGGACTGCTGAGTTTTGATGCACATTCAAGGATTTTAGTTTCTGTCCATTTATTTATTTATTTTATTGATTTATTTTATTGTATATTTTTGACCGGGATAGTCCGACTTGATACATGTCCATTTTCAGTGGAGGCCCGGGGTGAAAAGCTCCAAGATAATAATACTCATTGAACATTTAGCAAATGCTAGTTTCAAGCAGATTACAGTCATAAGCAAAACCAGCATTTAGCACATATAGCACTTCTTATAAAATACTTTACAAAACATAACATTATTTTCAAAGTTAAACATACATAACATTACATTCAGGTTTAAGACACACTGAGCAGCAGTTATACAATTGACCCTTCCTGAAATGGAGTGGTAAAAAAAGATAGAAGTAGGTGAAGGTAAGGCACCTAAGAAATAGAGAGGTCACTATTTGGGGTTAGTGCAAGGGCATAACCAATGAGTTTTGAAGTATTTCTTGAGTTTGTTTTTGAATTGAGTTAGTGAGGGTTCTAGGGTCAAGTCAGCTGGGAGTCTGTTCCATATTTTTCCAACAGAGTTGGCAAACAGAGAGTCCCCAGCTGAGTAGTCGGATTTGTATGTTTGAACTAAAAGTCTAGTGGATGATCGCAGTGGCTGGGTGCTGGTGTATGGGCTGATAATATTTTTTAGTGCAGGTGTATTTTCTGGTTGGTAAAGGACTTTATGTGCCACTATTAGCTGGTTGAACTGCAGTAGGCTTGGCAGTTCAAGCCATCATAGGCGGTTTAGGTTGTGACAGTGGTGTGTCCGGTAGGCTGTGCCAGTAGCAAATCTGGCAATATGGTTATAGCAGGATGATAGTTTATTAAGATTTGTTTTGTTTAAGTTGAAGAATAGAGGTGAGACACAGAGAAGAGTTGATAGCAGATGGGAATGGGCAATTGCAGTTCTAGAAAGTGGGGTAAGGAAAGGTTTGATTCTGTAAAGAGAGCAAAGTTTTTTATTAATGGTTTTGATAGTTTGATTGATATGCACATCAAACTTCAGGTTGTTATCAACTATGACACCCAGTAGTTTAGTTTGGGCTTCTGAGGAGATGATAGTGCCATTGATAGCAATTATGTTGAAGGCTGATAGGGGGGTCCTGCATGTGGGGGAGAAGAGGAGCAACTTAGTTTTGAAGAGGTTTAGGATTAGATGTTGATTGGAGAGCCATTATACCACTGTATTGAAGGTAATTTGGGTTAATGTGAATAAAGTAGCTGGTGAGGTGTAAGAACAAATCAAGGTGGAGTCATTCGCATATTCAATGCAGGAAGCATCAGGGATGACTGAATAAAGGTCGTTGATAAAGATGGAGAAAAGAAGGGGTCCTAGTATCGAGCCCTGGGGGACTCCTAATGTGATGGGTAGGTGAGATTATAGCTTGTCCTGCCATAGGACTGCCTGTTGCCTGCCCTGCAGGTAGGATTGAAACCATTGGAGTGCATGGTTGTTTAAGGAGAAGGCCTTCAAGGTATTTATAAGCATGTTGTGGTCAACCATGTCAAAAGCCTTCGATAGATCTAGAAAAAGTGCTGAGGATAGTTTGTTATTATTGTGGTTGTGGTTAATGACGTTAGTGAAAGAGAGGATGGCAGAAGTAGTACTGTGGTGTGGCTTAAAGCCATGCTGAAAGTTGGACAACAGCTTGTTCTGTGTGAGGTAGTGCATGAGCTGTATGTGAACACACTTCTCCATAATTTGACAGAAACAAAGTGTCACATAGTTCAAAACACCTGTCACATAGTTCAAAACACCTGTGTCACATAGTTCAAAACACCGGTGTGCCACCCAGCAACAGCCCCTAAGGCAAGACAATGTACCTAACACTTTAGTCATAGGTGACTCTATAGTCTGGCACACTGATGTCCCTCTCACCAGGTTGAACAAGGAGAACATTACAGTCAGCTGCCTGTCGGGTGCCAGGATCCGCCACATAACGCATGCATTCAAGTCACTCCACGACAAGTACAAATATGACTCTGTCATTGTCCATGTTGGAGTGAATGACTTGAGACGTACCTCCCTGGACTACATGAAAAGAGACATGGAAGAGCACTCAGATCATGTGGCCCAGGCAGGTATGACCCTAGCCCTGAGTAGCATCCTGCCTTCGCCCAGAATGATACCACAATATCAAGGCAAAATGATTGACTTCAACAATTGGCTAAGCTTTTGGTGTCATTCAAAGGGGATCCAGTATCTGTCTGCCTGGGACGACATGATTGACAGACCACGATGCTTTGCCAGAGATGGTCTGCACCTGTCGCCTCTGGGATTCAGGTTACTGGCTAAGGCTCTTGCCACCCCTATAGTGCCTTTTTTAGGCAAAGTTCAAAGAACAAAACCACCACCGTAACAGGTACAAGCATGCAAAATCTGAAGGTAATGCTACTCAATGCTAGAAGTCTAAACCTCAAAATGCACTCTCTTGAGGCACTCCTAAAAATGGAGAACATCGATATCTGTACAGTAACTGAGACCTGGTTCAAGGCTCCAGAGAGCACCCCTGCAATACCAGGCTACAACTCTTACCACACTTTTCGGCCACCAAAGCTGGACCGAAACACTAAAGGTGGAGGAGTGTCAATATTCACCAAGGATATTCACACCACCAGGCTAGTTGCCCAACACAATGCGTCTGAAATTCTCCAGGTGCAACTAACACTAGGTAAGACTGCAATCCAAATTGTAGCTTGCTACAGATCCCCCACCATACCCCAAGATTCTCACTACACCTTTCTAAACATACTGGAAAATATTAAGATAGAACCAAACACCCTAATACTGGGTGATTTTAACTACCCTGCCATTAACTGGGAAAGCTACTCATGTACCAATACCTTTTCCCAACGGTTCTTGGAATTCATAAATTCCAATGCACTGGATCAACTAATCCATAGTCCCACCAGGGACTCCAATATCCTAAACCTGGTCATTACCAACATGGGAAATTGATGCTCCACACCTATGGTCACCCCCTCGTTAGTCACGTCTGACCATAAGCTAATCACCCTTAACATCCACATCCCACCCCCACCCCCCAGTAAGGAAACCTCCATAAAAAACTTCTCCAAAGCCAACTTCATGCTACTCAAGTCAGAAGTGACAAACTTCATGACACCCATGCAGACGGGAGCTGAAAGTTCAACTGCTGAATCCTACACTAAGGCACTGTATGAGCACATCCACTCATGCATACATCGTGCCATCCCAAATAGAACCAAGATGCTCTCATCCAAAAAGAAGCCAATCTGGTGGTCCCCTGCCATAAACAAACTTTACAACAAAAGGAAGAAACTGTTGCAGAAAAGAGGAAAATCCCAGGATGCAAAAAACTTCCTTACCAGCCTCAGTAAAAAACTGAGATCCCTCATAAAATCCTCCAAAGCTAGTTACGAAAATAAAATTGCCAAAGATTCCAAAGACAACAACAAGGCATTCTATAACTATGTCAAGAATCTAAATGGCAATGCTCAGATCTGCTCTGAGCTAAAACAGAATGGCGTTAAATATACTGATCCCAAGGATATTGCCAATATCCTGGCAGATCGATTCAGTGCCAACTTCACCCCCCTCTCACCCCCTAAATGGCCCATCTCAATACCGGAAGATTGACAAATTCTGGTAATAATGGCCACACAGGTAAAATACACACTCTCCAAAGCTAAGAATGCAGCATCCATGGGACCAGATGACATCCCAGGCTGTGTACTACATGAACTACAATATGAACTTGCACCTCACCTAAGTGTCATGTTTAATCATAGCCTCACCTCAGGTTTCGTGCCCACTGAGTGGAGCACAGTTAGAGTTATCCCACTCCACAAGGGGGGATCCACCTTGGATCCCGGAAACTACCATCCCATCAGTCTGACAAGCCTTATCTGCAAGGCCATGGAGCGTATTATCATGGAACCTATAAACAAAGACATTGACAACCTTCAAACACTGGACCCCACCCAGTTTGGGTTCGTGAAGGGCCGATCTTGTCTCCTGAACTTGATTGACTTCTTCGAATCAGTCTCCAGAGCCATGGACAAAGGTAAGGTGGTCCACACAGCCTATCTAGACCTTGCCAAGGCCTTTGACACCATCTCCCACTCTGGAATCATAGATAAACTTACTAAGCTGGGCATTAATCCCTACGTCACCCAATGGGTTGCTAACTGGCTTACTGATAGAACCCACACTGTAAAAGTAGTCGACTCCAAATCCAGCTCCAGACAAGTGACAAGTGGAGTACCTCAGGGTTCAGTCCTGGGACCACTCTTGTTTGGCATCTACTTCTCTGAAGTACAGGCCAACACTAAGGGACTCTGGATAACAAAGTTTGCAGATGACTGCAAACTGGGAGCCATTATTGAATCCCCAAATGATGTGGATACTCTACAAAAGGGCCTTACAGAAACAGATGCTTGGTGCCAGAGCCATAGGCTCAAGCTCAATGCCAAGAAATGTATAGTTATCCCCTTTGGGAAAAAAACATGTATCCATGAATTACCATATAGGTGGCAGTACACTAAACACCGAAAGTTTGATAAGAGACGTAGGGACACAGGTGGACAGTGGTCTCACATTCGATAACCACATCGCCACAACAGTCAGGAAATCCTTCTATGTGGCACACCTCATCACTAAGGGCTTTTCATCCAGAAAAAAGGAGGTCATTGTCCCACTGTACTCATCCCTCATTAGACCCATTATAGAATACAATGCCCCGTTTGGTATGTACCTCTCAAGACATCTGCAACAACTGGAAAGGCCACAGAAATACCTCACTAAAAGAATCACAGGCCTAAAGCAGATGCCCTATGCTGACCGCCTTAAAAATCTCCAGCTATACTCTGTCGCATATCGTCTACTCAGAGGCAATCTTTGCTTAACATACAAGGCCATGTCAAACCTAGAGCTGTTGGACATGCTACACTTAAAGAAATCCCAATCCCTCAGAGCCACACGCTCCAGGGATCTAAACCTTGTCATCACAATAAACAAAACATGCTGGAGGGATAGGTTCCTGACCCAGAGACTCCCCAGACTCTGGAATAGATTGCCCATACATGTCAAGCAGAGTGCCTCTTTGGTCCTCTTCAAAAGGAACCTTGACGATTGGATGGGAGAAAGGAAATTCACCCTGGGGATCACGTCAGTCGCCCTGCTAGACAGGGGTCCAGGGAAGTAAATAGTGTGGAAAGAAATAGCCAGGGAATTGTTATGGCTAGGCTTGTATAGGCCCTAGGGCTGATAGCCTAGTACCAACTTATGAACCTATGAACCTATGAACCAGAATAGGTATGGGTCTAAAGTTTGACAGTTCAGTGGAAATACCTCCTTTATGAAGAGGTATGACATGGGAGATTTTCCACATAGTGGGTACAGTAGCTTCAGATATAGCTCTGTTGATCAAGATAGAGATGGGGTAGGCTATGGTGTCAGCAGCCTTTTGCAGATAGTCTGCTGGGAGGAGGTCAGCAGCCAGGGTGGAGGGTCTTAGTTTCTTAAGAAGGGCATGAAAAAGTTGAGTAGGAACAGGTTGGAAGGTAAAGTATGTTTGGGTACTGGGTGTGGCTACATTACAATTAGAGCCACTGGGAGAGAGTTGGCTGGCTAGAAACTGGATAGTCTCTGTGAAGAAGCTGTTGAAGTTATTAGCAATGTCTACTGGGGATTTTTGTTGGGAAGCTGAGGAGGGTGGAGTGGTGGTTTGGCCTGGGTGGAGTAGTTTGTTTATTCCTGCCCAGAACTTTTGAGGTTTGTTTTGGTGTTTTTGCAGTAGATGGTAGTAGTGGTTGTTTTTGTCTAAGGTTATAGATTTTTTTGGTGTCATTCCTTCGCTGTCTGAATCTTAGTTGATCAAGTGGGGCTTTTGTTTTTCAGTAGGTGGTCCATGCTTTGTTTCTGAGTAAAATTTTGTTTTTGGTATCTTTAGAAATCATTTTCAAAGAATGTTGACTTTTTTGCAAAGTGTTAAAGTTGTGAGAAGAGTTTCTAGTTTCATGTAATGCTGGAAGAATTATATCCATAGTCAGTATTATTTAACTCACTCAAGTGCAATATTAGACAAATAATTTAGGCATTTCAATCTGTAGTGTATTTTGTATTACTTTAAATAGAGTTATTAGAATTCTTTTTGTATATGAGTGTTAGTAAATGTCTCTGCTCTTTCTTACGTATATTGGGAGTAGTATTGTATTTGTTAGTCATGTTTATTCCTCTACTTGTATGTGTTGTTTTACTTTCCTTTGTGATCTCAAGAATTGAGCTGATACACAAAATTTGTTTAGGCTACGTGTGTAGTTCTAAATGACAGTAAAGTTTACTTTGACTTTGACTTTTGACTTTGATGTATGTAGGGTTCAAAAATGTGTGCATGTGGCACATGGTTTCAAAACAGCCCAATGGTAAACTCAGTCCTCCACTGACCAGATGCATTTTCTTTGAATGTGGGTTTCAATGCCATTTCGCTGAATGCGAGTTTCAAGGGCAGAGAACCTTACTGTTCATGCTAGGTATGTTTTCACTGTGAGACTGCATTGTTTTGTTTCTCAATTGGCTATCAGTGTTTGTGCTATGAAATTTGACTTAAAATAAATAAAATTAAATAATTCTAATCATTGCAGAAGTAAAAAAGAAAACAGTATGCACACTGACAGGTCTGAACAGTGTTTATGGCAGCTGGGGAGAAATAGCCAAGTAATGGGACACTGAAATGGAAGGGGGGGTGCTGACAGTGCAGAATGGCTGATCCGTTATCTTGCCTAGAGGCCCATTTGACCATGATCTGGCTCTGAGATCAGTGCAGGTTGTTTTAGGCTTATTGGAGATAGTTTGCCCAATAGCTTTTTATGACTGATTGTGTAGAAGGCTTTTGAAAGGACTTAGCAGAGATCAAGGAAACAGAGTTTCTACACTGATTAACTGCTTCTGTGAATTTTAGAAATTTGGAGATGGTTCTATGGTTTGGAAGGAGGCAGTGCTGGAATGAAGAGAGGATGTTTAATCAGTGTGATATCAGCTGTTTATGAATGCATTTCTCTAGACTTCTGGATATAAGAGAGTGAATAGCTATGAGTCCGAAGTTAGCTAAGTCAGTGAATAACCCAACTTTGTACAGGGATATTCTAAAGCATTTTTTCCATAATTCCTGCACATGATATTGTTTGATGGACTGGCTAATGAAGAATAGAGAAAGCTATGTTATGGATTCAGCTGCAAGTTTAATATATGTGGTCTATAGGTTGTCTGCAGCTGAAGTGGGAGGTTTTACATTGGAGAGAAGCCTTTTCATGACTGAGGTAGGTACTGATTTAAGAGTTAAGGGGGTGGTTGTGAGTGTGTGTTCAGGTGGTAGGATGGGGTGGGTTGATTTGCAGATGCTTTAGAAGTGCTGTAACTGGCTTTACAGAGATTTTATTGAAAAAGGTGGCTATGTTATCATTTTGGGAGGTTGTTGGGGTAGGCTGGGTAATTTTGCAAAGGGTTTAGGAGATTTGTATTAAGGTCCAGTAGAGTATAGTGTTCTGTTTATCTGTGTCTTGAAATGAAGCATAGTATGATTTCTTATCATTTTTAGTGATTTTTTTCCAAGTTCCTTAGGTGTCTATAGTTTGGCAGATTTTCAGATGTTTTACTAAGAGTGCATGTTCTCCAGGTTTCATTTAAATTGCTTTGGTATTCTTCCTTAGCCAAGGGTAAGGTTTGGATTCTATTCTTTTTGATCTGATGGGGCATAGGTGTTTAAAATATTTAAGAAGATTTTGTTTAATATATCAACAGGCACTTCTAGTGGAAGATCTGTTAGTATATTCTAATTGTAGTTACTTAGGATTGTTTTAAAAGTTTCAGTAGTGAAGTTAGGGTGATTTCTGATTTTGCTGTAGTGGTGTTTGTTGGAATTATGCTTGTTAGCATATATGGAAAAATGGTAAGTTATAGATTGAGATAGAGTGTGGTAGGAAGATAAATTACTGCGTGAGGATGTTAGGACCAGTCTAATATAGATTCCCAGGTTGAGGCTTTATTGAAACTAGTTGTAGAGTTGATACGTTTTGTGAATTTGTATAGCTGTAAGTTGTTCTTTTGCATTGATTGAGGTTAGTGTAAGTCAGTCTATGTTTACATCATCAGTGATGATTGTTTCTTGTTGTATGTGATTGGAAAACCAGTATAGAGTGTCCTCAAGAGATAAAGTGTTGTTTTGAAAAAAAAAAAAGAGATAAAGTGATTTAGGCTGGTGGTATGTACAATCTGACAATGATTATGGACTAATGTTTATTAATTTTGAGTTTGGAGGTGATTAATCCTGCATTGCTGAAGCCAGGGTAATAAAATTATATGGTGTAACCCTGAGGCTGTTGTATATTATTGCTCCCCTCCCTGGTTTTTTTTTTGTCTGATCTGAAGATATTGCAACCTAGGGGAGGATGTGTAATCTTTTATGTTTTGTTTAATCCAGGTTTCTGTGTCTATTAAGATATTGGGGTGACTGTATAGTCATCCAGGAATGTATATCTGGGAGTTTATTGCAGATACTTTGCATGTTGATGTGGTAACATTTTTGTTCATTTACATTGCTGGGGATTGAGGAAGATAGGGTGGTGGTGCGAGTAGTTGGTTTGTTTTTATCTTGTGGTGGGGTTGAGGGATTGTGATTTGGATGAATAAATGCAGATATTTTTAGAGAAAAAGAAATATGTAGGTGAGAGAGTAGTAGTTTAAATTCTTTTTGTGAATTGCACTACTAAATTACTTTCCTATCAAGCCTGATATTTTCTTTCTGAAGTCTAGCTCGACCATCAGGCTGCACAAGATTTGTTGCAAGATTTTGCATCAGGGTTTCATATTAAATCTGATGCACTACCTGTAGGCTTCATTTGCAAAGATTTAAGCCCAATTCAAGGAGAGGAGGATATAGTATAGGAGGTTTTGGACAAAGATACAAGAGGCTAGAATTGCAGGCCTCCTTCAATTTCCTCCATTTGAATTGTTCTGAATCTTTCCTCTGGGCTTAATTCCAAAAAAGACAGAGGGTGAATTTCATTTAATTCACCACGTCATTTCCATGTGGTTCTTTTGTAAATAAAGCTATCAGCATGAGGGATGTTAAGGTTCAACATTCTTCACTTAAAAAATGCCATATGAATCTTTTGTTGATTTAAGACCCCTGGCTTTCTAACTAGGACATGGATTCTTACTTCCTGTCCATTAACAGCATTGGCCCCTACTGGGCATGCAGATTGAGGGATGTTTTTATTTTGACATGTCCATGCACATTGGCTGCAGTATTGCATGTACCACATGCAAGAAGTTCAGCAGAGTGCTACCAATGGGCTGTTCACTACTGGGATGCCTTTTTTTTATTTTGATTATGGGGTATGGAAAACATGAGACTAGAACATTTTCTCCACATTTTTGGAGGTTAATCTGCTCAATCAGGTGCCATTCACTCATGATAACATTGAAAGAATGGTTAAGTTATTGGTATTCTTGGATCTTGAACTGGATATACTATCTTCCACATTTTGACTGCCACTAGACAAATTGGATCATTTGAGGTCACCACTTAAGGGTTTGTCTGTCAGGCAGAAAAGTCAGAATTAGGAAAGTGATGGACCTCCTGGGTCTCCTCAATTCTACATGCAGAATATTGGTTCTAGGGAGGACATTCACAAGATATTTAGCTAACTTGCTATGAGGAAGACACCAGAAGCATCAAAGAATCACAGTTAAGATGAGAAGCCAGGTGAAATCAGATCTTCACTTGTGATCCATTTTCTTGACAGAATTCAGTGGGTTGTCCTAGCACAATGAGTGGTTACAAGTGATGCTTTGCAGCTGTTTATGGGTACAGCAGGAAGATATGGCATGTGATCTTATTTCAAGGGGAATTGGTTTTCCATACCCTGGAGAGCTGCCTAATCACCAGAGAGAACAATCAGGGCATTACCAGTTTGGAACTGATATCCATATGGGGTAGCAGTGGTTGTCAGTAAGGACAACCTGTGTAATAGGAAAGTTTTATTCAGGTTAGTTAGGCTGTGGTACAAGTCTTGACTAAAAAATTTCTAAGTCCATTTGGATTCTGTCACTATTGATGTTATTGGTTCTGCATAGTTTGCGTATCAATTCATCTTTTTCTGCTGAAGACATGCCCAGAGATCACAACCTCCTCAGTGACAGTCTTTCTTGTTTGCAGATATCCATGTTCCACCAGATGAACTCAGAAGCCAGAGAATTATCTACCCAGATCCCAGTAAGATTGGTGAAGAGTAGCAGATTTTTTCTGGTCAGGTTCTTGGCCCTTAGATATCAAAAAAACAAATGGGTCAGCTCTTAGGGCATTTTAGTTCTTTTGGATGAGCCTTTCACAAGAAGTGACTGAGTTTATCAGGACTGACTCTGCTT
>NC_056733.1:367106749-367166202 GCF_019279795.1 Protopterus annectens
TGACTCTTGTACCATTTGATTTGCAGATGTACAGCATTTCCATTAGGGCAGAATCAGAGACTGCTCTGTAGGCCAGGCACAAGTCGTCTTTCAGCAGCCTGTATGATACAGAGTACAGTGACAGAACTTTCAGTCTTTTGGAGGCCTTGGATTCTCTTGCTTAGAAGCCTCTGTGGTCTCTCCAGTTACTGCAGGTGTCTGGTGCGATACATATAGAAGGGCGCATTGTACTCAATTAGTGGTCTGATAAGAGTTGAGTACAGTGGTTATAACCTCCATAGTCTTGGATGCAATGCTATTATTTATGAGATGTGCAATATAGAAGGCTTTCCTTACCACTGCAGACACATGGTGATAAGTTTAGATTGCTATCAGCCTGTGTCCCCAAGTCTCACACCATTGGGTTTGAGATTAGATGGGTGCTATCTATATTATAATTAACTAGGGCTACTTCTTTGCTAAAGGGGATAATGGGGCATTTTTTTGTGTTTAATTTTAGTCTGTGATTTTGACACCATTCATTTGCCTACGTCAGGCTCTTCTGTAATACATTTACATCTTTGGGGGATTCAATGATTGCACCCAGTTTGCAAACATGGTAAGCTACAGGCCATCTACTTTTGCCCAGACCTCATAGAAATAGATTCCAAACAATAGAGGGCCCAGCACAGATCCCTATGGTGCCCCATTAGTAACTGGTCTACTGGTGTAGGTAGACTCCCCATCTTTGACAGTGTGCATTCTGTCGTTGAGTCATTTGGCTACCCATCTAATGATGTACGGGTTAATCTCCAGCTGGGAGAGTCTCTCAATGATCCCTGAGGAGAATATGTTAATAGCTAATAGTTGTCAGTTTGTATGATTCAATTCTATTATTTAATAACAAGTACTTGGAGAAAACAATGTTGCAATGTAATTTCATTTTTATCCTTGTCATGACTTTTCATGACCATTCACATGCAACACATTGATTTGGTGATGTTGGACTGGGTGGCCAGAATTACCTAAACCATGTCTAGCGGTTAACTCATACAATATTCAAAGATAACTAATTGCCAAGTAGGGGTAACAGTGCTGAAAAAAGTATACATATTTGTACAACTGATTAAATAAAAACAAATGCTACTTTTCCATGCAGCTTATGCAAAAAAAAAAAAACTTTAGTGGAAAATTGCTTTCAAGGCAGCCCTATCTTTTGTAGAGTTACAGGTAGATTGTTTTGTAAGCTAAAAGCATGCCTACCTACTTTTATTTAAGTATTTGTCAGTCTATGTACTTTGTCCAGTATTTAGTAAAACATTTTACTATAAACATTTATGCTCGGATAGTTGCACTTTGTTGACCGCGTTAGTCCCCTAGATCAACTTCCACTTTTCATGGGAGACACAAGGAGGTATTCATGTTGATTATAGGTTATTTGGCTTGGTAACGGGGGAACATCCATTACTTTTTTGAAAAGTGCTGAGGGATCTTTCACATCCATCTGAGCTGCCACCAACTCTTGAGTGTTTAATGGTACTTTCACACACACACACACACACACACACACACACACACACACACACACACACACACACACACACACACACACACACACACACGCACACACACACACACACACACACACACACACACACACACACACACACACACACACACACACACACACAATTATCCAACTCCTCCCTTTCTGTCCTACAAATTCTGGTCTCCCAACTTCTCTATGAACCCTATTTATTTCTAATCCTATCCATTCATTTCCCTGTATGAGTCAAAATTGCCTGGTAGGAAGCCATCACCTAAGATCAGGATTTTCACTTTAAGCTCTATCCTTCCCTGAATGAGTCTGTACATGCTTTGGGAGTTGATGTGCAATAGGTCTTAATGATGTATGCTTACACCTCTTAGCTGATGTAATCAAATGAACCAGCCACTCCTATGGTCTGTGTTCTTCACATTTGCTCTAATGTCCTTTGGGACTTCAACCATGGAGATTATGCATTGTCAGATAAAAAACACACACATAGACTAAGCTTAATTATTTATTTTTTATGTCCGTTTTAGCCTAGGCAGGTGCCTTAACTGCTATTTGAACTTGAGTCAGCTGGGTCATAGTCAAAGCTTTATTAAACTATAGCAATGGAACAAGCGTCAAAGTCCTGGTAAAACTAAACTGCTGGCATCTTATTTGTGAAGGAATCAAAGATGGACAGTGCTACCACAAGTTACAAAAGTAAAATTGGCATATTTAAGAGTCTGCAGTAACCAGGTCCTTGGTTTGCTATGAGTTTTACTAGCTGGAGGAAGTGAAGTACCAGAGAAGCTGAAATATGTGGATGTGGGTATTGGAAGTACTGCTAGCCCTGCCTGGGAATTACTAAATGTGTGTGTGTGTGTGTGTGTGTGTGTGTGTGTGTGTGTGTGTGTGTGTGTGTGTATATCTGAGTGAACTCAGAACATGCTAACTCTATGCATATTTACTGTTAGCAGGGCCGGTGTTAGCATTTTGAGGGCCCCAGCAAATATGTTCGGGGTCCCCCTAGGCACTTCTGTCAGAGTATCATCCTGTCACTGCCACCCCTCTGAAACAGCATTTTAGTTCATACTGCAAACTTTTAGGAGTACTATGTACAGAATGACCTGTAGCTATAATGCTCTTACAGTACAACAAGTCTATTCACCCCCCTGTATTATAGCTGTGCTTGGATGCATTTTAGAGCATTTTTCCAGTTTTTAACCCAATGGTTTCCTAAACAAAAACCATGAGTAAGAAAATAATTTCAGCCTTTTTTTATTTCAAGGAAGACATAAGTTGTGCCCAAGGCTTAATATTCAAAGATGACAAAATAGCAGCTCACAACAAACTAATCAGCCATTTGTTGTCTGGATACATAGGTCCAATCTGGGAATACGGTCTGCCTCCCTAACCACCCCATCCCCCCAAAAAAAAAAAAACAGTCACTGCCTATGCATCTCTCTGGTGTTAGACTGGGATGAAAGCAGAGGTTCATACTGCCACAGTCATGTGTTTCAAGTGAGTGCTGACATACATACTCATAGCATGCCTCCTCACTCCTCAACCCTACCCATCAAAGGCAGCTACCTGTATACGTGCCTGATGTGAAACTGAAAAAATAATGATTACAGTAATGTATTCTACTTTGTTGCTCCTAGACAGTACACTGCCACTACACAGGCTATAGTAACCTTCTTTGTACACCTCTGAGGTCTGTGAGAAAAGTAAAAGAAACAATGACCACACTGTCCTCAGCCCAGACAAAAACTGTAATGACCTCATGTGCAAACCTCTATGGTTTGACTGTAATGAAAAGTAAAGACGTAACACATAGTTCACAAAGTCAGTGTGCTAAACAGTCACAGCCCTTAAGGCCAAACAACATGCCAGACACACTTGTAATAGGTGACTCCATAGTCAGACACACTGACGTCCCGCTCACCAGACTGAACAAGAAAAAGGTCACAGTAAGCTGCCTGTCGGGAGCTAGAATCCGCCACATAACATAAGCACTCAGGTCACTCTACAGCAAGTACAAATATGACTCAGTCATTGTGCATGCCGGTGTGAACGACCTGAGATGTACCTCCCTGGACTACATGAAAAGAGACATAGAGGAGCTCTCTGATTATGTAGCCCAGGCCGGTATGACCCTGACCCTGAGCAGCATCTTACCCTCACCAAGAATGATGCCACAGTACAAAGACAAAATTATCAGTTTTAACAATTGGCTTAATTACTGGTGTCATTCTAAGGGGATCCAATGTCTGTCTGCTTGGGATGACATGCTTGACAAGCCATGCTGCTTCGCAAGGGATGGCTTGCACCTGTCACTCCTGGGCTTCTGGATATTGGCCAAGGCTCTTGCCACCCCCATAGTGCCTTTTTTAGGCAAGGCTCAAATGACAAACCTACCACCCTAGAAAACACAAGTGGAAAAAAACTAAGGGTAATGCTGCTCAATGCCAGAAGTCTAAACCTCAAGATGCATGCCCTTGAAGCCCTCCTCAGTATGGAGAACATCGATGTCTGTGCAGTGACTGAAACCTGGTTCAAGGCTCCTGAGAGCACCCCAGCACTATCAGGTTTTACCTCATATCATGCTTTCCGGCCCCAAAACTTAGACCGAACCACAAAAGGAGGAAGAGTATCCATTTTCATCAAAGATACCCACACCTCCAGGTTAGTGGCAATGCACGAAGCATCGGAGACTATCCAGGTGCAACTAACCATAGGCAAAACTGCCTTACAGTTTGTAGCATGCTACAGACCACCCTCTCAAACTCAGGAACCCCATACAGCCTTCCTGAAGACACTGGAGAGTATGAATGTCTCTCCAAATACCATCATTTTGGGAGACTTCAACTACCCAAACATAGACTGGGAACATTACTCAAGCCCCAACACCCTAGCCCAAAGGTTCCTAGAATTCATAAACTCAAATGCAATGGAACAACTAGTCACCATTCCCACAAGAGGAGACAATATACTAGACCTGATCATCACAAACATGGGGACAAAATGCTCCACACCGGAAGTATATCCCTCTTTGGTAAGATCAGACCATAAATTAATCTCACTGGAAATTCACATCCCGCCCCCCCCCCCCGCACAAAAGACCACAGTGAAGAACTTCTCAAAAGCCAACTTCACACTTCTTAAGACTGAAGTGGTATCCTTCAAGGCCCCTGGGCCAGTGGAAACCACAACCCACACTGCTGAATCCTTTGCAAATGCCTTCTATGGGCACCTTCAAGAATGCATGGATCATGCAATCCCAAATAAAACCAAGACCCATTCCCCCAAAGGCAGGCACCCAGTCTGGTGGACCCCAGCCATAAACAAACTTTACAACAGGAGGAGGAAGCTATTACATGACAGAGCAAAATCCCTAAAAGGGAAGGCATCTCTGATCAGTACTAGCAAAAAACTACGATCACTCATAAAATCATCCAAGGCCAACTTTGAGAGAAAAATTGCAAAAGACACAAAAGACAATCACAAGGCCTTCTTTAGCTATGTTAGAAACCTGGGTGGAAACTCCCAGATATGCTCAGAGTTAGTCCAAAATGACACAAAATACACTGAACCCACTGACATTGCCAACATTCTGGCAGACAGGTTCAGTGCAAATTTCTCCTCCCCCCCCAAAAGGAGAAATAACTATCCCAGCAGAGTGTAGCCTCCCTAACATCTCAGATGCCCAGGTGAGAGCCGCCCTCTCTAAAGCTAAAAACACAGCATCAATGGGACCGGATGGTGTCCCGGGCTGTGTGATACATGAACTCCAAGAGGAACTAAACCCACACATAAGGCTGCTGTTTAATCTTAGCCTAAGTACAGGATACGTACGGCATACGGCAACAGTGGTCCCATTTCACAAAGGCGGTGCTTCTACGGACCCTGGAAATTACCACCCCATAAGCTTGACGAGCCTGGTCTGCAAAGCTATGGAGAGGATCATTATGGAACTCATAAACAAAGACATTGGGGACCTACAGACATTGGATCCTACCCAATTTGGCTTTGTCAAGGGCAGATCCTGCCTTTTGAACTTGGTCAACTTTTTTGAAACAGTCACTAAGGCCATTGATGAGGGTAAGGCAGTTCACACAGCCTACCTTGACCTTGCAAAAGTCTTTGACACAATACCCCACTCGGGCATCATAGACAAACTCACCAGCTTAAATGTAAACCCATATGTCACAAGATGGGTTGCAAACTGGCTCAAGGACAGAACCCACAGGGTCAGAGTTGCTGGAGCTATGTCAGACTCTAAGCCAGTCACAAGCGGTGTCCCACAGGGCTCAGTCCTGGGACCCTCTTGTTCGGCATTTATTTTTCCGAGGTACAGGCAAACATAGGAGGATTGTGGCTGACAAAGTTCGCAGATGACTTCAAACTGGGCTTCATAATTGATACTCCAGTGGACACAAACATCCTTCAGAGAGGCCTCATAGAAATGGATAATTGGTGCCAGAGCCATGGCCTTAAGCTGAACGCCAAAAAATGTATAGTCATACCCTTTGGGAAAAACAAGGTACCGACAAATTACCACATAGGTGGTAATCCATTAAGTACGGAAGAGATAATCAGGGACCTAGGGACCCAGGTTGACAGTAACCTCTCATTTGACACTCACATTGCCAAAGTGGTTAGGAAGACCTTCTATATTGCCCACCTTATCATGAAGGGTTTCACATCTAGATCAAGAGAGGTCATTGTGCCCCTGTACTCTTCTCTTATCAGGCCAATGATTGAGTACAATGCCCCATTTGGGATGTATCTCACCCGACAATTGCAGCAGTTGGAAAGACCCCAAAAGTTCCTCACCAAGAGGATAAAGGGTCTTAAACATATGTCATATGCTGCCCGACTGAAAAAACTCCAGCTCTATTCAGTCGCATACCGCCTACTCAGAGGTGATCTGTGCCTGACGTACAAAGCCATGTCCAATCCAGAATTAATGGACATGCTCCACCTCAGAAAATCCAAATCTATCAGAGCCACGAGAACAAGAGACTTAAACCTCAACACAGAAATAAATAGGACATGCTGGAGGGACAGATTCATAACCCAGAGGCTCCCTACACTCTGGAACAGAATCCCAGTCCATGTTAGGCAGAGCCCCTCACTGACTCTATTCAAGAGAAATCTTGACGAGTGGATGGGAGATCATAGGTTTACCCCGGGGGTCATCTCTGTGTCACTACTAGACAGAGGCACAGTAAACTAAACCCTAAAAGGGCATAGTATTCTCATCCTAAGGGGTGGTGAAAGCCACACACACTCTGGCTAGGCTTATAAATGCCCTAGGGCAGATAGCCTAGTACGAACCTATGAACCTATGAACCACAACTCCCCCCATAACCTACAGCAGCTTTCTGTAGGCTCACATCTGAGCAGGGCTGGTTTTATAATGGGTGCAGTTGGGAGCACAGACCATTATCAGCTTTATCCTAACAGGGTCAGTCCTGTTCAGGTTAAAGACTGTAGTCAGAAATTTAATACATTTTTTCTTGTATTTCTCCAGTCAGCAACAGCTTTTCTGGGGACCTCACACAGTCAAGGATGATTAAGGGAGCCCCCCTGTATCAATTTATATAGTATAGGGAGGGGATGCCACCAGACTCCTTGAAGATTGAAGTGTCTGAATCTTCTGTGATATATTTTATGCATTACTTTTGAAATATAATTACTTGTTCGCTGCATTTTTCACTGATACCCAGAAGAATGATGTATAGATCCTGGCATTATTAGGTGTATGCAGTGATAACAATCAGTAATACTTTTTACAAACACACACACACAAGTCATAGCAATACTAGCTTTGTACTTATTTCAGCAAATAGCGATACATTGTGCAACACTGGTAGTATCACACCAGATCAGTGAATGCTGTTTAGCAATCATCAAACAGCAGCAGGGTAAGTCACTTTTATTTACCTTGATGAGGAGTAATGCCACTGGTCCTATTACACCAGATCAGTGAATGCTGTTTAGCAGTTATCAAACAGCAGCAGGGTAAGTCCCTTTTATTTACCTTGGTGAGGAGTAATGCCACTAGTCCTATTACATCAGATCAGTGAATGCTGTTTAGCAATTGTCAGACAGCAGCAGAGTAAGACACTTTAATTTACCTTGGTGAGGAGTAATGGCACTGGTCCTATTACATCAGATCAGTGAATGCTGTTTAGCAATCGTCAAACAGCAGCAGGGCAAGTCACTTTTATTTACCTTGGTGAGGAGTAATGCCACTGGTCCTATTACACCAGATCAGTGAATGCTGTTTAGCAGTTGTCAAACAGCAGCAGGGTAAGTCACTTTTATTTACCTTGGTGAGGAGTAATGTCACTGGACCTATTACACCAGATCAGTGAATGCTGTTTAGCAATTGTCAAACAGCAGCAGGGTAAGTCCCTTTTATTTACTTTGGTGAGGTGTAATGCCACTGGTCCTATTACACCAGATCAGTGAATGCTGTTTAGCAATTGTCAGACAGCAGCAGGGTAAGTCCCTTATTTACCTTGGTGAGGAGTAATGCATACCTGTCACTGTCTCTGATTACACAGACCTACCTTGATTTTGCTCATAATTTTGATTTGTCCTTCGTAAAAAGTTTGATTCCCTAATAAATCATTCAGGGATACAGACAGTCAATAAATCCAGGTATCAAAGATTTATACTTCTTATTGTCCAAAAAATGCATGTTGATGCAAAAGGTGTTATTCTATTAACTTTTTAAAGTGAATTAGAGTAATATTTACAAATGTTCCTGATTTTGAGCCTTTGTTCTTCTATTATGTTTGGTATTATGCTGAATTATTCTGCAAAATAGTTGTGAGTTGTGGTATCTGGTGTTCTACCAATATTTATAAAACTCCCTGAAAAAAAAAAAAAAACATCCCTGAAGAAAAAAAAAAAACATCCCTGAAGATTGAAAGCATCAGCTCTTCTTAAAATACAAAGTTTGCACTCAAATTAGTCACTCCGGCCTGCTGAACTTTCTGCTGCTTACCCTGCTTATGTTCATGATCAGCTTTATCCTAACTGGGTCATACCAGAGCCCTGTTTAAGTTAAAGAGCATAATCAGGAAATTAATACATGTTTTCCTCATTTTTCCTGTCAATCAGCTGCTTTTCTGGGGCCCCCACACAGTCAAGGGTGATTAAGGGGCCCCCTTGTGGCCACAGGTATTGCAGGTATTTAAACCTGGCTATGTTGTTGGTTTTAGTGGAGAGAATATCCACCAATCGGGGTTTAACTATGACAAGGCTCTATGACAGTGGCAAAATTATTTAATGGGAGTGTGGAGCCTGTTACTTGATAAAACACTGTTACAATAACCAAAGATATGTTTGAATTTTAAAGGAGACATAAATAATTTAGAGTTATTACTCACCTGGTTTATTAAGTATACACAATTGCTGTACTAGCTTTTGTTAGTCTGACAGACATTTTACAAGATATCAAGATAAATAACTTGCTGTGGTTGGGGACCCCCCACAGGAACAGGGGTTCCCCAGCAACCGCAGGGTTTGCTGATGCCTAAAGCTGGCTATGACTGGTAGTACACAGTACTTTCATGGGACTGCATGCCTGAGTGAGCCAGAATCATAGAAATAGGTCTTCCAGACAACACTGTAGGGCAGTGGTTTTGCAGCTGCAGATATGTGGATATTATAGAACAAGTTACCATCGCTTTGCTGGACATCACCAAAGTGCATAGCTTAATAAGGCATGGCATAGGTTACCTATAGCTCATGACAACAGCATTCATATGTCCGTCACAAAGTGTAAAATCCATTACAATATAAAGGAATATGGACTGATATTTAAAAAATATAAAGTAGTTTGAATGAATGCAAATTGGTTTATGGGTTTCTCATAGCTTACTGGGGTGATAGGTGGCTGTAAATATGCTGACTTCAATTTTTAGCCACAATTGCCGGTATTTACTTCACATTATATTACATCTTATTTACAACAAAAGCAGATGACAAACCTATGTCTGGCCCAAGCATATGTCTGACCTTTAAAGCGCATGTAACATTCTGCCTCCCTTCCATCTCTACCTTCCCAAGCACACACACACACATATTGTACCATCTCACCCATGTACTTATAAATGCTTTAGTTGAGTCCCACCCAACCATCATTTGCAGTGGTTTATTCCAGATTCACAGACCTTTCTGAAAAGATGTATGTTCATAGCTTCAAAGGAGTAGTTAACTGTGTAATCCTCTGCCTTTGCCAACTCTGCCCTTTTTTACCCCTTCTGTTCAAGATGACTCCTTCAGTGTTCTCTGACATAGTACTGTGCACACATATAATTTCCCATCTTCTTTCCTATTAATGTGAAGATCTCTACCTTATCAAGTCTTTGGCCATGGCTTTTGCCTCCATACAACATACCTTTCTGTTGGTTTTCTTCTAAACTTGTTTCCTCCTTTTACTGTCCATAATCATGTATGGTCTCCAAACTGCACTCATGGCCTATGACCTCACTGCTTCTGATGTCTTTCAGTTAAAGGTGCACCACTGCATTTTCTGTTATGCTGCCCCATCACTCACTTGGTTTCGGCTTGTCCAATCCAAGTCTGAAGAACAGCTTAAGAGCCTTTCTATGCGTTGGCCCTCCTGTTCTACTTCACACACCTGAGTTTTCACACCACAGTTGCTATGGTTCAAGTGCAGAATTTTGCATTTTTTTTCACATATTCTCCTGTGATACCTTTCTGCAGAGGAGTCAGCATTTACAGACCCTTTGTTAGACTCTTTACCATGTGCTCTTCTACTACAGCTGTTCTTTGTAGCATCACAAATGAGGCAGATCATCTTTGCTATTTCCTCAAATATATCTAAAATAACTGGACCCAAAATGATCCCTGCAGCTAGTCACTTTTCTCATACCCAACATTATTTTCTCACACCAAGTCTTTAACCATCCAACAGTTTAGGTGGCATTACTGGTGGTAAGGATTATCCAGTTGAAGTTTAATGACTTTATGGCTTTTGATTCTGTCTTCTGGGAAAATGACTTAATTTCTGAACTTCTTTAGATTCCCAGTCATGGCTATTTCTCATTTTTTTAAAATATGGGTATTTATTATTCTTTGCTGACATTTTGTCTTCATTATGTATTGCCATTAAAGAAGTCCTTTTTTTCTAATCTCTCAGGATGTCTACATTCATCAGACCATGTGTATGCATGCCTTCTTAATTTTACAGGAGAGCCTCCGGTAATGCAAGGGGGCATTGCTGTAATGGAAGGAAGATGGTCAGCATAATTAAAGCAGATCATTCATTTGATCGACTGGAGGATCTCACTATTGAAAGTGCATTTTGGTAAGGGAAAGGATCTAAATAGTCTAGTTGAGCCTAGTGGCTTATTCTCTTGATATGGAATATTCTGATGATTAATCAGCTGTAAATCATGGTTGGTAAGGTAACTTTAGAAAGTAATAATTTTTTTCTGGCTTGTTGATGCCCCAGTCATGTCGGTATTACCTTTGAGTTTATGGTATCTGTGACTCTAATTAAAAAAAAACATTTTTTTCTAAATAACATAGTAGACTGCTATGCTAACTAATAAGTGAGGTGATGGATGCATTATGTCTGTTAAGACAGACTATTAGCTTTTCTCTACAGATTTTGTGTTTGCTAGAGAGCGTGGGCATGTGCAACCAAATATGACTCTCATATTAAAGGTTTTGTAAATAAGAACCCTTCTATTACCTACTCAGGTTCTTCTTACATTTCAGTTTATTGGAAATGAGAAAAAATACTCCACTACTGAGTGGATTTCAGGCCTAAAGCTGAAAATACATAAAAAATGGGACAACAGTGAAGTAGAGCAGTTCAGTTTGCATTAGCAGAGCAGGATAGAGAGGTCAGGCAGTTGGTTAGTTCAGGAAATGTTTTGCTGACAAGAGAATGTGTAATGTTCAGAGAAAGTGAGACTTCTGGAGAGAAGATTGGAACTAAATATTTTAGGCAACCAGTTAGCCAAGTGAGAAAGAAACCATCCAGCTGGAGAATATGAAGTAACAGGAGGCCAGTAGACAGGATGCTGTGGGAAAAAACATACTGTGTCAAAACAGAGAACAGGTGGCTATGGAATAGGTTGCCAGGTGACAACAGACAAAGAAGGTAGCACAGAGTGAGATGAAAGGAAAAATGTAGGACATGTAAAGATGGAAGAAACAGAGGTGGAAGAACAGACGGTGATGGCATTCATAAGTGATAAACGTGAGATATGGTCAGAGATGGTCATATGAGAGCCCACCAGAGGGAGAACAATTCAGAAATGAATATAAATAGACTTTTGGATGCTGAGCATACCTCTCAACCAGTTAGTGTAAATAATTTGGACAAAGCCTCACAAAAGGGGGACACAGGTCCAAAAATAGGAACACATTTTAAATATTGCTCTTATAAACTTAAAAAGTTGCTAGAGTAACAGGGTTTGTGTTGACATACATTTTCTGAAGGATCTGAAGTCTGAAGCTCAAATGTATATCATTAATTGGTGACTACAGTCCTTAGATCATCCCAGAGATTTGCCAGAAAAACACAAATTCTATGAGGAACACACCAAAAACATGAGGCATAAATCTGGACATTCTGTGAAAATCTGGACAGTTGAGAGGTGTGATACTGAGATTTATGGAGGGTTTAAAGTACAAAATGGATGGAAAGGATGAGGGGTTGTGGAGATAATGCAGAGATGCAAAACAGGGATTATATGCAACACAATGACAGAGGCAGCCAGAAGAGACAGTAAAGAGGGTAGAGAACATGTGGGGGTGCACATACTGCACATATGACAATGAGAAGAATAGGCAGGAAGTGAAGGAAGGGAGAACCAATTTGAAAACTACTAAGGGGGTTATGATTAACAGCAAAGTATAAAGAAGAAGGTTATGGTGACACGGGTTTTGGATCTTTGACTGATGAAGACATGGGAAGAGGTAACAAAAGTGATCACCAAGGTAGAGCTGATGAGTGGAAGCATGCATGGTAAATGTAGGCAACTATAGCCTGGAAGACAGACAGCAGAAGTGTAAACAGGACCTGAGAGATGGTAGAGAGAAAGAGAGAGGGAGGTAGAGAGAGAAAGATGTTGTGACAGAGGGTAGGAGGTGGTATTTTCATAAGTGCTACCTATACCAATAAGTAGCACAATTCGGAAGGAGATCATTTGGGAGTATAAAGACTTTCGGCAGCAGTGGTCATGGGAAAAAGGCTTAAGATTGTTATGATTATTGAGATACCACTTAGAAGTACCAGCTATATGCCAGAGACAGGTTTTAGCTTAGGTATGAAGGTACACTGCTGCAGAAGGGACAGAACTGTTTATAGCTAGGCTAGCATGGCACATCTTAATGAATATGCATTTGATGTTAGATAGAAGAAGGAGGTGATTTCACACAAATAGTACAGTAGTTAGGCACATAGGCAGTAGACAGAAGGAAAAATGAGTGCATAACTTAGCAGAGAAACAATGCTGAGATAGATCATGTTTGGCTAGTATTTGTGCACAGTGTAAAAAGTCATGGTAGGAATATAAGCAAAATGCAAGTAGTGATGCAGGAGGTGAGGGTAGGCAATGTTGGTATGGTAGATAGATAGGGCAGTGTCAGAGGGCAGAGGACTATGAAATGTGCCTGGGTGTAGTTGTTCAAGAACTGCAAAGTAGAAGGGGATGAAAAAGAGGATTAATAAATCTACATAATGTACACCACAAATAATGGGGTCAGAAAAGAAGAAAAACACCCCAAAAAGGTAGCTTGAGAACAGTCCATGTCAAACCTAGGATAAGGATACTGGTTGTTAAGGTAAAGATAAAGAGGAGTACTGGTGCATTTGAAGGGCTACTGTCATCCAGACACATCAAAAGGGGGACTGAAGGATGCATTATAAGGAGTACACTCATCAAAGACCTGAATCAGATGTACTATAGGGGTTACACTCATCAAAGACCTGAATTGGATGTACTATAGGGGGTATACTCATGAAAGACTTGAATCTGTCAAGAGCTGAGTGGGAGAATGTTAGTTCTAACATAGGAGAGAGTGCAGCAGAGAGAAAGAGTGAAACAGCAGGACAGATATTTCACCATGGAGGATTTAACTAACTGCTGTAGGACTGTAAGATAAAGAAAAAAGTCTGTATCTTGTCCAAACTAAAGCAGAGAGGGTTATGGGTGCCTACAAATAGTTACCATTTGTCATCTATGATCATGCCATTGCATAGATTTAAATGGGATTAGGGTAAACATACTCAAACAAAGCAGCATGTGGCTTATTGTGAGCTATGAAGAAGGTCATAGATAAGTTAGGAAACTGGCAAATCTGGGGAAATAAGCCATGGACATGAGTGGGGAATGGAATTTTTCAGGGCTATGGGCAATGGTTTGAGGGAAAGACAAAAGACAGCAAGAAGAGAAGATCAGTATGACTTCAAAGTAATATGAAGACAGTGATTAGCACAAAGAGTGGGACATACTCGAGATTCAAAGGAGACTAGTGTGGAGGAGAAGAATGCAGGGTACAAACAAGCAACCAGAAAGGCAATAAATAAGAGGAGTAAAGGTGCAAACTGAAAGTGAACTAGCAGAAGGAATCATTATGTTAACAAGTCTGTTTTTAGGTTCATAGCAAAGTGCAGGAAGGGAGAGATCGACTTGAATAAAGAAATATGGAAGATCACAAACGACTTGTAATGTGCAGAGGTATTAGATGAATACTTTGTGTCATGTTTCATGAAAGAATGCAAGGAAATAGTGTATGCTGGAATAGAGGAATAGCAAAGTAGTAAAACTGGTGGGCAAACATCAGAGCAGAGAGGGAGGAGATGGAGAATGAACTGGTTTTCCCTTGGCAAGTACTTAACATTTAGATCAGATGGTTTGTCTCCAAGCTCCAAGGGCCATCAGTACTCTTCAGAATGTTAGTAAGTCTAATGAGAGAGATCTTTAAAAAATCATATCACTAACCAGTGTAGAACTGTACATGGACTGGAGCACCACAAATGTGACACCTTTATGTGAGGGGAGGACATGATGAATCCAGGGAGCTACAGGCTGATTAGCCAAACAATGGTGAAACAGAAAGTCAAAGAAATAAAATCTTGATGGAAAGGCTAGATAATTTCATAAAAACAATAGCCTCTAGGATAACCATTTGCATAGATTTATGGGCAGAAAGAGTTGCCTGCAAAACCTATCTATTTTTATGAATGATATACAGGAAAACATAAAAGGGGACTATGGTAGGTGCAGTCCACTTAGACTTCATTAAGATATTTGATTTGCTCCTACAGAGGTAGTTTCCTGGAAATTGTAAGGTTTGGAGTTAGGCCAAGACTGAGGAAATGGATTTCTGAATGGTTGAAAGGTGTGGTGCATAGGGTTATAGTGAGTGAAATGATGACAGGGTAAGTAAACTGTAGATTGTAGGAACACAAGGGTCTGTACTAGGTCAAGTATTTTTCAATGTGATTATTTTAGACATATCTGAGGGAAAAGAAGAAGTCCAGTGTCTTTGTTGATGACATAAAGGCAGCTGAGGATGTGGGAGATTCTAAGGAAAGATAAGACTATGTATTTGGGTACAAAGATTGCAGGTGAGGTTCATTGTAGACAAATGCAAAGTACATCACATGATTCATAACAATTGATATCAAGTATCTTTTGGGAAAGTGTAATTAATGGCACCAGAGAAGGAAAATAATCTGTGAGTTTTCAGTCACCTGGGCTGGACATCCCGGAGCTGAGAGAGTGAATGAGTGTAGTGTAATTGGTGCATAATTTTAAATATAGTAATGCATATCATATAATACACTTACTTCTAGAAAAAACTTGAAGAAACACCTCACAGAAGCTGGAAATTTATCCTTCCTGCTGTTATCCAACACCCAGATGGTATAAGTAGTTGTAGAAGTAAACACAATTCTGGAATATATCTTTAAGGAGACTACCCCCAAAAACAAAGAGGCAAAGTTCACTCTCTATTTGGGCTTTAGTCAGACCACACCTTTAGCATTAAGTACAGTTCTGAAGACTGCTCAGTGAAAGGAATATTGGATAGATGGAAGGAGAAGAAAAGCCACCAGCATGAAAGGGAAAGGAAATTACTAGAGACTAAGGATCTGGAGCCATTCTCACTTCTACTCCTTTCTAGAGACCAAAACGATGAGGGTTATGATAAGGTGCTGAAAGTCACTTCAGAGTAATGTGTTGAAATCACCTTGATCAAAAAGAACAGAATGGGGGGAGACAGACATCTCATGCATCAGATTGTATGGACTATTTACTCCCTGGATCTCCAAATGTCCATCATGGTAAGGGTTGTGGCCACATGGAGAGAACTATCAATGTGGGGTGCAGGGGGATTCTACAGAGACCTTCATAATGCATGGAAACTGTGAATAATGGATGAGGTGACATTAAGGATGGAGGAGAAGGTGAATGGAAGGATCTAGGACACTTGAACAAATACACACTTAAAATCACCTGCACAGGCTGTCGAAGGTGTGACTGCACAAAAACACAAGTTATAGAATCTGCAATTACCGAAAGTTGTCACCATAGTTCACTTAATTACTATACCTTTAAATAATCTGCAGACACTTCACAATGCGTACTAACGTACTACCAAATTCAATGGTGGATTTCTGTAGGTTACCACCTGGTGTTTTAGGGCAGGTCTACCTATACAGTAAAGTCGCAGCATGGAGGTGAAGTGTTGGTCATGGAAGGATATATCTATCAGTTGGAGAAGAAGACCAAGACAAAAAAGTATTGGTGCTGTAAGTATAATGCAGCAGAGAAATGTAAAGGCAGAGCAGTTACAATTTCCGTAACTTCAGGCGAAGAGCTTGTAAAGTTGGTGGAACACTTTCACTCAGGAGAGCCTCAGGAAGTGGAGAAGTACAAGATATTTACAGAATTAAAGGAGATGGCAGCTTACGCAAGGGACCTGGCCTGTGGTATAGTAGATGATGCTGTAGCGTCTACTTCTTTAGGTTGTGCAGCACATTTGCCAAATAAAAGATCAATGTTACAGACTGTAAAGAAAATTTGAGCTAAGAATAGAGGGGCGATGTTTGGGTTAACAGTCTCATTAGATTATATTAATCCAGATAATTTTCCCTTAAAAGAGGGAGTCTTTCTTAAGAAAACGATTGGTGATCATAATAAACAAAATACAGTTGTGTTGTTGACTATGGAACAGAATTTAAAGGATTTGAGTGTAGGATGTGTCCTGCCCAGGATGTTTTGTATTAAAAGTATAGGTTTTATGATTTTTTTTAAATTTGAAAATGAGATATCCGGCCAGTAAGTGTTCTTGCATTCT
This sequence comes from Protopterus annectens, assembly GCF_019279795.1. NCBI lineage: Eukaryota > Metazoa > Chordata > Ceratodontiformes > Protopteridae > Protopterus > Protopterus annectens. The sequence goes on from NC_056733.1 coordinate 367,123,629, forward strand.
GGGATAACTCATCTAATGAGAAGGGGATAGGTGTGTTGTTTAAAGCAAGCATTTAATTGGCTTAACATTGTTTGATGATGATGTGTTGTTTGTTTTACTTTCCCTCCTTCCTTTCTTGCGCTTCTCAAATAGAAATGCTAATTAAAATATCATGCCACAACCATCATTATTTCTGCTCTGTTGTTAATTGCATTCATGGCCTCAGTTACAGTTTTGGTAGCATCCCTATTGAAATGTATATTTTTCACATGGGCATTAACAATTAATTTTCTAAAACAAATTGGTAAAGTTGAAAAACACAAAGATGGCATATGATTTACATTAAACTTTTCAGAAACAGCTAGGGTCTTAAGTTACATTTCAAATAATATATATTTTTTAAATAATGCTGTTCATCCAATCAAAATACTTTGAGCAAGATTTCAATTTTTGCTGTGTGTGTGTGTGTGTGTGTGTGTGTGTGTGTGTGTGTGTGTGTGTGTGTGTGTGTGTGTGTGTGTGTGTGTGTGTGTGTGTGTTTTGTGTATATGGTTGCGTATGCATGTATGCAGTAGACTACTGAATGTAAATTTGTTATGTCACCAATGAATCAAAATTTGAGAGGTTTGAAAATTCCTGATAAAAACAGATACTCTCTGATATGATAAATATGCCAGAGCTGCCAACTTTACTAAATATGACAATAAGTGAGCCCATCTTCAAATTCTCCAATTATATTCCATCTCTATGTACTGCCATCATTAAAATACACAATAGCTGGACCATCCCAATCTTACACATTCAGAGGTAATCCTTTTTATTAGTTGTGGTTAAATAAACATGAAATAAGGTAAACAAGATCAAAGTGATGAAAGAACTAGCTCTGTTTCAATCTATTTTGAGCAATCCTAATGTTAATTATTTCTAATCCTCTTAACTTCCATTATCACACCCAATGATTTATGATTTTATGAGTAATATAAACTGGTCTCAACTAACCAAAATGTGGATACATATGGATTACAGAAAAATATATATTTTTTAATTAATACATAAGAAGTGGTATAAACAAATCATTACTCCTTATAATAAAAACATCCTCATCCATTTTCTAAGATCCTTAGTGACAGTATAATGGTAGAATGCAATCAGCTATAGTTACACACTTGAAGACCTGGAGATCTCCTCCAGTTGTATTTCATTAACTTTCCCAGCATTCTCCTTTTGAAAAAGTAGTTACATTTTCCAAGCTTTTTATAGCTTGTTACAGCAATTTCACAGGGGTCCCTATCAGTTCAGTGAAAAATCAATTAATTGAATGGCATTTTCAGTGCAATTACATTGAATATGCCATTCGTCGAACTGAGATTGTGTTACAGTGAGGATCATGAAATTTGCCCTTTCCCAACTGTAGTGTGATGTTGAAGTTGGTATATATAATTAGCAGGGGTGGGGTTTGGAGGTGCAGCAACCCACATGAGGTGAATTTGACGAATGGCATTTCAGATGAAATGTCATTCGTTGAAGAGACGGTTCACTGAAGTGATACAGACCCTTTCCCAGCAATTTATAAAATATGTTTTGTGTTCAACAGTTTTACTTATTCCTCTATCATGATATGCATAGATTGTCCATTCAGTTATTACTCATTTTTTAGATTTTTTTTATATAATTAGTTTTCATAATTTGTGTCTTTTTGACCATTTAGCAGAGCTCTCTCTCCCAAAACTTTGTTGCAGTATTTCACTAAGCATGGCAAGCTAAACAAATAAGTGCCATTTCATACAACAGTCATTTCAAACTATCTCTATAAAATAATGATTCTAATTTGCTTTCTATAACAAAGTAAAAGCCAGTTATCACAAACTGGATCTTGACATATTTAAGGTTTAAAGTCAATCTTATGCTTATTATCATCATGCATGTTTACCTCATTACTAGACCATCGAACGGGCCCACTGCTTTGCTATGCTTGACTAATGGGGTCCCTACCAGAAATGTGAGGCCTAGTCTTTCAAATCCTGATACTTCGATATAAGACATGGAACTCCCTACTACTACAAATCAGGGTACAACCTAACAAAACCTTATTCAACAAACAGCTTACTTCCCACCAAAACAACTCCTGAACATGCAACTGTCTAGCACCTGGCTGACATATTCTAACACCTTTCCTCAACCCGCTATCCAAACTCTTCTTTAAAACTCCCACAGGTATACTATATTTATTATCACGTTACTTACCATCTCACTGCCACCTACTCCCCACTGTCCTGTCTATACCCACTAACTCTCCTCTAGACAAGTTGAAAAGCTTTCCCTTAAAATGTCAATGAACCTCATATGAACTTGTCTATATTCTCCTCCTTTGACAAACTGGTAACTATTTTTAGTTTTTCCTTTCTTCTCTTATCTTCATTACATCTTCATGATTATCTCTACTAAATATACTATATGAATAACAATCATGTGTTACTACCTGCTATACTTTTAACTATATGTCTAAACCACTATGCTTATATAAATATCTTATGCAATCATATGTTATTATCTGCTATATTTTATAACTGTATGTGTAAACCACAATGCTCATGTAAATATCTTATGTATAGTATGTTAGCAATTGTTTCTGGAGCATTTCTCCCTAGGCCTCCGCTGAAAACGGACAGCTTTGTCCAGTTGGACCTCCTCGGTAAACAAATGTAAAATAAAACAAATAAAAGTAAATAAATAACTGAAATGACATAAAATAAATAATTGTATTATACCAAGTTTCAAACACAAAACAGTTAATTCTTATACTCGCAGTTGTGCCTTAAATTTCTTTTTGAGTAAGCTTTCCCCATTCCACCAAAAATGGGCATTCTCCCTCCAGCAATCCTGCTATTTTCAAATACTGACTCTGAGATCACTGCACCTTGGGGAAGTCACTGAGGTATTGCAGTGTCAGACTTGGTATATATTCATGACATCTGAGATATTATTGCATAGTTTAATGTTATAAATTTGTTTTGCAGTCACTGTAATAAATAACATCCTTTAACAAAATTGCACAATGAGAATCTCATCTTTCATGAGGTAGAGATATATAGGTGTTTCTTTGAAGATATGGGCTCAGCATATTAAAATAATAAAGTTATGGCTGCTGAGTTAAAGTTTCATAGAAAATAACTTTAAATCCAAAAGGCAGCCAGAACAGGAGTAGAAACTATCTCTGATTTATCACAGAATATCATGTTGCAGGCTTGTAGAAGATAAGTGTCGGGTAACAGGTGCTTTCAGGTGGCCCTGTGATGCAATGGTTTGAAGGCTGTATGGGTAGATGATATTATGCCATATCCATTACTCCTTAAAAGAACATTTGAAAGAGCAGTAGTAGTATGTACCATTCATCTAGCCTGAAATTTTGCAGCTGAAACTGCAGTGTGGAGCAGCACCATTCAGCTAGACAGAAAGTATTGTGAGGGGAATTTGACTGTCTTGAATTATAAGCATAAAAAAAGAGATTTGAACTAGGAACATGAACTCTTAAGCTGTTCACGTTTGCAGGGTAGTTTATTGCTGTGCATTTAATAACCATCTACTATATGCAGGGAATATCAGCTGTCCTTAATTTTTACAACCACAGTTATAGATTAAAGCACTAAAGCCACACTACACAGATGGGTAACTAACCTGCAGTGACAAATCATGTGACATGACAGACATTAGAAAGAAACTAGGCAGCACTTTCACAGTCTTCTGCAAGATCTAACCCTGATCTGTCAGAATTAGAAGCAGCTTAGCTAAAGACATAAGGGACACTGAAGAGATAGACCTATAATTATTGGCATCAAGATGATTTTAATTTTCCTTCACTAAATAGCCATACATCAACCCAAAATTTGTTTTTTTTTTCAGTGTAGTCTGCTGTGTTGTATATGTTTCATTTTACAGAAGTCATACTCATTTCATATTTACATTCCACTTATTACCCACACCTCCATATGACCAACATCAGGCCCCTGTATAAACACTGAATCTGTCCATTCCTTACTCCCTTAGGGGTGAGAGCTAGATGCATTCATTCTTTTACCAGGGTAAGAACCATATGATTCACACATTTGGTACAAGATGTTGCAGTAGATGCAGTGTTTGTAGGAATATAGTTAGAACATTTAATTATATTAACAACATTAGGTTCACAGTAAGAGATAGTTTTACCTGTAGAAGTAAGGGAGTTGTGTATGCTTTACACTGTCCCTGTGGATTATATTATATAGGTGAAACTAAAAGAGAGTTTCGTATTAGGTTAGGTGAGCACATTAGAGACATAAGACATAAAAGGGAAAATAAATTTATTGCCACACATTTTAGTGTTTATCATAATAGTGATGCTTCATTTTTAACAGGAACAGTTTTAGAAAGTGTGAAATGTCTTTGTAATGATGAAAATGCTTTGAAATATAACTTACAATATAAGGAAAGTATTTTTATTTTGAAATACAATACAATGACACCCTGTGGACTGAATAATGAAATAAACTGGAGGTGTCTGCTTTAAAACTTTTTGAACATAATTGTTTAATTAATTGTTTAATTAATTGTTATAAGTATATATATATATATATATATATATATATATATATATATATATATATATATATATATATATATCCATTCATTCAGTGAGAATGTATACTCTTGAAAGGTGGTTACACCGAGGCGCTGGAGAATAAAGAGTTTGCTTTTGGATTTGACTTTGGTTCCTGTTTTTCGATTCCTGACTTCTGAAGATTTTGCTGTTTTGGTATTGTTTTGGATCAGAGTTGTTTCTATCTGAAGGTGTGTGGAGTGGAGTTTGTGTAATTATCATATGATTCACACAGCCTGTGTTCAGAGTGGCAACCTTATGAGCCCATTTATTTCCTGAGGAAGTGAATGTCAAGAATTAGGGAGCAGGCCATCATGCGTTCATGTGAACTCCCTTTCCAAAATGCCAACCCCCTTCCTACAGCTGCTGGTAGCTTTCATATGTGCTTGCTGTTCTTGATTGCCCCATTTCTACTGTTGCATACATGAACCATCTTCAGGGCTTATGTGCAGCACAGAGTTACAGTGATCTTCTAACTCCAGGCTAAATTAGTTTCTCCCTTTTTCTCAACCCTAACCCCCCCCCCAAAATATTTCTTACTTATTAGTCAATCTATTTCTTAGAAAAAGGCCAAATATAATTTTGCCTAGGCTATATTACCTAGTCAAGTTTATTCCAAAGAGTGCACTCTGTGTGTTTAATGCCATCTCTGTAAATTTCAACTTGTAAATTTTTTCACTATTGACAATGTCCTTTTTTCAACTTGTTATAGCTGTCCAAATATTTGTGTTATGTATGCATAAGTTTGTAATGTATGAAATGAAGTTGTGGATGTTTTACTTTGTTCATATGTTGTTCTTCTGTATTAGCTTTTGTAATAACTTTATTTAACTGCAACCATATTATGTCATTGTGATGCTTTAATCCCTAGGTCACCCCTGAAAATGAGATATTATCCCATTCTTATTTTCCTGGTAAACGAATGTCAAATAAATAAAAATAAAAGTAAAATAAAAATAAATGTGTCTTACAATCCTTACATGCCCCTATTAAGTCAGCAGTGCATAAAGCTGCACCACAATGCACAACCTGGATGGGTGAACTGGTATTTGTTGCTCAAATACCTAATCCTGACAGTTGTGGGACTCAAATCGTTGATTGAACTAGAGGCATGAGAATCATAGTCATGGCTTTAATCCTGCACAAATATTTTCTGAATTCAGAAGACATTTCAGGAAGCATTTTGCACTGTGTATGAGTTCTCAAAGCCAATGAATTCCATACCCCGGTATGGATCATGATTAAGCTTACATTTTGTAATATGTATCCATGTAATGTCCTTCTGTTTGTAACAATAAAAAGAAAATGCTTAAATACTTCATTCTGACTGCAGCACTGTGAAAAAATTCACTTCAACTTCTGGCAACACTGTAACTGTGCATTTACTTTTTATGGTACTTGGCTAAGGTAAAATGTGGCTAGGCATCAATAGGCAATGGTTTAAGCTAGATTAAGCATGTTGTGATCTGATGGCAATGATGTCTTATTCACAAGAACTGCAGGTAATTTGTCATGGTTTATATTCAAACAACTATCAGTTGGTAATGTACATCAGAAACACAAACACACAGAATGCATCTATATTTTGCACGTCATACAAGAGTAATGACAACTGCATAGTTCAAAAGCATGTCATTTTGTAGGCCTCTTCTACTGTATCATAAAATTACACATCAAAAACAATCATCATCATTTAAAACATAAACTTTCTACTTATGTGGTGGAAGACTTCTTGTGATTTATTTTCTTTTCTTTGCAGAATTATTCTAACACTTGATTTGCAACCCCCACACCTTTTGAGGTCTGGATTTCTGTGTAGGAACTCTGTTCTAGTGATCCATATCTGCTCCTGGAAATAGTTGAGTATGTCCCTGGATATGCCTGTGTTGTAAATCTCCCTTCACAGAAGAATGCAGATTAATTCGGAGTAAGCTTTCTTAATATACTTGGCTCTGGTAGGAATGGAAAAAAAACAGCAAGTATTGTAAGTGAATGCCATCTATAATATTTCACTCTTGCACATACTATTTCATAGTCGTTCTTGGCCGTGATAGATGTGAAAGGCTGCCTTTCTGTAGCAGCTACATTTATGGTGATGATACTGAACCTAGTGAGTCACTGCTTTGAAACAGTATGAAACATATGTTACTTGCTCGTGATGTTGACACTGTTATTGGGCAGAGGGGAGGTAGTCCATATGCCATATGTTTCTATTGCACTTATTCATATACACTACAGTCCGACAAAACAAAAAAAAATTGACTTCTTAACCAAACAAAATGAAAGATAAACCATATGTAAAAAGTTATGATTAACTATTTTGTTTTTCAAATTAATATTAATGCTAGGCAGTGAGCAATGTTTTAACACTAAGTCATGTGCTAAGTAATGGCCATTAGGTGGCAAACAGCTGAATAACAAAATGTCTTGATTTAGGTTCTGCTATCTATTTTGATTATAATAACACTGAAGTGAAATGCTTGTGAAGTTTAGTAGACCATGATGTGTTCAATATACTGTAAGACAAAGTCACGAACTCCAAAAGGACTGCAAAATACAAGTCTCGTTTTCTCATAGAAAATGAGCTATAAAAACACACAGGTCTGTACATATTCATTCAGGTTAAATACTGGTCAAGTGTTAAACAATTGATTCAAACCAATTCAGTGATTGGATGGGAAATAGGAAATTAACCCCGGAGATCACTGCTGTGGCTCTGCTTGACAGGGGCACAGGAAAATACTTTTCTTGGGTGGCGAAAGCCAGAGTACCTTTTTGGCTAGGCTTATATAGTCCCTAGGGCCAGTAGCCTAGTACCTATCTATGAGAACCTAAGCTATCAAAATTAACTACTTCTAGAAGAAAACAATTCAATACTTTTGCATAGGCAAACAAGCCCCCCCCCCTTCAGTCATCATCCACATGAGCAACTGATGTACATGTAATTTGCTTAACCTATTTCAACCTTCTGCACAATTGCTATGCAAAAAGGGAAGACTAAGGATAGAGCATGAAGCAAAACGTCACTGAGACTGCTTGGGATCACTCTCAATCTGTTGGGAAACAAATGTTCAGAATTACCTTGATCAGCTGGATGGCTGACAGGCAAGAAGGCAGAAAACATGTACTTATGTTCACTCCATACATTGTTGTGAACCCTCAATGTGTTGATGTCACATACTTATCAATAAATCACTTGCTTCTTCAAACTGCCTTTGATATGACACAACCTACAACCTGTGCTCTTTTGCTTTTTCACATTTCTTTTTTTCTATATACTTTTTGCCTGAATGAGACCATCTCTCCTGCTTTTTTAAAAAACTAAAGTGGTTAAAAAACACATCATATTTTCCTTCTACTTTCTTTAGTAAAAGGTCTCTGTCAAGGTTTTCTACAGTTTTTTTTCCATAATGACTTACTCTGAAAACCTTACACCATTTATTTTTTAATTGGCTAAACTGATGCCACTCCATGTCATTCTAAAATATGCACCTACATGCCCATGTGCTACATCCACGATGGTATGATGACTTATTTTCTTTTAGCTCCTGATGCATCCTAATATCCCCTAAGCCACTGCACCACATCATCAAATATGTTTGCTTTCTAATTTAATTACCTCATCTCCTAAGTATGTAGCCTTTCCTTGATCATTCATGTAGTACGTTTCTTTTCATGTACTTAAACTGAACATATACCAAAGAAAAGTGTGTTCAAAGGAAAAGTGAGAAATTTATACCAAAAGCAACAATCACTATCATCTGGAATCTTATCTATTTTGTCTCTAGTGTAACTAGGAAAACCACTTCAGAATAAAAATAATTGGCTCTAAACAGGGTTTAAAAAGACATTCAGGGTGATTTTGTGGCATAGAACTACCGATAACCAGCAATGGCCTATCTAGTCTTAAACATTAAAATAAAATATTAAATGTGATTGTCAAAATTTGAGTATACAAGTACATAGATATTGCACTATATAGACTTCAAACAAATCATACTTTTATTCTTGCAGTGTTATTTAAATTACATCTAGTCCTAGACTGATGGCACTTATAATATGCATGTTATCAATATCTAATGCTAACACAGAGCCATAGAATGTGCATGTTATTAATATCTGGTGCTAACACAGAACCATAGAATGTGTATGTTATCAATATCTGATGCTAACTCAGAGCCATAGAATGTTTATGTTATCAATATTGGCCGTCTGGGCAGTTTTTCCATCTCTTTCAACTTTCTGGTTTAAAAGCCTGTGTTTGCACTTGTTCCCTGCCTTTCCTGTAACTAGTCTAGTCCAGGTACAGATTTGCTGTATCCAGGACTCTTTGTGAGCTTCTGAGTCCCCAAAGCCTTTCTGTGTTGGAGGGAAGCCTTCTAGCTTATCAGTTGGAGTGGTAACTACTAGGTAGCCTATCTACAACAAGAGGAAAGGGTTTTGGCCAAGAAATTCTAGTTTATTGACCATTTGGGCAGTTTTTCCATCTCTTTCAACTTTCTGGTTTAAAATCCTGCATTTGCGCTTGTTTCCTGCCTTTCCTGTAACAAGTTTAGTCCAGATACATATTTGCTGTGTCCAGGACTGTTGGTAAGCTTCTGAGCCCCCCAAGCCTTTCTGTGTTGGAGGGAAGCCTTCTAGTTTATCAGTGGGAGTGGTAAGCACTAGGTAGCCTATCTACCACAAGAGGAGTGGTTTCTGGCCCAGAAATCGTAGTTTATTGGCCATTTGGGTAGTTTTCCATCTTTTTCAACTTTCTGGTTTAAAAGACTGTGTTTGTGGTTGTTTCCTGCCTTTCTTGCAACTAAACTTGCCCAGGTACAGATTTGCTGTATCCAGGACTGTGTATAAGCCTCTGAGCCCCCAAGCCTTTCTGTGTTGAAGGGAAGCCTTCTAGCTTGTCAGTGGGAGTGGTAAGTACAAGGTAGCCTATCTACCACAAGAGGAGTGGTTCCAGACCCAGAAATTGTAGCTTATTGGCCTTTTGGGCAGTTTTTTCCATCTCTATCGACTGTCTGGTTTAAAAGTCCACATTTGCACTTGTTTCCTGCCTTTCCTGTTACTAATCTAGCCCAGATACAGAGTTGCTGTATCCAGGACTGTTGGTAAGCTTCTGAGCCCCCCCAAACCTTTCTGTGTTGGATTGAAGCCTTCTAGCTTGTCAGTGGGAGTGGCAAGCACTAAGTAGCCTATCTACTGCAAGAGGAGTGGTTTCTGGCCCAGACATTGTAGTTTATTGATCGTTTAGGCAGTTTTTCCATCTCTTTCAACTTTCTGGTTTAAAAGCCTGTATTTGCACTTGTTCCCCACCTTTCTTGCAACTAGTCTAGTCCAGGTACAGATTTACTGGATCCAGGACTGTTTGTAAGGTTCTGAGCCCCCCCCAAGCCTTTCTGTGTTGGAGAGAAGCCTTATAGCTTACCAGTGGGAGTGGTAAGTACTAGGTAGCCTATCTACCACAAGAGGAGTGGTTTTTGGCCCAGAAATTGCAGTTTATTGACCATTTGGTCAGTTTTTCCATCTCTTTCAACTTTCTGGTTTAAAAGCCCACATATGCACTTGTTTCCCACCTTTCCTGTAACTAATCTAGTCCAGACACAGATTTGCTGTATCCAGGATTGTTTGTAAGATTCTGAGAAGTGCCAAAGTCTGCTCTTCAATTTTTCCCTTAAATCTGCTAGTTCTCTCCTCTCCTGCACTTTTACTAACTTGTTAGTTTAACACTTTACCAGACTTCTTGTAGCAATTATTGTAGTACACAAAAGTGCTACCAGCACTAAACGTTCTACAAGGAAACAGCTCCAGTACTTATTAATGCCCACCTCCCCAGACATGTCTAAAGGTCAGTTCCCTGTGCTTTCTCCTATTAACCTGGTGAACTTGGGCATCCTGAAGCAATGTAGCAATTGCTTCATGTACACTGACAACCCTCTACTCTTACCCCCCAACACTCAGACTTGTGAGAGATGTACTTATATATCCAAATTGGAAGCCACACACTCTCCAGCTAAGACCAGAATAGCTGATCAGGAGGAGAAGATCAACACTTGCACCACACCACATGGAACACATAGCCCTCCAGAACACACACCAGCATTGCCCTCACATAAAAACACAAACCATACACCCACCTTTGTGGAGGCTCTTAATAAAAATCTAACCAAGCAGCAGAGACCTCCAAAGCAGAAACGCACACAACCACCACAGCACTATAATAATCATGAGAAACATAACTCTCCTAACCAGTGTGCCACTCAACCAAAGCCCCTGAGGCAAAACAGCATGCCCAACCCACTAGTCATAGGTGACTCGATAGTGAGGCACACTGATGTCTCACTCACTAGGTTGAATAAGGAGAAAGTAACAGTCAGCTGCCTGTCAGGCACCAGGATCCGCCACATAACACACACACTCAGGTCCCTCAAGAACAGGTACAAATATGACTCTGTCATTGTACATGTGGGTGTGAATGACCTGAGACATACCTCCCTGGACTACATGAAAAGAGACATGGAGGAGCTCTTGGATTATGTAGCCCAGGTATGTATGTCCCTAGCCCTGAGCAGCATCCTACCATCACCCAGAATGATACCACAGTAGAAGCAGAAAATAATTGATTTCAACAATTGGCTAAGTTTCTTGTGTCATTCTAAGGGGATCCAGTATCTGTCTGCCTGGGATGACATGATTGACAGACCTCGATGCTTTGCCAGAGATGGCCTACATCTGTCACTTCTGGGCTTCCGGATACTGCCCAAGGCTCTTGCCACCCCTATAGTGCCTTTTTTAGGTGGTGTTCCAAAGAACAGATTACCACCATAACAGCTACAAACAAATGCAATTTGAGGGTCATACTTCTCAACACTCGAAGTCTAAATCTCAAAATGCACTCACTCAAAGTACTCCTTAAAATGGAGAACATCAACATTTGTGCTGTAACAGAGACCTGGTCTAAGGCAGCAGAAAGCACCCCTACACTATGAGGCTACAACTCATTCCACACCTTTCAGTCACAAAACGTGGACCAAAGCTCCAAAGGCGGTGGTGTTTCCATATTCATAAAGTATTGCACACACCTCCAGACTGGTAACCCAACATAACTCATCTGAGATACTTCAGGTGCAGCTAACATTGGGTAAGACAGCAATTCAGGTTGTAGCCTGCTACAGGTCCCCAACCATATCCCAACATTCACACTCCACATTCCTAAGCACCCTGGAGAATATTAGAGTCCAGCCTAACACTCTCATACTGGGCGACTTCAACTACCCCTCCATTAACTGGGAAAGCTACTCATGTACCAATACACTTGCCCAACGCTTTCTGAAATTCATTAATTCCAATGCCCTAGACCAGCTTGTTCTTATCCCCACTAGAGGTAGCAACATCCTTGACCTGGTCATTACTAACATGAGCGACCGTTGCTCTACACTAACAGTCAACTCCTCCCTGATTAGATCCGATCACAAGCTAATTACCTTGGAAATCCACATCACTCCCACCCCCCCCAACAAAGGTAACCACCATGAAAAATGTCTTCAAAGCTAACTTTGGGCTCCTAAAAACAGAGGTGACTAACTTCACGGTACCCATGCAAATGAAGAATAGTTGCATGACCACCAAATCATACACCAATGCACTGTATGAACATGTACACAAATGCATGGATCTCGCCATACCCAATAGAACCAAGATGCTCTCCTCAAAAAAAAGGAAGCCAGTCTGGTGTTCCCCTGCCATAAACAAACTCTACAACAGAAGGAGACAACTGATGCAGCATAAGGTGAAGTCCCAAGACTGGAAAAACTCCCTTATCAGCCTCAACAAAATGTTGAGATCCCGCAGCAAATCCTCTAAAGCTAGCTATGAAAACAGAATTGCAGCAGATAGTAAAGACAACTACAAGGCCTTCTATAGTTATGTAAAGAATCTCCATGGCAATACCCAGATTTGCTCTGAGCTACTGCACAATGGTACCTCCTATACCGAGCCAACAGATATTGCAAATATACTGGCAGACAGATTCAGTGCTAACTTTACCCCTCCCCCTAAGGGCCAATCACAATACCACTATATTGCCAGGCACGCAGTATTACTGCTGCACAGGTTAAAATAGCACTGTCCAAGGCCAAAAATACAGCTTCTATGGGACCTGACAGTATCCCTGGCTGTGTTCTACATGAACTACATAGTGAACTGGCACCTCACCTGTGTCCCCTGTTCAATCACAGCCTCACCACAGGCTTTGTCCCTACCAAATGGTGCACTGCTACAGTCATCCCTCTCCACAAAGGAGGAGTGACTACAGACCCCAGGAACTATCGCCCCATTAGCCTAACGAGACTGATATGCAAAGCTATGGAACACATCATCATGGACCTAATAAACAAGGATAAAGGGAATCTCCAAACTCTGGATCCTACACAGTTTGGTTTTGTGAAGGGTAGATCATGCCTGTTCAAATTGGATGACTTCTTTGAGTCAGTCACCAGAGCTGTAGATGAAGGTAAGGTGGTTCATACAGCCTACCTTGATCTGGCCAATGCCTTTGATACCATTCCCCAGTCAGGAATCATAGAAAAACTTACTAAGCTAGGTATCAACCTCAATATCACTAGGTGGGTTGCAAATGGCTCACAGATAGAACCCACAGTGTGAAAGTAGCTGACTCCAAGTCAGACTGCTGACCAGTCATGAGTGGAGTCCCACAGGGTTTGGTCCTGGGTCCTCTCCTGTTTGGTGTCTATTTCTCTGAAGTCCAGGCCAAAACGAAGGGACTCTGGATGACAAAGTTCACAGATGATTGCAAGTTGGGAGCTATTATTAACTCCCCAAGTGATGTTGACATCCTACAGAAAGGCCTCAATGAGACCAATGACCGGTATCAGAACCATGGCCTTAAGCTCAATGCCAAAAGTGTGTCTTCACCCCCTTTGGGAAAAACCCAGTTCCCTTGAATTACCACATTGATGGCAGTCCACTGAACACAGAAGGCGTTATAAGAGATCTGGGAACACAGGTTGACAGCAACCTCTCTTTTGACCACCACGTTGCCACCATGGTCAGAAAGTCCTTATATGTGGCACATCTCATTACTAAGGGTTTTGCTTCCAGGAAGAAAAATGTCATTGTCTCCCTCTACTCTTCCCTCATTAGGCCAATCATAGAGTACAATGCCCCATTTGGCATGTACCTCACTAGACACCTGCAACAACTGGAGAGGCCACAAAAGTACCTCACAAAGAGGATCCTAGGCCTTAAACACTTGTCCTATATTGACAGACTCAAAAACTCCAACTATTCTATGTGTCATATTGCCTACTTAGAGGCGATCTCTGCTTGACTTACAAAGCCATGTCTGACCCAGCTCTGTTAGAAATGCTACATTTAAGAAATTCCAATTCTTCCACACCACACGCTCCAGACACCTCAACCTCATTACCACAATCAACAGAACATGCTGAAGGGACAGGTTCATAACCCAGAGACTGCCCATGCCATGGAATAGACTTCCCATACATTGCAAGCAGAGCACCTCACTGGCCCTCTTCAAGAGAAATCTTGATGAGTGGATGGGAAATAGAAAATTCACCCCGGGGATCACTCCAGTGGATCTATTCAACAGAGGCACTAGGAACTAAGGTTGGGTGGAACGATACCAGGATAATCCTATGGGCTAGGCTTGTAAAGGCTCCAGGGCCATTAGCCTAGTACACACCTATGAACCTATGAATTCCTGGTGCTAACCCAGAGACATAGAATGGTTATGTTATCAATATCTGATGCTAACTCAGAGCCATAGTTAGCTCATCTAGCACCCATGCACACTCCAAGATGTGGTGCCCCTCAACTCTAAGTCAAGGAGCAAAACAAATGTTCTATTCCCCAGTTCAGTCCTCCTCACTAATGAACAGTAATGGGTCCAGTCTTCCTTGATATCTGTGTCCCTCAACTCAAAGTTGAAGACAGAAAAATAAGGTTCCTTCTCTGATCCAGCACTCCTAACCCCTCTTTTTTAAGGACCACTATCATCTGTGTCCCTCAGCTCAAACATATGTAGCAAAAAAAAAATCTACTTTTCTTCTTTTAAAACTGTAGCAAGCCCTATTGTTGCAATTCGCAGAATACACAAAGTGCAGGAACAAGCTCTTCAGTCCATTCAATGCCTGTTCTGTACTACTGACTTTTCGTCAGCTGCAGATCGTGCCCTCACCACCACCATCTTGCACCTGGGGCAGGTGGATCTTTCACCCCACCCTAGTTATACTTCTGTGCTGCTGAAGTAGTGTTTAACTTTAGATTGAGGTTTCTTGAGTTGGTCTTAGTAAGGTAAACACTAAATGAAGATTTAATTTCAATGTCAGGCATAATAAAGGAGGAATAATGTATTAATATAACTTCTCTCAACCATAAAGAGATGCCACAAAGTATTAGCTTACTGCAAGGTATATTTTCTAAATAACAGAGATCAGCAGAAGTACCAAAGTCTCTCATGACTGAGACAGATTTAAGTTCAAAGTTATCTATATAGCATGTGGTAGTAATATATGATTTATCAAAAGAGACTGTCCTGCATTTCTTACATTAAAGATTAGCTCATGAGTAGCACATCAAGCATCTGTGTGGTCCAGCCTTTGCTAGATAATTTGCACATTGAAATGGGATTTGATAATAGAACATACTTCCTTAACATCATCTTTTAAGATGCCATTGGTGACATTTTTGATAAAATACCCCTATAATGCCAGAGCTGAAGATAGTTTTGAAGGTACTGGGAATGTCTAAGTAGGCAATGCCAACTATTTACTTTTATCCCTTGCCACAGTATACTTTTTGAGGAATTGAACTATGTTGTGCAGGCAAGAGCTGTCTTTTACAAAATGGAACTGATGTGTATCCAGGCATATGAGTCACCTATATCACTGTTTACTAGTTTAGCTATAACATGCTCCATAGACCTGTAAATTATACTGGGGGTCAAAATTGGCTTGTAATTTCCAGTGTTAGTATATGACCACGTGTATGCAAGGGATCCACAACAGTTGTTGTCTACACCATAGGAATGTAACTAGGAGACAGACACATGCTGAAAAGTTGGTGAAGGGGTCTTGCTAGTGCACCAGTGTGTGTGATATGCTAATTATGTTGAATGTGAACTAAGATGTTGAAAAGTTGCTTTTTAATGTGCTTATTTATTTGGAGTTTCTGTTGTTGGTAGGCTGCTGTTATAGTATTTACCTATTTTAAGTCTGGATTTTGTGACGGGTTAAGGAAGTGACTACCAGAGCTATTCCTAACTTTGTCCTGTGAGTTATTTTTTTTATTTGGGAGATTTCTTCCATTTTCATGGTTGTGTGACCATGGAGTTGGCATATTTAAGTTCTGGACAAGTCCCCCAACATGGGAGATGCAGGAGAGTTCTGTCTCTAAAAAGAAAGACGCATTCTATATTTTTTCTTTTAATGTTTTCAAACTGCATAGGTATGGTGAATGTGCATTTGAAGTTATTTGCAATGCAGGCATTTTTGTTCACTAATGTTGACATCAAGGTTGTTTAACTTATTGCTGATATTATCAGACATGATGGTGAGTTTTTAGTTAAAATCTCTATCTCACAGTTACAGGGCCCAGTGTTATGTCCTGACCTCCACTGACTGTCAATATAGAGTTTACATATTCATTGTCTACATGGGTTTACTCTGTGTACTCCATCTTATTGTCAAAAGGATGTTAGCTGGTCAATTGGCTTCTCAAGCTGTCCATATACTGAATTTAGCCTTAACCTTTTGGCACGAGTCATATAAAATGCTGAAAAGAGTGAGAAATAGCCTACTTCAATCAATCCAGTTAACACTAATGGACTGAAATTTAAAAAAAAATACCTGTGTTGGTTCTCTATAACTTCCTGTTTACTGTTTTTATATTTTTATCTGTCCCTCTGAATCTTTTTCTTTAGATCCCACAGAGATTCCTGAATGATGGGAAGATTTCCTCAAGGACATTTACAGTCCTAGTTACTCTATTTGTTTCATGATTGAACTTACATTGATTGAACCTTATCTGATATCAGAAAAATAAAGCAGTGATTAAAATACCTGATATTCAACACAATTTACATTATTTTGTTGGATAATTATTGACATTGTTACTATATTATCATTAGGGAATGAACATATCAACACTCTTGTTCTATCAATTGGTCATTTACTTGTACTCAATAGTATAGTAGCAAAGCAAACATATATAATTAATACATATTAAGAATGACAATCAGATAGGGATCAATAAATTGCAAGCAGAATATATGACATACAGAATAGATGACTGTGGCATGAAAAAGTTGGATTCTACCTGACAAAAATAAATCCAAAAAGGCTGACTTTAAAACTTTAAAATACAAAGACTGAATGCAATAAACACAAAATTAGATTAAAAAAACACAAAACTCACTTAGTGGCTAAATATACATTCCTACATGAGTGATAACCTCCCTGCATTTTACCTAATATGGAATTGTGCTTTTCAAATAACACAGGTGGTGGTACGGTGGTAGCGTTGTTACCTCACAGCAAGAGGTTCTACCGTTCGATTCTCGGCTGGGCTTGGGAGTGCCCTCTGTGTGGAGTCTACACGTCCTTCCCGTGGTTGGGTAGCGTTCGAAAGACATGCTTGTGTAAATGGGCATGCCTTTGTTGAAGGTTGAGCATCGAGCTGGCACCTCGGCATTTTGTAAAAAATCTACTGCCAATCATTAGCGGACCGGAATTCTGCTGTAGCAACCCCTTACCGGGAAAAGCCGAAAGGCAAACATCAACAACTGTACTTGCTACTTGTTCCATATCACTGAATAATTAAATATTATATTCTTAATTTCTGTAAGCATGTTTATCCTCAGAGCTAGAATAATTAAGGGATGGGTACAGCCCCTAAATCAGAGGCTGCTAAAGGATTTCTCCATATCAAAATATATGTTTTATTGCTTTTCCACGATTCATACTTATATGTATTCAGTTTTCACATTTCATAATTTTACTATTCAGACCATCTGGATTCATCCATATCATGCAAAGAATAAATGGCAACATCAAAAAGTTGAGCTATAGCTGAGCACATAATCCTCCATACTGACCATTGGTCAAGTGGCATATGAGGGCAATCATTTTTTAAATAAGACATGAGCACTGTAGTGCTCCATCCAGAGTATAAACTGTAGCAACTATTCGCTACATTGTAGCAAGCAGTTTACTACAGTTTTCAAGTAAAACCTTAGACACAAATTATCCCCTCATTCCATAACTATTCACTGCCTGCCTTATGAACTCCCATTTCAAAAAACTGAAGACTTTAATAAAATCCAGAAAAAGAACTGCCGTTGGCACATCACTGACCCACTAACCTGTATTTAATTAGAAAAAAAAAATGAATTAAGCTTCCTTGCTGTCCATTAAGAAAACTAGGCTAGGTCAGGTATACTTAACATAGAATCAACTTCTCTAGCTGTCAGACTAAACCCCTTTGCAATATGTTAGCATCAGATGGCAGCAGGAAAATAGGTATAAAATGTTCAGGATGTAAAGAATTGTATCCTTTCTTGTATAAGGCCATAATTAATGCGAAGTGCAGGGAAAAGAGCAAGAATCTTCAATTAGACATTAACTAAATAATACCATTATAACTTTCCTATCTCCTGTTCATAAGTCCTATAAAAGTCTAGATATAGGTTGTCTAGAAAAGGGTGTTCTCATTCTTCACTATTTAGTGGCTTGAAACATTTATCTAAAAGATGTAGGTCTAGGTATGGACTCAAGGTATAGTAGTGCGACTTGTAAACAGCACACTACTATAAAGAATGTAAGCCTCGCTGATTTGCCTCTCTGCCTGTGGATGTATACATATGTTTCCTTATAATTCTAGAAAACCCTATTGATTTCAAAGCTCACTTTACTCCTCACTTATACTCATGAAAACCTGTTGTCAATGTATTTCCTCTACATTGCTGAGTAGGTTGGGCACTTTCCCATAATGCCCCATCTTTCTTTTCTTTCAGAGAGTCAGACAGTCTGAAGAAGTTAGTTGGTGAAATAACTCACTTATTTATATAAAGAATACAAAGCTCTTGAATGAAAGCAGTAGTTTCTTACTTTTTATATATTTCATAATAGAGCACAAAAATCGCCATTTTTCTATAAGGCTGAATTCTGGTCAGAATGGCCATTTCAGACAGGCAGTTAACATTTCCAAAATGTGTATGGCA
Organism: Protopterus annectens; assembly: GCF_019279795.1. Lineage (NCBI taxonomy): Eukaryota > Metazoa > Chordata > Ceratodontiformes > Protopteridae > Protopterus > Protopterus annectens. The sequence goes on from NC_056733.1 coordinate 367,142,495, forward strand.
TGCAATTGCATCTATCACTTCTCTTTCAGGTAACAAATATAATGTTGCCAAAAGCAAAAATATCCATTGTGGTATCTCTGTACAAAAGTGAGATTGTCATAGACAACTCCATTGAAAACCATGCATTTTTGTTGCAGACTTCCTGTTTTGGACGGATCTGACATAGGAATGTGAAAACTGAGTGGTAATGATTTTCCAGTCTCAGGAAGAGACCACAGTTGGTCCACTGGGAGGACCCCAACTTTCATTTTCACCCTACAGAATGAACGTGCACATGGGGAAACATGCATGGACAATTACTTGCAAGCTATTGCAGAAATCAGGACTTGATGTGGGAAGGTAGGTATATAAATTGAAAAACCCTGATACCACAGTGAATGAAGTAACTACTCTTTACACCTGAGTCTTGTTTCCAGGAGAAGCAATTGGACAATAGACTGTCACTCCAAGGAGGACATCAAATGAGTTGATAGGCCAGCTAAAATGGAAGCTTAATGCTCACGTACGAATCCAACAAAAAAGTAAAACAGTAACATTTTTTCTTCTATCTAAACCTTTTGTCATAAAAATTACATTAAATTTATTTTTCAATAAAACTCAAAATGCAGCTACTTGTTAGCCTTTAAAAGTCAGAACAAAATATATGGATATTTTATAAATAATTTTTCAAATAAAGTTCAGTTAAAATTTCAAAATAACATGCCAGCAGATGGTTACTTTCTCACGATGTTCCATGTGAATATGAATAAAAAAATCTTAGTAAATGTATTAAAATTATTAATAACATTATTTATGGTAAGTAGAAAGTAGAAAGCTAAAGGTATTGTTCATCCATTGGCTTGAAAAATATGGATGGTGTGGAGGAATATGAATGAGATTCTGAGCTGGAGTTGTGTCTCAATTATGTTTGCTATTCACCATCCACCGAGACTTAAAAGTTATTGAGGTCAAACATGAGTGAGGTGACCAGTACTTTGGAACTTTGGAAGCAGTATGAACCAAGCAGTGGAGTCCGATGGGAAAGTTAAACATTTATATGAAAAGGCTCAAAACTGCAACAATTGTTGATGCTGTCCAGCAAGTGTTAATGAAGCTGGTTTGGGAGTAAATTTATGTATATATATATATATATATATATATATATATATATATATATATATATATATATATATATAAAGCTTTAAATCCCAAAACCCCAGAAACGCAAAATTTAAAATCGTGAACCTACACAAATTCACTACACATATACACATACACACAATGTCCCCCCACAATCAAACATACAATTCTACACTACAGAGAAGCAGAGGGGCAAACACCCCTGCACCCCTTGACCCCCCCTACTTAGATATACTAACTCCGAGATTGCACAATCACACACAAAGGTAACTCACACCCACACATTTCACAGCCCCTTGCACATACACAACATAGCCACAGCACACACTAACATACACTAAAGCCCTTAAATAACACACTTACACATATATACTTACCTGAACTTACACATATCCATTCACACACCGCAACACCAGAAGCACTATTTCAAAATCTCTGAACTTCGGGATTTTTTTTTTTCAGTAATAAATTTTTATTGTTTTATTATATTCCATACAAAATTAAAACAGATACAATATTAAAGAGAAACTACCAACTAATGTAACTAACAATAACACCACAACATATATACAATATTTACATGAATGCTTCCAAGTAACACATTAAATTATACAAGAATAATATAAAAGTAGTTAAAATCAATTTGAATAATGAACAGTTTGGTGTTACAGAGTCTTTTAAAAGTGTAAAAATAATTCTTGTTAAATTCAAATTTGAAATATTACGCTAATATAATATTAAATACTTGTTCCCAAATTTTTGGATTATTAATATTTTTATTATGTTGATTCAAAAGCAGTTTGTGGGCTACTATATGTCGTATTGCTAATACTCTAAAGTTATTCCATGATGTTTTGGATGGGTCTAACCAATTAGTAGCTATATATAGCTTAATCAATAAAAAGATATTGATTAATACGATACTTTGAGATCTAGAAAGTTCTTTTGGGGGAATATGCAAAATCATGAATTTCCATGACAATGTTGTACTTTGATAACCCATCTTCTGAGATTGTATCTTTAGTGAGTTCCAAAGTCTGTATATGCATTTGCAACTCCAGAACATATGAAGAAGATCGGCAGATTGATCCTTACAGTAAGGACAAACTGGGGATGAACTTCGGGATTTTGAATTTTGCGCTTCTGGAGTTTCGTGATTTAATGCTTTCGGCTATAGAATTTTGAAATACTGAAATTCAGGATTTCAGTATTTCGAGATTCTATAGTGAAGTCATATATATATATATATATATATATATATATATATATATATATATACATATATATATATATATATATATATATATATATATATATATACACTGCGGTGGTGGTGCTGCGGTAGCTTTGTCGCCTCATAGCAAGATGTTGTCCCGTTCGATTCTCAGCTAGAGCGTCTTCTGTGTGGAGGCATACATGAATGGGGCATGCCTTCATTGAGGGTTGTGCATCAGGGCTGGTAACTCGGTATGTGAAAATCCACTACCAATCATTAGCGGACCGGAGTTCTGCTGTGGCGACCCCTAATCGGGAAAAGCCGAAAGACACAAAATATATATATATATAGATATATATAAATATATATATATATATATATATATATATATATATATATATATATATATATATATATATAAACTGTAGGCTATTTATTTAGGCAGCAAAAGCTTTGATGCAATTCCAAAGCATATTATTATTAAACTGGATAAATTGATAGTTAATTGACAGAAAGTTAAGCTAGAATCTGAGAATGAATAACCAAATAATTCATAAACTTCGTGGTAGTCCCTTCATTACAGCACAGTATCAGGCCATCTTCTGTTTGCAAACAGCATGCCAACTGAGGGAAAATGCTGAATGTAGAACTTTCTAAAATATTTATTTTTATTTTTATTTATTTCACATGTGTTAACCAGATTGGTCCAGCTGAGTTACAAAAAAAACATTTTCAGTGGAGACCCAAGGAGAAAAGCTCTAATAACATCTACAGCAATAAAATGTAAAAGAAACATACATAAGATAAAATTAAGTATAAACTGAAATGCAGGTATAAAGAACAAATTATAGTTGTCACATAAGAAAGTGTTAGTACTAAAAATATAAACATGCAAACAGTTTAGTCACAGCGCTAAAAAGCTAGCATGTTTTAATATTTACAAGACTTAGAAGTAATGCTAAGACACTTCCTAAGTAGAGGTTGTAGAATGTGAATAAACAAAGGAATACTAGAGGTTAAGTGTGGTGATTGTAGTGACAGATCTTGGAGTTAAGCAGGTGATATGTTAGTGTGCCTTTTTAAAGTTGTTGGTATAAGTTATACTTCTGATATGTAATGGGAGTTTGTTCCAGCTATGAGAGACAGAGTATTTATAAAGATTTTTCCCTATATTTTTACAGGGTTTATTGTTCAGTAGTAAGAGTTTGCTGGAACTATGAAGAGAATGATTTGGGTGAAATAGGAAAAAAGTTTGGAAAGTGATGGGCAGGTAGTGGGGCTATTGAGAAGGAAGTGAGCAGTTTGGAATTGAGTGAGAGTACATTGATTTGGGAGTTCATGCCAGTGACGTTTCTGCAAGGCCAGGCAGTGCTGAGAGGAGTAGGGATGATTTACAGCAAATCTAGCAACTTTATTGCATCTTGATTTGAGTTTGTGCATAAGGGAAGATTGTAGGTTAATCAGGATAGGGGAAGCATAGAACAGGGTGGGTAGTAAGAATGTTCCAGCAAGGGCATGTTTGAATTCTGCACTAAGGTATTTCTTTATTTCTCTAAAGAAGGCCTAATTTTTGGTGTGTTTTTTTTTTGTGATGCTTTGTTGAACATGTATGTCAAATTTTAGTTTGCCATCAATAATGGTGCCGAGGAGTTTAGTTTGTGTTTCAACTTTTATAATAGTGTTGTTGAGAGCAGAGTTTGAAAAGGTAGATTTACAGTGGGAGAGGGAGTTAGGCAGAAAAAGGAGGAGCTTTGTTGTATTGGGACTGAGGATGAGCTGATTGTCACTAAGCCATCTTTCTACAGAAGAAAATGAGTTTTGTGTAGTAGTTAACAGGTCTGATAAGTTTTCAGAGACAGATATCAATGTGGAGTCATCTGCATATTGGATAATAGAGGAGTGACTGCATGAAGTGTGGAGGTTATTGGTAAAGATGTTGAATAGCAGAGGGCCAAGGATGGAGCCTCGGAGTACCCCAATTTTGATAGAGAGGAAAGGGGAGCAAAAATTAAGCCATCTGATTGTTGTCTGTTAGAGACGTAGCTGGAGAACCAGCTGAGGACAGTGTGAGAGAGGTTGAGACGGGATAGTTTGGAGAGGAGTAGAGAGTGAGGAAACAATGTTGGAGGCTTTAAATAGATCGAGAAACAGGCAAGATGTAAGTTTGTTGTTGTCTCTGGCTATAGCAACAGTTTCAGAGAAGGAAATAAGGACAGTGGTGGTGCTGTGTTTAGGGCAAAACCCGTGTTGTGTAGAAGTGAGGATATTTTCTTGGATAAGATATGTAATTAGTTGAGAGTGGATATATTTTTCAAGGATTTTAAATAGAGGAGAGAAGATAGCAATGGGTCTGAAGTTGCTAGGTTGCTATGTTCAGTTGAATTACCACCCTTCTGCAGAGGTATAGTATAGAAAGTCTTCCAGAGGTCAGAAGCTAGAGATGCTTGAATGGATCTATTAATTAACAAAGAGACAGGAAAAGCAAAATAGTCGGCAGCTACAGTGGATATAAAACGTGGACACACCCCTGTTAAAATGCCAGGTTTTTGTGATATAAAAAAATGAGACCACAATAAATAATTTCAAAACTTTTCCCACCTTTAATGTGAGCTATAACCTGTACAATTCAATTGAAAAACAAACAAATCTGTTAGGGGGGGGGGGGAACACATACAACACACTGGTTGCAAGTGTGCACACCCTTAAACTAATACTTTGTTGTGTGTGCACACCCTTAAACTAATACTTTGTTAAAGCACCTTTTGATTTAATTACAACATTCAGTCTACTTGGATAGGAGTCTATCAGCATGGCACATCTGGACTTGACAATATTTACCCAATCTTCCTTGCAAAAGCGCTCCAAATCTGTCAGATTCCAAGGGCATCTCTTGTGCACAGCCCTCTTCAGGTCACCCCACAGATTTTCTATTGGACTTAGGTTTGGGCTCTGGCTGGGCCATTCCAAAACTTTAATTTTCTTCTGGTGAAGCCATTCTTTTGTTGATGTGGATGTATGCTTGGGGTCATTGTCATGTTGAAAGGTGAAATTCCTGTTCATCTTCAGATTTCTAGCAGACACCTGAAGGTTTTGGGCCAAAAGTGACTGGTATTTGGAACTGTTCATAATTCCCTCTACCTTGACTAATGCCCCAGTTCCAGCTGAAGAAAAGCAACCCCAAAGCATGATACTGCCACCACCATGCTTCACCCTGGGATGGTGTTCTTTTGGTGATGCAAAGTGTTGTTTTTGCGCCAAACGTACCTTTTGGAATTGTGGCAAAAAGTTCAACCTTGGTCTTATCAGACCATAACACTTTTTCCAACATGCTTTTGGGAGACTTGATGTATTGTTTTGAAAATTTAGCTGGGCCTGGATGTTTTTCTGTGTAAGAAAAGGTTTCCATCTTGCAACCCTACCTCATAGTCCAGACATATGGAGAATACAGGAAATTGTTGCCACATGTAGTATACAACCAGTACTTGCCAGCTTTTTCAGTGTTGCTGTAGGTCTCTTGGCAGCCTCCCTGACCAGTTTTTGTCTTGTCTTTTCATCAATTTTGGAGGGACTTCCAGTTCTTTGCAACGTCACAGTTGTCCCATATTTTCTCTACTTTTTGATCACTGTCTTCACTTTGTTCCATGGTATATCCACTGCTGTGAAAATGTTTTTCTAACCTTCTCCTGACTGCTACCCTTCAACAATGAGATCCCTTTGATGCTTTGTAACCTCTCTGTGAACTATGGCTTTTGCTGTAGCAGGCAACTGAGTAAATGTCAGGAAAATCCTATTAGGACAGCTAAACTTTATTTGGGGTTAACCAGAGTCTCTTTAATTGATGGCAGGTGTTTACCCAAGAAGACTGAATGCTGTAATTAAATCAAAAGATGCTTCAGCAAAGTATTAGTATAAAGCTGTGCACACTTATGCAACCAGCATATTGTATGTATTTTATTGTTTTATATTAATTCCCTAACATATTTATTTTCAATTGAATTTTACAGGGTATAGGTCACATTAAAGGTAGGACAAATTTTGAAATGATTTATTGTGGTCTCATTTTTTATATCACAAAAACCTGTCATTTTAACAGGGGTGTGTACACTTCTTATATCCACTGTATTTTAAGGAAATGAAGATGAAGGTTGTCAGTAGAGGGAGAGCAGGATTTAAGTTTCAGGAGTAGTTTTCTGATGCAGGAAATAGAGACAGATTTGAATGAGAAAGCATTGGCATTGGCAGTCTGAATGTGAGGGGTAGAGTGGTTTGTGTTACAAGCATCTGTAGTAGAAGAGGAATTATTAGGAATGAGCTTGACAATAGTGTCTATGAAGTATTTTTAAGAAGTGTTACAGTCTCTCTTGGGGTGTTGTTAGGGAAGGGGTAGGGGGTAGTGAGGGTACCAGGTTAGAGATTAATTTTAATAGTACTAAAAAAATCTTTTAGGGCTGGTGTAGTGGTTAGTTTGAGTTTGGATGTAGTATTTTTTTTTTTTTATCATCGTGGATGTTTTTTTTTTCTTTGGTGACGTTCCTAAATTCTCTGTAGTTTTGTAATTGTGAGGCTGATTTAAATTTTAGCTAGAGTTTCCAATCATTATCTCTTTTTGCCATTAGGGAGAGAGTATTTCTAGTGAGCCAGGGGGCATAGTTGGATTTGACCCTGATTTTCCTTAAGGGAGCTAGGGAGTTCAGGATGTCAAGAAAGATGTGGTTAAATTTAAGTATAGCTTCATTAATGGGCAGAGAGTGCAGGAAAGACCAGTTGATAGAGGACAGATAATTATATAGAGTATCTAGGTTAAAGTTGGTGAGCCTTTCTACAGTCTTTGCAGAGGTGAGGTCTCTGTAGTTGGGGGGGAGTATCGATAGATGCAAGTTGGCACGTGGTTGCTTTTAGTGCTGGAGGGGGTACAGGGACTATGATACATGTAAGGTTTGTTTGTGAGGATCCAATCTAGAGTGGACTTGAGTATGTTTTTGTTTAGGTAGGTAGGGGCTGGAGATCAGTTGGGAAAAGCTGTGGAGATCAATGCTGTGTTGGAGGGAGTGCATATTTAGGTAATTCCAATCTATTTTAACATCTCCAAGGATTAAAGTTCCATAGGCAATATTTTGTGATAACCAAAAAAGTTTTTGTTCAAGTATTGGGATGTTTGTACATAGTAGGATGTGAATGGATGCAACAGCAAATATTTTTTAGGTATTTAAGTGACAGTTTAGAATGAGAAGTTCAGCAGGGTGAAAGTTTGGGATGGAGACAGTAAGTGCAGAGAGATTAAGCTGTTTGGAACAGAATATGGTGACACCTCCACCTTTTTTGGAATTCTATCTAGCCGGTACATATTAAATCCTGGAGGTAAGATTTCAGTATTTGAAATGTGGGGTTTAAGCCACATTTCAGATAGGGGTAGGATTTGGAGTTTGCTAGAGGCTATCTAGGAGTGAAAGTCAGTAATTTTATTGAGTAAGCTTTGTGTGTTTAGTGAGAGGATGGTTAGTGTTTTGAGGGAGGGGAGGGGATGTTTGGTGATAGCAGAAGGGATGGGGTAGTATTATCAGAGAGGGTGAGAATGTTAGGGGAGGGTGGGCCTGAGTTTGGATGAATGCCACCAGAGAAGAGTAAAGAAATTTAGAAGAGGATTGCTTGAGGAGTGTGGAGGTCATAAGTGGAAAGTTTAAGTTTTAGTTTTGGTGAAGAAGTAGTGGAAAGAATGTAGAGTTTGAGAAGGTATATGTAGGAGAACTGGAATAGTGAATATGAAAATATGAAGTGTTATTACTTCAGATAAGGAACATATTGCATTGTAAACATAGGTGAACAAGTTTCATATATGGGTAGAGAAAAATATTATTGGATTTGTTACTTACAAATGTACAGTCTTACATATTGGGGCTAATAAAAATTAGTATTCCTACCAGATAAATGGAAAATTAGTATCAAAATTTTAAATAAAGATCTATGCATAGAGGTGACAAGAACATTTAACTTTCACATGTATAAATACTGTTGTAAGTAAATGTTACTTTATAAAAAAATCGATGTTTCAGACAAAAACATCAAGACACTGAGAAAATACTAGAATATGGCTCAGGATTTTGTATTTTAGTTAAGGTAGACATGGAGAATATAGTAAAGGTACAGAAATATTACAGAAAAGGAGCTGCCCATTAAAATAAAACACTTTCAGGGATGGATTAGTTGACCTGAACATTTACTTGGTATGGTACAGAATATTAAGGAGAAATTTGATATGTGCATATAAGATTTCAAATGATAAATACTAAGTAATACTTTAGGAATGGAGCTTCTGGGTCATATAAGAAATACTTCTACAGTGAAAGTTGCAGCAAGCTTAAAACGGAGATATTTACAAACACGGTTGTCAAGGACACAGAGTAAGATTTAAATTAATGTCAGACATTCTCCCAATCTTTGTGCATTTAAAAAGGCACTAAGTAGATGATGATAGAATGTTTGAGAACAGACAGTTAGGAGTAGGCTCTTTACCCATAATAGGAATATATGCCTTAAAGTATATTAAAACACAGAGAAATTGAACAAAATGTAGCAATTTGGGCTATCTGAGAGGTAAAATGGAGGCAGGAACTGCTTTTCTTAAAACTGCTGAGAGTGTTACATCAACAAAATGTTTGCCATTGCTGAAAAGGGAGGTCAGGTGTGGAATACTCAGGATTAGTTATTAGCAGAGTTTTGAATTGTAATGGGAGAGTTTATGAATTATGGAAATTTTGGCAAAGAAGTGAAGAACTGGCACTGGCAGGCAGAATAATGTTCAAGAGGTAGGATAACTCAGAGGTGACCTTCAATTTGTTGATGCAATGAGGGAGTGTAAGCATAAATAACCACAATGTAAGTTGTCATTTCATAGAACATTAGAACCATTTTCAAATGGTAAAGTGTTTCCTTTTTAACAATTCTGGTAAGGTCATTGAAAAAGTAAGAGATTAACCAGTGAGGCTGAAACAGTTAAAATGGAGCAAATGAAAACAGAGTTGGAATTAAACAAATGAGAAAGGATTTGATGGAATTGAGAGACATGATTCACAGATTCATATGTAGTTACTAGGCTATTGATCTGTGATGATCTTAAAATGTCAACTATTAATCTGTGATGATATTAAAATGTCAAGCCTTACATTCTCACGGTAGCTCACAAATCTTATGTTTTGCATACTGATATTAAAACTGATTTTGATATACCGAGGACATTGAAGATAAGAGTGTGGGGGGGGGAACAGTTTAATGGAGAACACTGTACTGCCTACAACAGTGACACTTGATACAAGACTGTCAGAATGCAAAGTTTAACATAAACTCAGAGCTTGAGAAAAATGAAAGCCTCTGATGAATCATATTATTTTAAGCAAGACTGGACAATAGCAAAGAACCAGAGTTTTCTTATTAAGAACATGAAGCATTATTAAATGTTTGATATTTCTCCTTTTGAAGTGGCCAGTGCATAATCATTGTAACTGGTGAGAATTTTGTTTAATCATAAACCCATCATATAAAAAAATGAAACACTGATCACTGCCTGAAGTTACACAGTTAATGAACTTATTAAAATGCAGCCCATTAGAAACATGTTTTGCCATGATTTTGTCATCATTAAAATAATTCTTCCACATTAATGATTTAATTTAAACTATTCTTTAACTATTTTGTAATATCTGGAGAAATAGATGTGTTAATGCTGTCCGTGTATTATTAGAATTCTCTAGGACTGAAGTCAGTGGTTTAGAAAACAGCACAGGATTTCTTCCTTTTTGCAAACCTTCTCATTAACAGTTGTAGGACACTATAATAGGAAAACAAAAAGAACACCAAAGTGGCAAGGTACATATTTTATTTAGTGCTTTCATTCTCCAAAAAAGGACTTCATCAGAATGATACAGTCACACATACATTATCAATAAATAACAGCTAACTGTTCAGCCTACTAGATTTAATTCTAAGAACAGGTACATTAGAAATATATCTCATCAATGGAGTACATGATAATTTAGTCTGCCTGAGGAAGAATGCCGTGGCCACTGTGGCTAGTTAGCAGTTTCAAGATTTTCCAACTAGTGTGACAACTCCCACTTCACCAATAGAAACAAAAATAAGTTGGCAATTATGAAATCTCTGCACTTAAATAGCTGGCTTCAGCCAAGGATCACTTGGGGGAAATATATAGCAAAAGGTTGTTTGCATTTACAGCAGTCTACTGTTACAGGAACTAGCTAGGTGGACTGCAACAACCAAAAATAAAGGATGCATTTGTTGGAGAAGTTGCACATGAAGATAACTTAGTATTTCATTAAGTCTCAGAAGGAAATAAAGGGAAAACTACAAACACTGAAGAAAGTTCCTGATTATTTTGATTTGAAAATAAAGCAAAATTGGTTGCCTCTTTTGTAATAAATGGTATATTGCAAGATTGAGAGTATTCTGTTGTATCATTTTCATTTTACTGAGGCATTACTGTGAGGTCTTATAAAAAGTGAAGAGTGCATTTATTTAAACCATTGCATTGGTTTACTGGGTGGGTCCAACTGGGTAGTTAAGCTGCCCCTTTTCAGCAGAGGCCTAGGGAGAAAAGCTTCACAATAAAATGAGAAAAGAGAAAAATAACAGATAATACATGTTACACAATAAGCATAAATACGTTTTGGTCAATATAAGTTAGTCACAATTTGATAAAGATTTTTTACACCTGATATGGAAGTAGTACATAGTAGAATAAAAGACCAGTTTTATAGTTTGGGGCTTTGTATTTTCATAGAGGCAGTCTACAAAGAGCAGCTCTGTGTTGTTATTCTAATCATAGATTTTTAGGATAACTAAATGTGGATGCCTTTTTATAAGCGCACCTCCCTATTGTACATGTGGAATATGCTTAATGCATAAGTAATAAGGGGGCAGCTAATATGCAGATAAGGGGCATTACATGTTTGCATATCAGTAAGATTCATTGAGATCATTGAGATGAATTTGAAATGAGCTAATCTGCAATCCAAATGTGTAAATGGCCTCGAATCTATGCCAATAAGCAGCAGCTTGTGCATACATGGGCAGACTACTGAAGGGGTCAATGATGGAAACATTTCATTTGGACTCAGTGAAGTGCTTGTGCATGGATGGGCAGACTACTGAAGGGGTCAATGATGGAAATATTTCATTTGGACTCAGTGAAATGCTTGTGCATACATGGGCAGACTGCTGAAGGAGTCAATGATGGAAACATTTTATTTGGAGTCAGTGAAATGCTTGTGCATACATGGGCAGACTACTGAAGGAGTCAATGATGGAAACATTTCATTTGGAGTTGGTGAAGTGCTTGTGCATGGATGGGCAGACTACTGAAGGGGTCAATGATGGAAACATTTCATTTGGACTCAGTGAAGTGCTTGTGCATGGATGGGCAGACTACTGAAGGGGTCAATGATGGAAACATTTCATTTGGAGTCAGTGAAATGCTTGTGCATACATGGGCAGACTGCTGAAGGGGTCAATGATGGAAACATTTCATTTGGAGTCAGTGAAATGCTTGTGCATACATGGGCAGACTGCTGAAGGGGTCAATGATGGAAACATTTCATTTGGACTCAGTGAAGTGCTTGTGCATGCATGGACGGAGTACAGAAGGGATGCTAGAGAGAAATGTTTCATTTTTTGTCAGGGATTTGCTTTTGCTATGGACTACTGAAGGAGTCATTTGAAGCAATGTTTCACTTGGAGTAAGTGAAATGCTTGTGCATACATGGATGTACTACTAAAGGATTCACTGGGGAACTGTTTCATTTGGTGTCAAGGATGTACTTGTACATACATGGGCAGGCTACACAAGAGGTCATTGAGGGAAATTTCTCATTAGGAGTATGTAAAGTGCTTTGGCATGTATGGACTGACTACTGAAGGGATTGCTTGGGAAAATGTATCATTTGGAGTAACTTATGTGCTTTTTTAGGCTTGGGAAGACTAGTGAAGTTTTCACAAACTTTTCACAAGAGGTGAAAACATACTTGATCTCATCATCACGAACATGGGATCACAATGTTCAACACCGGAAGTATACCCCTCACTGGTGAGATCAGATCATAAACTAATCTCACTGGAGGTCCTCATCCCGCTCCCATCTGAGATAAAAAAGACCACAGTGAAGAACTTCTCAAAAGCCGACTTCACACTTCTAAAGACGAGTGTTGTCTCCTTTAAGGCCCCCGAGCCGGCAGAAAACATTACTCAAGCCGCTGAATCACTTACAAATGCCTTCTACCAGCACCTACAGGACTGCATGGATCAGGCAATCCCAAACAAAACAAAGACTCTTTGTACCAAAGGCAAGCGTCCAGTCTGGTGGACCCCAGCCATAAACAAGCTCTACAACAAAAGGAGGAAGCTACTACAAGATAGAGCAAAATCCTTAAAAGGTAAGACATCTTTGATCATTATAAGTAAAAAACTAAGAGCTCTCACAAAATCATCCAAGGCAAATTTTGAGAGAAAAATCGCTAAGGACTCAAAAGACAATCATAAGGCCTCCTTTAGCTATGTTAGAAACCTGGGAGGAAACTCCCAGATATGCTCAGAATTAGCTCAAAATGATGTGAAAATTACTGAACCTACAGACATTGCCAACATACTGGCTGACAGGTTCAGTGCAAACTCCCAAAAGGAGAGATATCTATACCAGAGGATTGTAGCCCCCCAAAAATCTCTAACGCCCAGGTGAGAACTGCTCTCTCCAAGGCGAAAAACACAGCATCCATGGGACTGGATGGTGTCCCAGGCTGTGTGCTCCATGAACTCAATGAGGAATTAAACCCGCAGTTAGGACAGCTGTTTAATCTTAGCCTCACCTCAGGATACGTACCCAAGGAGTGGCACACGGCAACTGTGGTCCCACTTCACAAAGGCGGTGCCTCCACCGACCCTGGAAATTACCATCCCATCAGCTTGACAAGCCTGATCTGCAAAGCTATGGAGAGGATCATAATGGAACTCATAAATAAAGACATAGGGAACTTGCAGAATTTGGATTCAACCCAGTTTGGCTTTGTCAAAGGCAGATCATGCCGTTTAAACTTGGTTGACTTTTTTGAAACAGTCACCAAGGCCATTGATGAGGGAAAGGCAGTCCATACAGCCTACCTCTACCTGGCAAAGGCTTTCGACATAATACCCCACTCAGGTATCATTGAAAAACTTATCAGCTTAAATGTAAACCCATACATCACAAGATGGGTTGCAAACTGGCTAAGTGACAGAACCCACAGGGTCAGAGTTGCTGGCGCCATGTCAGACTCAAAGCCTGTCACAAGTGGTGTCCCACAGGGCTCAGTCCTGGGCTCACTCTTCTTCGGCATCTACTTTTCAGAAGTACAAGCAAACACAGGAGGGTCATGGCTGACAAAGTTTGCAGATGACTGCAAACTGGGCGCCATAGTCGAGAACACATCTGACACAGATATCCTTCAGAAGGGTCTCACAGAAATGGATAACTGGTGCCAGAGCCATGGCCTAAAGTTAAACGCCAAGAAATGCATAGTCATACCCTTCGGGAAAAACAAGGTTACCCCTAGCTACCATATAGGTGGCAATTCACTGAGCACAGAAGAGGTTATCAGGGATCTGGGGACCCAGGTTGACAGTAACCTTTCGTTTGACACTCACGTTGCTAAAGTAGTTAGGAAGACCTTCTACATTGCCCACCTGATCATGAAGGGATTCACATCTAGATCAAGGGAGGTCATCGTCCCCCTGTACTCATCACTCATCAGACCAATGATTGAGTACAATGCCCCATTCGGAATGTATCTGACCCGACACCTGCAGCAGCTGGAAAGGCCCCAAAAGTTCCTCACCAAAAGGATAAAGGGTCTCAAAAATATGTCTTATGCTGCCCGACTGAAAGAACTCCAGCTCTATTCAATCGCTTACCGCTTGCTCAGAGGTGACCTGTGCCTGACATACAAGGCCATGTCAAACCCAGATTTGATGAACATGCTTCACCTCAAAAAATCTAGATCCCTCAGAACTACAAGGGCGGGAGACTTAAAACTTGACACGGTTATTAATAGGACGTGCTGGAGGGACAGATTCATCACCCAGAGACTCCCTATGCTGTGGAACAAAATCCTGGTACATGTGAGGCAGAGCACCTCGCTGGCCTTGTTCAAAAGAAATCTTGACCAATGGATGGAAGATCGCAGATATACCCCAGGGATTACCTCAGTGTCACTGCTTGACAGAGGCACAGCAAAATAATGGGCATAGTTTCCTTCAAACTAAAGGGGTGGCGAAAGCCACAAAACTCTGGGCTAGGCGTATAAATGCCCTTGGGCAGATAGCCTAGTATGAACCTATGAACCTATGAACCTATTGGTGGAAATGTTTCATTTTTGATGTCATGGATGTGCTTGTACATATATGGGTGGACTGCTGAAGCGGTCTTTTGGAGCAGTTTTTCATTTGGAGTAAGTGAAATGCTTGTGCATACATGGATGGACTACTGAAGGAGTCAGTGGGGAACTGTTTCATTTAATGTCAAGGATGTACTTGTGCATACATGGGCAGGCTACTAAACAAGTTGATGAGGGTAATTTTATGTTAGGAGTCAGTGAAGTCCTTGGGCAAACATGGGCAGACTACTGAAGGGATTGCTTGGGGAGATGTTTAATTTTGTCATTTGTGGATACCTGGACAAACTACTAAAGGGACTGCTGTGGAATTGTTTCATTTTGGTGCTGATATATACTTGGACATATTTCTGAAGGATCAGAGTGGAAATGTTTCATTTTGTGCTTATGCAGATTTGGTCAAACTACTGAAGGTATTGTTTGGGGAAATGTTTACTTTTGGAACTTGTGGATACTTGGACAAACTACTGAAGGGATTGGTGTGGAATTGTTTCATTTTGGTGATGATACATACTTGGACATACTGCTGAAGGATAGCAGTGGTAATATTTCATTTTGTGCTTATGCAGACTTGGTCAAACTACTGGAAGGATTGGTAGTGGAATGTTTCATGTTGTTGCTTGTGAATTCTTGGACATACCCCTGAAGGCTTTGCTTGGGGAAATGTTTCATTTTGGTAGTTCTGCATACTTGAACATATTGCTGAAGTTATCAGTGGGGGAATGTTTCACTGTTGTGCTTGTGTATACTTAGACAAAATGCTGAAAGGATTGGCGGAAAATGTTTCATTTTGGTGCTTGTGCATACTTGGACATACTGCTGAAGGATTAGTGAGAGAAGTATTTCATTTTGTTGCTTGCACATACTTGGACATACTGCTAAAGGGATTGCTTGGGGGAAATGTTTCATTTTGGTGTTTGTACATAATTGGAGATACTGCTGAAGGATCAGTGGGGAAGTATTTCATTTTGTTGATTTCACTTTCTTTGACATACTGCTGAAGGGATTGCTTGGGGAAATGCTTAATTTTGTTGCTTGTGCATACATGGACATACTGCTGAAGGATCAGTGGGAGAAGTATTTTATTTTGGTGCTTGTGCATACTTGGACATACTGCTGAAGGATCAGTGGGAGAAGTATTTTATTTTGGTGCTTGTGCATACTTGGATATACTGCTGAAGGATCAGTGGGAGAAGTATTTTATTTTGGTGCTTGCACATACTTGGACATACTGCTGAAGGATTAGTGGGAGAATTATTTTATTTTGGTGCTTGTGCATACTTGGATATACTGCTGAAGGATTAGTGGGAGAAGTATTTTATTTTGGTGCTTGTGCATACTTGGACATACTGCTGAAGGATCACTGGGAGAAGTATTTTATTTTGGTGCTTGCACATGCTTGGACATACAACTGAAGGGATTGCTTGGGGAAATGTTTCATTTTGTGCTTGTGCATACTTGAACAAACTGCTGAAGTAATTTCTGGTCAACGTAATTTATTTTGTGCCATTTTTGTGCTTGTACATCTTAGGCAAACTACTGATCGGGTTGCTGGAGGAAATAATTCATTTATGTGTCAGTAAAGTGCTTATGCATACTTGAACAAACTACTGAAAGAATGGTTGTGGGAAAGTTTATGGATTGCAATTCAGATATAAAAGGCAAAGCATTGCTTTTAATAGGGAATGTGCGTACCATGCAGATATTGGACTTTAAATTGCAAAAACACCTCATTAGCATATGCCACTTTACAAAATTTCTTATTTGCACCTCATTATACTTAGAAAATTTTGAATGAGCATAAGTTACCTCCATAATATCCCCTTTGCTACACTAATTCACAAACATCAGGTATACCCCTATCAGATTTGAGCAAATGACTATGACTACCAGCCAAATTGTCATATGGTGTCACATTTGAGGACAAGAAAATAAAAAACGATTGTTTATGATTGACATATATTACAATTCATTAAAGGCTTTATGAGTATGGCAGAAAAAAATAAGTGCAATATTAAGTACTATGAGCTGTGAACCCTATCAGTGTGCCATATCTTGGGATGAACATTCTGGCCTTTTTGTGCAAAAGTAGTAAACTAAGTCCTGTACCTAAAGTAAATGTTGTTGTTGGATGTTTGGTAACGTAGAATAAGATTTAATAAAATTAGCTTGATTATTACTATATTGCTCTATTGTTTTGTTGTCATACAGAGATGTTAGTGAAACTGGACAGTGGTTAATAATTATCAGGGAATGTATCCTATTCTTATGTAAAAATTGATATTCACAAGACAGTTTAACATTCTAAGTAAAATTAAATAAATATGATATGTACATATGTGGCTTGTATGGAAGCAAAAGGTGGGGATCTCAGATAAATACAAGGAAAGGAAAAAAAAGACAGAAAAAATGTTTCTCATTATTGCTAAAAGTCTAATCCTTTTAAAACACATGCTGAACATTGCCTAAAAATGGGCATAATGTAGGAATCTTCAACTTAAAACTCTAAACCCAGATCAAATATGTATGATAAACATGAACTGCATAGCATTAGTGGCTATCCTACACTTCACTAAGTCGTAGATAAACAAGGTTTCATGTGTTCAAGTCCAAACTTCTTCATGCACTTGTTCTCCAGAGGAAACCACTGACAGCAAAGTTTATAAGTGTGTGCCACAGGGATTATTATTACTTTGTAAATTTCTGTTCATGTTTGAGCAACCATGGAGCTGGTAGATATAATTGTAGAAGTATAGAGGCTTTCCACACCATAAATAATGCTTTTTTATTAAAATTCCCAGTCAATTGAACTCAGCTAGTGTAGCCCTCAGCAAGTTGGAACTGGATGATTTATTTGTAAAGTAGGACCAACGATACGGAGAAACCTTTCCAGAAAGGGTCAGCCAACTTATATCTTGTTTATGTGGCAGTGTGACTCCAGAAATTTTAGAACATTATCTTCTGGAATGAGTTCTTCAAAAGATATCATGATAACTCCAGTGAAACAAATTAAGATGAAATATAATGAATGGCAGACATCCAGGTTAAAAAGCTTTATTAAGGTAGCAAATGCACATATGTAAGCGTTTTCACAGTATTCTCTGCTGCTTCATCAGATATTCATCCACCCTATGCACCTTTCCATTTAAATAATATAACTTATCACTGTAATTAAACAATTAAACAATTAAGGCCCTTTTAAACTTAAAAATGCCTAAAATTACTCACAAATATACAAAAACATATTAAAATGCATATATACTAAACACTCAAGCTACATATATAGTAATAAGATAAAGATATATGTGTGCTCCTTAACTAAATAAATACAAAAATGTTCATTTCATTATAAAGGTGCACAGAACATTTCATCTCCTCAATGCTCTGGCTTTGAGCAAAGGTTTTAAAGGGACCTTGTCATTGAGCCCTCTACCTGAATCCACTCTCAGCCTGACTATCCATTTGGTTTCATTGACCTCAGTCCTATTCCTAATATCCCCCATCCTGTCATCTACCCTGGTTCTGTCTATGATCAAAAATTTAAAATGATAGGTATTGTCTGTACTCATGACATGTTTAGCCAATGCATTTGTTACTATCTAATGCTAAATATCATATACATATTCCCTTATCCCATTCTTAAACTTTCTATCTGTTTTTCCCCACATAGAATCTTTTGCATACCTGGCAACATTCCAGGTATACAACATGTTCCGTCTCACAAGTGCCCTCTGTACTGAATCCAAACAGTTTCTTAAATCAGGGTGTTCAAACTTCCCTGTGGAATCAATATATTTGCATTGATTACATTTACGACAGGGCTCTGTCACCACTTGGACACAATCTACCCTATGTGAAACATGATCTTTTGGATAACAAAGCATCCTTTTGATGTTTCTCATATTCTTAAATAAAAACATTGGCTTTGGTCCCACTATATCCTTTATATTAGGATCTAATGTCAGAATAGGCCAATATTTCCTATATATATATATATATATATATATATATATATATATATATATATATATATATCGCAGACTGGTTTAATGTTATTTGCATATTGTACAGGCATTCTAGCTTCTTTCTTCTGCTTTTTCTTATTGTCGTTGCTTCTAGCTTTAACAGATACCCTATCAGAGTAATAAGGCTTAGGTACTGTGTCCCTTAGATCTTGTACACCTTTCAAAATTATAGAAACTTTATCTTTTTTATATCCTCTATCCACCAATCTATCCTCCAAACTTAAAAGTTCTGACTGGTAACCATTTTGTTCTGTACTTAATCTGGACAACCTCATACCTTGTCTTTTAACTACATTGTTCAATATATGTTGTGGGTGCATACTGGTTCTATGCAACAAACTGTTTCTGTAACACACCTTCCTATGGACATCAGTATTAAGCTTTCCACCTGGACATATAAATATCTTCACATCTAGGAAATCTATGTTGTTTTTCGAATGGTTCATAGTGAACTTTAACAATGAGCATAGTTGTTGATATAATCATAGAACTTTCTTAGTTCCTCTGGAATACCCAACCATACAATAAACAGATTGTCCAAGAATCTACAGTAAAACCCCACTAGATGCCTATAGAATCCATCCAACACAAATTCCTTTTCCCAAACAGTTTAGGAGCACACATATATTTTTATTTTATTATTATATATTTCATTTGAGTGTTTAGTATGTTTGCATTTTAATATGTTTTTGTATATTTGTGAGTAACTTTAGGCATTTTTAAGTTTAAAAAGGCCTTAATTGTTCAATTGTTTAATTACAGTAATGAGTTATTTATTTAAGTGGGAAGGTGCGCAGGCTGGATGAATGTCTGATGAAGAAGCAGCGAATACTGTGAAAGTACTTATGTATGTGCATTTGTTACCTTAATAAAGCTTTTTAAACTGGATTTCTGTCATTCATTATATTTTGTCTTAATTTGTTTCATTGGATTTATCTTCATTTCGGACGATATATTTATCTGGATTTACTGGTTCCCTTTGATATCATGGTAAATGTTTTAATTTTTTTCTTGAAGGCATACAATGTGAAGGAAATGCAGGTTATGTAAAATTAAATTTTTAGGTTACTGTTTCTTGGTGCAGATGAAAACAGTTCCCGGGATTCATGAACCTTGCGCCAGGCGCCAGCATAGCGTCGGCGTTATAACGCCAAATATGGCTGCTTAGCGATTCAGGTATGAATGAATCCCACGTGCACTACCGGCGTGCGCCGGACCGTCTCCACCCCCGGTGTAGGTATGCAAAACACACTGTGTGCGGTATAGCACCATGCAAATGAGGGCAAATAGCGATACACGAAGTGGCGCAGGCGTAGCGTAAGGGCACGGCAATGTAAACCAAAAAAAACGGTTTACATTTACCCAAACATACCGGAGGAGTAACGGAAGGCTGTCAAAGTCAGGTATCATATAGGTGCAATATGCCAATGTGGAAAGGCACCGAGAATGTCCAAAGAAAATATGCACAAAATGTAGAAAATGACATAAATGTTACGTACGTAGAAAGAACAGCAGACCCCCGGGATATGTGCACAGAAGTTGCAAAGCAATGAAATAATATGACAATGTCCTAAAAGAGCAGTAGAACACAAATCAGCTGCACAGCCACCACACACCATAGTATGTATGTAAAGCTGCAACCCCAGCGCAATGGTTGTCAAGGAGTGGTGGTGGTGTCCGGCGCCGTAACCATGTATTAGTAGTCAATTCCATGCAAATGAGGCAGATAATAGTGAATCGCAAAAACGGCGCCGGCGTAAGGATGGTGCAAACGGCATAGCGGTACTACACCGAGGAGTGGCCTACACGAGATACATGTCAACCACAGAGGGGTGTGCCACTGTAGGAGGAAGGATATTGGAGGTCAGCAAATCTGGGCTGTACAATGCACATCACAGCATCACGACTGGCATGTTAGGAAATAGATGCGCTGAGAGTACATAATGCGCGTACAAATGCATGTGCACGAGTATGACTACGTTCCCTAAACCAGTCATGTGACGGCCTCACCGTCAACAACCACGGATATAGGAAGGTAATGCAGAGAATACGAGGAAATGCGGAAGCAGTGTAAATGGATCCGTAATGAGCAATTAACACCAATCAATGCAGGAAGGGCAAACGCCGGCAGCTGATAACTCTGCATGCAGACTCCTGCATAACGGGAAAGGGGAGGCATATGAGTGCAAAGATAGTAGGGGATGTAGTAGAAATGCAAAGAGCAAAGAACCGAAATAGCACAGCCAAGTACAGAGGTAGCATAACTGCGGCTGCAGATAAAATGCATCATATGCCATGTGCCTGCAGGATGCAGTAATGTAAGATGCAAGGCGAAGGCAATGCAGGCAACTGTAATGTAACACTACAGGCAGTACCGTTGCAGTTGCAACCGTAAAACCACGGAAATAATCCATGGATATGGCTGCACACCCAATGACATCACCGGGTATACAGCACAACAGTATTAAATGTGAATGCACACAACACACAGCGCGATTTCCCAAACGCCGCACCATAGGGTGTAAACAGACGGGGAACTTTTAACATGTATATGCTGGGTGCCGCCATGGCCGTGATGCATAGGTATGTGGCAGAGACAGACGGAGTTGCGGAGGGTGGTGCCGACAACTACCGTAGGCCTCACAGGAGAAGGAGACTGTTCAGACCAAGGGTGACCTACCAGGGGCTGCGAGACCTGGAGATAGTAGAGCGCTACAGGGTGGACAGGGACACGTTACAGCAAATAGTGGAGCTGTGCCGGCCGTGCCTGAGAACAAGAGACAACAGAGGGGAGCCCATCCCAGTGGACACAAAGGTATGTGTGAGCTTGCGAATACTGGCTACAGGTACCTTTCAAAGGCCCACCAGGGACATAATGGGCATCTCACAGGCATCAGCATCCAGGGTACTACACCAGTTCCTGGATGCCATGTTACCACATGCCCATGAGCACATAAATTTCCCCACATCTCAGGAGGAGTTGGCTAGCAATATGCGCCGCTTCCACCGTGTGGCACAATACCTGGAGGTCCTGGGTGCGATAGACTGTACGCACATAGAAATTAAGTCACCACCCGGGGAGCAGGGTAGATGCTACATAAACCGCAAGGGATACCCCTCCATCAATTGCCAGGTCATGTGCAATGCGCAGGGCATTATTATGGATGTGTGTGCTGGCAGCCCTGGAAGCTACCACGACTCCCATATCTGGCATGCCTCACAGCTGTATCAGGTATTCGCCAGTGGGGACATCACACAAGGTCACCTTGTGGGGGATGCTGGCTACGCACTGGAGCCGTGGTTGATGACACCCAGCAGAAATGCACACACACACATGCAAGAACGCCATAATGAGGCACACGCACAAACGAGAATAATCATAGAGCGTGTGTTCGGGATGTTGAAATCACGGTTCCGGTGCTTGGATACATCCGGTGGAGCCTTGCAGTACTCTCCAGGCACAAGTGCCCACATATTCATAGTATGTTGTATGCTACACAATATGATTCTGCGGAAACAGCTGCTGCAGGGACATAATGCCGGAGGGCCACCAAGCCCGCCACAACTGCCAGGCAAGCGCAGGCACAGGGCGTTCAGCGCCATGGACACACTGAGCCAGCCCCAGTAGGTAGACAGAGGCGTACCCAATATGCCTACACCCTGGCAAAGAGGGAACGCATAGCACATACTTTGACAGTGTAGGCCCCATGGACTGACACCTCCTGACCTGCACACACAGTAAAATGGACGCCACACAAACATGTCCGCCCGTAATGTGTACCGTATGTGCGGACGTATGTGTGACTCCAACAAAGGCACCGCCCAAACACTGCACACCCAATAGCCAGCAGAGCATGGAACGCCAACACCTCAACGCACGCCGGTTCTACAGCACACGGCGTAGCCGTATGCTGCCACTATCGCCGCAAGTCGACCACATATGTACTCATGTGCATACACAGATACGGAAATACATATCAGTACACATGTAGAAATATATGTACGCATACACAGATATAAAGTACAACAGGGTAATATGGAACCCAGGGATGCAAGTTCACAGATAAGTAAGACGCGAAATCACCACATAGTAAACATAGTGACCGACAACCCGATCATCCTGGAGGGTGGGCAGGGCAGGTAACGCCAGCCATGGAAATGTTAACCTGCATCAATACATATCCGCGTGTCGGGATGGTCACCAGTCCACGGTACAGTAACAGGATATGTGTAGGGTTACCACCTGTCCCACATTGTGAGGGACAGTCCCCCTTTGGGCAGTTGTTTCCTGCAAAAACATTGACAAAATGGCAAATGTCCTGAGATTGTAGGACAAAACTATTTCCCATAATTTCTTTATTAGTTGCATAAAACAGTTATTTTGTAGAAGAAACATCTAAATATGATAATAAACAGAATAAGCAACTGTAATGCTACAGGTTTGTATTCTGTCAAAAAAGTGAATTGCTGTCCTTTGTACTGGCCGTGGGTATGTGTTTGCATGCAAAATCTGACGTTTCTACCAAAAATGTCCCACTTTGGGCATTTGAAAAGGTGGCAACCCTAGATATGTGCGTGTCATATCCATAGGATATGAGTGCGGAGATACACGCCGCCACTGGCGATGCGGCCAACGTAGGTATTGTGTTCAACCGTCGGTCTGGCGGAAAGCATACCAGTGAAGTGTACGACATTATGAGGAACGTACCTCATTTGGGGTGTAAAACAGTTCATGTTCCTCGCAGTTCCTCCAAGTTCCACATTGAAAATGTCTGTCAAACATCCATTGTTAGGAATGTATATAAATGACATCCTGGTAAATAGAATGTACTCATAGTAAGTCAGTAAAGGTTCTTCACTGTAAGTAAATCAGCATATTATAATCAACCTATGACCTACTTAGCTTTAAGTTTTTTTCCC